>NW_009258951.1:3767123-3786782 GCF_000687185.1 Egretta garzetta
TAAGTGTTGCTTTTATAAGTAAAATCATATTCTTCAGAAATGTATTTAACTTTTGTAACGTCAGAAAAATGAAACCTATCAAGATGGAAATTTTATCCTTTTGTGTTTGGCAAATGCAAAGTCCCTTTCTCCGTAGATCACTTCATTTTCTGTTTAAGATAAAACCAGTGCTCATCATCCCTGGCACTTAGTAAATCCCTTTAAGGATATAAAAATAAGTAATTTTTGTTTGCTGTTGGAGAACGAGCACTCAGACTTCATGTGTTTGTCCTCCTGCTGCCGCTGCTACTGAGACTTTATTCTGTGCTCTCAAAAATTTGGTTTTGTTCCTTTATTTTTTAGCACTGAACTGAATTAGTGCACGTATATATTTGTATTTATTTATTTGAAGTGGTAGCAGAAATACATAGCGAGCTTTCCAAAAGGCTCAGATCAAGAGGCTGATCTACATACTAGCTCTCTACTGAAAGAAACATTCCTGTTTAGTTGAGCATGAGTAAGAAGGAAGGCAAGATGCATATCTTGCGGACTATTTTTAATTTTGGAACCTTTCATTTCAATAAAGACTGGAGAAATCATGTAGTTTCGTGGCAGGTCTAAAACTTTAAGGAAATTGTTGTCCTACTGTACAAAAGATGAGAAGATAATTCCTTTTATCCTGCCTCTTTTGCAAATGATGTACCTAAGTCCATAGTGAGGCTCAGAGATGTAGATCTTCCCAAATGGACAGGAGTTCCACTTGCTTGGTTTGGTTTTGTTCTGTTTCTTATGAATCCAGTAGCGTTCAGCACACAGCTCTGATGTGCGCTTCTAAGTTTTCCCCTGTGGGAGTTGCTGTGGATTTGGCCTATGGCATGACTTAGACCAAGGTTCATTTTGCTCCTTGCCACCTTACAGGTCGCACGCCCTCATGGTGGCATGGCGTGGCAGGACACCCCACTCTTGCTGGGTTTCATGCAGAGGTTTTTGTCCTCTCCTCACCCAGTCTCCAAATGGTTATTTAGAAGAGCTGCATGGGTTTTGATGCACTTATACTATGTGTGAGAAGACATTACCCAAGAACCTTACATTGTGGTAGGATTGTGGTAATGATAATAAATTTATAAATGAGTAATGATACTTAGATATAACATACTGGATTTTCTTGAGGTATTTTCATTTGTCTTCAGATAATTAAAATAACAAGTTAATGCTCTGAAGTGGTAGTCTGTGTTAAGGTGTGTAATCCTAATTAATTTCTATATCACAGTTTAATTTTTCCATTAAAACTTCGTCAGTTTGCCACAAAAAAGGGCAACTTTTCAGTATTTTGTATGCATTGTAATAAATACATATTTGTCCCTAGCTAAGCTTTCATCTCTCATGCATGCTTATAAACAGCAATTTCTAAGAAATCCCATTTTTTCATTTTTTCCCCTTATGGAAACCTGCTGTTTTAAGGAATACCCATCTTCTCACATTGCTGGTTTTTTTTGGTTTTTTGGGGTTTTGTTTGTTTGTTTTCAGAAATGCATCTAGCCTTTTGTATTGTAGAGCTTCAAATGCATGCATTGTTCTCCATAATTTTTAATAAATCTTTGAAGCATATAATTATAACATAGATGTGACAGCACTGACCTAAAAAAGCAGTTTGTGTATACTACTCACATCTATCACACCTCATTTTTTAATTTAACACCTGGGAAATGTATAAAAGATACCTATGGGTTGTATATCCTCATGACCTGGGTCCCAAAACTTTCCAAAAATGTATAAAAGGTCTGTGATATTCTTAAATTTGAATATTCACAATTGAAGTCTGAAACATAGATTGAAGCTGCAAGCTGTTCATAAATAACTCAAGAGAGTTAATCTGTTTGTTCCTCTTACCATCCAAAATACAGAAAGAAGTTCTTTCTGGCTTTATTTAAGTGTTGATAAGTTCAGGCATTTATGAGCTCATCCCCCCACCTTCTTCCTCCAGTCCTGTATTCAATCAATTAAATTGAATTTTTATTAAATTGGTGTGAGAGGAGTCTTGGAAATGTTAATAATGCTGTTTCAATCTCTTTTTGTGTGTTTACTCTTTGCAAAATGAGCACTTTTTTCACCTTTAAGTTTTTAAAAAAAAAAAAAATCTTTGTGAGGCCATTTCTGAGTAGCTTTTCAAGGAGTTCACAATCAACAGGTTAATTGCTGTTGCTGTTGTATGATTTAATTGAATGTAATGTAAATTTAAATCTATACTTCAGTAATGATGAACAAAGCTGTTGTTTGCATATGTAGTGCTTGGTACAGGATCCATCCCAAACTTGTGAGTTAACTTGTAGAGTATCTGTCTGTCCATGTTGATTGTCCATTGGTGGTGATGGTGGTGACAAAATGACCATTGCCATCAATTGCCCATTGATCCAAATCCAGTAAGTGGGAAAAAACCTGTGCTTTATTCAAAAATTTGTTACCTACATTTTAGTGGTTGTTAATGACATGGTACTCCTCTATGGTTTGGACAGTCTTACTTTCTGCAACTGCTCAAAGTTACCAACAAGTCTTGGAGAGGTGTTTGGGAAGGCCTTCATTGTTCATCGCTATCGACATGCTATTACGTTGGCATTTCCATTTCCCTTTCCCTGCCTTTTCCATGCTGATAATATCCCATCTCCCACAAGAATCTGACATTTTCTTACATTGTCTGGATTCAAATATATTTATTTGCTCATCTCGTTCTGAGGTTTTTCCTTATCTTACTATATTTTGAAAGAATTAACCTAGAGAAAATTCACTGCTTACTTAGCAATTTTTTTTTGTTCTTAGTATACTGGAAGTGCCTTTGGATAAATATAGCACAAATACAGCAAACAGTACTTAACTATGTAAGGGGACAACGTATATTAAATGTTAATGTGCATAAACTGAAGCTCATTTGTCTGTAAAATACCAGTGTTTGCTGTAAGAGCAGTCTGACTTTAAATTCAAGCTGATGGTGGGTTTTGCAGTTTGCTTACAGCCTTTCCCAGCAATACATTTATCTAATACTTGAGTCTATAATTTGCTATTCACCATAACATCATGTTGTTTCAAATTTAACTTCTTTATTTTACTATCTAAATTTCCCGTTTGTTTAGCCCCATCAAACAGTCTAAATTGCAATGTATTCTTTGTTAGTTCTGCTACCATAAATTAAAACAGCGTATTAAAAAAGGGAGGAGAGACTGGGATGTAACTTTGTTGTATATGCATAGAAAAAATGGAATGTGTGTGTATTGGTCATTCATTTTGAGAACAGAGGTTGCCTGTAAGTCAAGATACAACTTTGCGACGTTTCCCTGCTGAATAGGAGAAGTTAATTTTTATCCCATTTGTCAGGGCTGGGAATGGTATTGGAATGTAGCTTTGATGACTTATATTGACTAATTAAACCCAGGTCGGGAGCGGTGGCGGTTAGCTGCCATCGGCTGGCGCTGTGCTGGGAACGCTGCCCTGCCGCCGCCTGTGTGTGCAGGTGAAGAGTTGTGCCGCCCGAGCACCTTCAGGAGCAATTCTTTATCATTGATAACTGTTTTATATAAAACTTCTCTCAGTACCTGGCACATATATAGAATTGAGGGAAAACTGGTTTTATGTCAGGGTTTAAGTTCAGGCGCTTTCTTCAAATTGGGCACAGGAACAAACATATATTTGTGTGCAATAAACATGCATATATTTTTAAGAGAAGGTATTTTGGGCTGTTGCTTTATCAGAGAGCAGAAAGTCTGAGGATATTTTGTTGAAATTTAAAAGCAGGAGTTCCCAACCTTTCTCCAAATATAGGAAATGTCAGTCCAAGGGCTGGTTGTTCAGTGCCTTAGGCTAGCAAACAGCCAGCCCTGCTTTCATGCCAAGTGCTGCAGACAACGGCATTAGCTACAGACAAGAGGCACTTCATAAGGGGTGTGATTTCCAGAAGAATTCAGGTACAAAAAGGTTTAGATAGTCCTTGTTTTGCTTTATTCTTCCTCTAGTGCTTCAGTGAAGTACTTGTAAGAGTTGTCTTCTCACTCTGAAGATGTTTGTGTGTATAATTTTTTGCTTCACATCAACCCATTGACATGGAAATTACGTGGCTTTATCCCTGGGGCTCTTTAAGCAAGAGAAAGTGATATATTGAAATACACTACCAATGTTACGGATTTACAGAATATAGGTTTTGAAAGTGCTTTCAGGATGTCAGCTTTTCCAAGTCCTGTTCTAGTACAATGGCCATAGTTTAAAAAAGTTAATGATACATTATTGTGTTCCCGTCGCTGTTCGCTGTGTTCTTCACCAGAGATGCTTGATTTTAGGGAAGGTAGGTCCAATGGCCAACTGATCAGATGCAGCTGTGGCAGGAACTGTAGATGTTCAGTATCTTGGGAAAATCTGCTTTTAGAATCTAACTTAGACATTAATTTAGGAAATAACAACTGATTTTTCTGAAAGCCAAAAGATAGCAAATAGTAAGCCAGACTTTTTTTAATTTTTTTTTTTTTTTTTATTTTTTTTTTTTTTTTTTTTTTTTTTTTTTTTTTTTGCTGGTGTGTTTTTGGGATGGGAATTGTGACTTCTGATCTCTCATTGTAGGAGAGCTGGTAAAATAAAAAAATATTCACCTGAACTTGTGCAGGGAGGAGGGGAAGATGGCCATTTTTATATTCAGGTAACAGTGCTGTCAGGAAGTTTTGTCTGCAAATCCTTCCTTCACACTGACTTTTCTATGCACTTAAAGAATTGTTTTCTTTGTTGGTGTAGATTAATGTCAGTATCTGTGTTCTCATTAAGCAGGGCAATACCTGAAGATGCTGAAGCACTCCACTTTAATTTTTAAGGCAACTGGTTTTTGATTTATGAAAACTGTCAATCAGTAGAAGTTGTTGGTCTCGGCTATAAATTTATATTTGCACACCTTTATTTACTTATCCTTCTTAATATTGAGATACAAAAAAAGCCTTTTTAGCATCCTCTAACAATATCACAGCAACTTGCCATGTTTGAGCAGATGTTAAGCAGGCAATAGTTGAATGTTAATTTTGAGAGGGTGGTATGTTTAAGCCTATCTGAAGTATGTTGCATGTGGGCCTTCCAGACTTAGCTACAATGCTTTGTCTCTTGGGAGAATTTTAAAGCTAAACCTCTTTCTTTTTGTCACTCTATATGGACTCTCTCAAGTCAGTATAAAGCAGATCATCCCTAGGCTAAAGCTCTTCAGCTTTTGTTATTGGGCTCTGTAGACCTGTAATTAGGCCTCCTGGCAGGCCTTGCAGGCCAGTTAATGGTCATATGGAGTTTCTATGAGGCAGACTGGCTTTGTATAAATCCTTCGTAGGGATACGTTTATGGGTCACTTCCTACCAGGACCGGGCTTTGTGCCGCTGCCCCACGGGCTGACAGGGAGCAGGTTCCCTTGACCATCGACAGCTCAGTTTGCGGCGCACAATCTACCCGGCTAATCCCCAGTGTAAACAGAGGATTTAGCTGAGCTTCTGTCACTTACAGTTGCCAAACCACTTGGGTGTCTGTGATTTCTTTCCCAGACTTCATTACCAAGAGACGGAGAAGCACAGAAGATTTGAACTGGGGTTTTGTGTTAAATGTTTGCTTGCTCATATCGCTAATTTTAAGGAAAAAGTTTGCCCTGCTTCGATTCCTGCCTTGCTAAAACCCACAAGCTTAACAGAAAACCTCAAAACTTGACAGGCGGTTAATTTGTGCCATAAATTGTTGTGTGGCACCCATGTTTTCTCATAAAGATTAAAATAGGAATGAATATTCCAAAATATAAATGTGTTGATATGAAGTAGCATGTGGACATTTCAAACTATCAATATTGCTGCCTCTACCAAAATAGTCTGAAAGTTTTTTTTTTCTGTGGTGATAAGCAGAAATTTCTTACTCTCCATATAAAGACGATGACAAAAGGCAATTGATCTGGATTTTCAAAGGTCTAGAGTTGAAATAAGTGACTGATCTATTTTTGGAATCTGCATTTCAATCTATCGCTGAAAGAGCATTCAAGAACAGAGCATTTTTGTGCAAAGGATTCTTGATGGAGTTTATTTAAAGGAAACTTCAGAACTGAGACACTAATATGACATTAGCAATATGCGGTAAAAATTGATGAATACAAATCATAAGCATTTAACATTTATCAGATCTGTTTGGCAGCAATTCTGGATATTGGCTATTTAACTCATTATCTTTGAATTATACTATCAGATTGCTCCCTTTAATTTTGTACCATGCCTCTTTATTACATTTTACATATTCCTTAAAGAGAAAATCATTGAATATAACAAGTACTTTGGCCTTAGCTGTTGTAAAAATGCAAGTGTTTTGTCATACTTAACTGCATTTTTTAAAATCTACCCATTATAACACGTTATTGGGGACAAAAAATCCTAATTTGCACTCAGTGCCTCATAAATAAATAGTCAAATATTCTCTACTTTCTGGTATCGAAATGGCTCATAACAGATGTGGCTGAAGGGACCACATACGTAGACTGTATGATTTTAGTCTGGTGGAACTAATAGGATCACTTGCTACTTTATAGATTCTTGCTTTTCTTTTACTTTAATAAAAACTGTTTAGTTAAATAGGATGGCCTCTGTTTTTCTCTTTTCTAGCTATGCAAAGTAGTAAAGCAAGGCAGGTGGCAACAAGTATGAAAAATTTCCTTTTATTGGTGCTTATTTTTAAATGCTAAGTTTATAAACTCTTTATGGATTTCTCATTTTTATTATTATTTTCTTACTTTTTGATTTTGCTATTTGCATTCTTTCCACTGGAAACTCGATGGCCTTAGTTTTAATTTCTAATTGTGCAAACAATTTCAGAAGGATGGCTGACGTGTTGGTATATATGCACAAAGGACGAAATAATACGTAAGATATTTTACCTGTTTCATGGAAATTTGAAAGTAGCTTTTAAAGTAATGATTTCCCCAGAAATTGTAAGAATTTGAACTTATAACAAGCTTAAAAGTTGCTGAATATTGAAAAAGAGATTAATATAGTTACTATGTGGGTATGTTCAGTTCGGTTGAATATAAAATTCTTATTCCTATCAATTTCAAACAGTTGTTTTGAGTAGTGCCTATTGACACTTGGGATAATTGAATTTTACTTCTATTTTATATAAAAAATACCAATTCTGTGAGCGGAGATGTCTTATCCACCTACCTTTTCTCTCTATGACAAACATGGGTGTAGGCACTAAAATTTTTTTCAGAGGTGTTTTGTGCAGCATTTCTTGAACCCCAAGCTAAGGAGTAATTGAATGAATAAGAATCTGGTCCTAATGAAAACACTGCTAAACAGGCAAGGCTTGGGTACGTGTATGTGGGCACAAGCAAGTGCGATGTCCAAGCGCCCCTCCTGAAGCAGCAGTGATGCCCCCCGACACCCTCCTGGGACTCCAGCACAAGGGAAGCCCCACGGACCTGGGCAGGGGACGCGAAGAGCTGAATCAAATCACTGGATCTTTTAAATAGCTTGTCCTCATCCCATCGCAGGCAACTTGGTCACTTTTGCTGCTTCCAGCAAGCATTTGTAGTTGTCAGCCTCCCGCTCTCTTACTCTGGGAGGGCTTTCAGGTGTAGGATCAGGACCCTGGGTTTTGTTGACTGCAGGCTACAATATAGTGTGTAGCAATGGGCAAAGATTAAAGTTGTATCCTGCTCTTCAACTGAGGACAAGCTATTAAAACATTAAAGACAAAGAAAAAAATATAAAGTGGATTAAAAGAAATTTCAGGCTGGAATTCATGAAGCTCATTTTGCAAGGTTGTCCTGAGGAGGCCAGAAATATTTTCATGCTTTCAGAAATAAATCTGAGCAGAAACTGTCATTCCCATTGCTGCTGTGGTTTCAGCTGCAAGCTTTAATTGCTTGTAGCCCCAAGAAATTGCCATTTCGTTCTTTTCTGCCTTAATGCCTTCATCATTTCAATACTCTTTCCATGTTATCTCTTCACTTTATGGCTGAAGTGTGGTCAGGAGTAGAAGGTTTTGCTGTTTTGCACCTCTGTGTTCCTCATGTGAGCAAGTGATAGAGATAACTTGAGAGGGAAATGAAGAGAAAGGTGGGTGGAGTAAAGACAAAACATTGTTCTGAGAACATACATGTGAGGCATAGCTATTGCAACACACCCTCGATGATAGTTTTTTTCAAGTCCTAAGATATTTATTTATTCGCACATGTTAGATGGCTTTAAGAATTGATTGGTACAAGGATGGCCAACCACAGGCACAGGTGTAGTGTTTGGCACTGATCAAGGTTTGAGCTGGCAGCAGCGACTAAGTTTGGTTAAATGTTGTTTGTACTAACCAGAGAGGCTTTTCATCATTGGTTAATATAGGAAATAAATAAATGCACGAGACAGTAGTGTCTTGCATTTTTGAATTGCAAAAAACTAATGCAATGAGATAGATTCCCCCATCTGCAGCCTTTCCAATTGACACGCAAATGTACATGGTGATCCTTTCATGCATACCAATTAGGATGCAAAGAGATAACAATAAAAGTTTCTTGGACTGCTACTTTTATGACTACTCTTGATGACCGAGTAACAGAGAATCACTTCTACCCAGCTGTATCTGACCTGGGTGATATTTCCTCCCACTGCTCTGAAAGAGAGACTGAACATGGTGTTTACTGGTACCCAAAGTCCATGTTCAGCTGGTTCAAATTTGAATTATGTCCGTCAGCCTAATGACTTATTTTGTCTGTGTCGCTCCATTAACCCCAAAGTGAAACTGAAGTTCTGCCAGAAGATCAAGCAGAAACTTAAGAAAGAACTTAACACAGGAAACTTCTATTCTTCAGTGAATATGTCCTTCCAGCAGTTTAATGTACAGTGAATTATTTCCCTTCATTTCTGGAGTTCCTAAAAATAGCTGATACCATGAAATGCCTTTGGAGACTGCTCAAAAAAAAATATAAATGTTATCAACTTGTTGTTATAGTCACAGATTGTTGCTCAGAAGTGTTTATTAACACCATCCTAAATCCAACCTGTCATAGGCAGACAAGAACCTTGACTTCTCTTGCATCCAGATTTTGAAGAGGGCATCAGGTGCTTAAGGCAATCCAAAAGTCTTCTGAGTATCTTTTTATTCTCTTACTTCTATAGGATCACTGTAAAGAAAAGTGCAGTTTCATCCACTAAAATGAATCCAGAAGTTCTGCATCTTTTCCCGAGACTTTTGTATACTTGTTGGTTTGTTTACGTACCTGAATTTCCCATTCACAGACTTTTCTATTTAGCCTCATCCTAAGTTTTTTAAGCTTTGTACTAGCAAGATCACAACAGATACAGGTGTTCTTTAATAGAGAAAATCTTCATGATTTTTTTCCTTATATTCCAGAAGTCTAGACATGAATAGAAGATTTAATTTTCAAGAATATGATTAATGAAAGACAAGTTTGAAAAACTTGATGGTCTCTATTTTGATAAGTAAGCTTTATGGTTATGTCTTAACAAAACATTTGATGTCTGGAGGATTCAAGAAGAGATCTCACTGTAAGACGAGGAATGGTGGTGGTTCTCTCAGGGTCCACAAAACTGTGAACCCTGATGGGAATTTTGATCTGTAGTGGGTCTGCACCAGTCAAAGGTAAACAAACTGGAATGACACTTGAGAACCGTCCCAAATCATCCAAGCAAGCTGTGCAGTCTGATTTCTCTCTGCTGCCATCTGACATACTGAATGCTCTGTCTGTCTTGAGTTGTGGAGTAAAAAGTTGTGTAGTTTTCCATAGCTCCAGAAAAGGCTAATCTTTTCGGGACTTCAGGGGTCTTGGTGAGCTCTTCCTTTCCATAAGGATCTGAACATTTATTCTTCTACCTGTAATCCTGTCCCTCTACAGATAGTTCACAACTCTTGACTGGTGAAATGCTTCTTTTTTTTGTTTTCATCTGCTCAGTTCTGCTCAGACAGTATCACTGTGGCAGATGCACATCCTCAGTTTAGAGTGATTTCTCAAAAGTTTCATAGTACATCCTTCTGCTGTAGGTACATATTTGAAGACGGCAGATTTTATCCTATTCTTGGAAAGTAGCTAATTTAGGAAAGTCATCTAATTATGGAGTTAGTGAACCCAGTTTCTAGGTCAGCTGCTGATTCCTACTCAGATTTCTGTGTCAAAAACCATTTAGTTGACGAGATGGGCAGAAAGAGCACTTTCAAACAAACTCTGAACAATATAAGATTGAAATTATTAAAAAAAAAAATCAAGAAAATTTATATTGGAATACATTTATGGTAGCTAATTTTTATATTGTGTGTTTTATGAGAATCGCAGGTATTTTAAGACTGAATTTCAGAAAGATGCAGAAAGTATTTGAACTCATCTGGATGGTCTACACCAACAAGCTTCATAGCCACGCACAAGTGCTTACACAGATGGACGTTAAATACATTTCTTCCTGCATTACTTGCTTCTAGCCTGTTGGCAAAGCTACATAGTCTCTTCAGAGTACTAAAAAAATACTTTCTGCATGCAAAGTGACAACTATATAGAAAAAGAGTCACTACTCCAAGTAATTACTTTTTTAACATATTAATGGTCTTGTCCTTACAGAGTATGTGATTTTGAAGTGCAGCTGCTTTGTGTCATTGGTGAGCAAAGTAAACACTTCATTAATCAATAATTATTTCAATAATTAATTCAACTTCATTTTCATGATTGCTGAAAAAATAAGGAATTTTAATTAAACAAATTTGGGTAGAGAGTAAAATGTGTTTGAAGCAAAATAATTCACTTTTGCAATTTATAATACCATTTTACTGGTGTCTAAACGCTGTTCCCTTCATGAACCTCTTTTAGGCTCTTACAAGAGATTAAAAAAAAAGCTTTGAACCATTTTTGTAGAAGGTATATTTTTTTTCTAGTTTAAGAAGCCAGTGAGTAGTTGCTAATGTAGGGATGCCATGATGTAAAACAGAGCCTATAAATAAACTTTACAGTTACTTTATTAGTTAATGAACATTTATTGCCTTTAGAAATAATTCTAAAGCTTTTAGAATTTCTATTTTTTTGTTAGATTTTTATCTGAGACTTTTTTTGTGCTATTGAGAAACAAAAGTATCTCAGGCTTACATTGTAACGGGTTTTCAGTAATATTGTAGCATATGGTATACATGATTTTGATGCAAATATGTGTGCTAATTATGTGCAGATGAATCTTTCAGTCCTGCTATTGATCTTAAGTCAAAGGCAATTTTTCAGTTAGCTTAAGTTTTATATCAATTCATATTTAGCAACTTTGCCCAGTAATTTAATTATGCACTGTTTTGGCTGCAGAAACCATATGTGGTTGTGCGGCTAGTTTCTGTTTAAGCATGCCTTTTGGGAAATGTTATGCCTTAATATTGATAGCAAAATATTTATTTCTCATATTTTACCCAATCTGTCGTGCCATCTTCTTTGTATAGGTGCCTGCTTTGGTGCATGGTCATTAAAGCATTAGCCAGAATGTGTGCCCCTAAGATATGTTATGACAGCATACCCTTTAAATCTTTGGATATTTACTGCCCTTCAGTGTAGATTTTCTACAAGTGAAAGTGGAGAGCATTTGGCTGGATTTTATAGCATGAATGCCCAGAAAAGGGCTTTAAAGTGCTCAGTCTGCTCAGCACACTGGCTCTGGCTGGTGGGCACGAATTGCGTGTTTAAATGTTTAGGGCCTCTCCATCTAATTTCCAGATGTGAAGTGTGCCAGAGTCTCTCACTCAGCTTGCTGAAGGGAGAAATAGGCGGAAAAGAAATAAAACGTCCTTGCTACTTCTCAACAGTCAGGATGGTACATCCTGCAGGTTTTCGAGTATGGAGGCAATTATAGAAGGCCTTGCTCATGCTCCAGCTGGTAGGCATTTCCAAGGCACCTATAATTTAATAGATAAATACTCCCTATCTATCAATGGATTTTAGAGCACAGTGCCCTTCTGAGGTAGAGCAATGGTTTCAGGGAGTTTCGATGACTTACCAACAGTCGTGGGTAGTCTGTGACGGGGCAGGAATGAAGCCCCTGGCCCAGAACTTGGTCTCATGTGTGACCGTGTCATCCTCATTTCCTCCTTAGCTCCAGACTGAGATTTTAAGTTGTAAATAGTAATTAGTGCCCTATCTGCTGTTAGTTTTTCACCTTGGAGAGACCTTCAGGGTTGTCCAGAAATACACATTGCTATGTGTGAAGCAAACATACCTGAACTGCAGATACAGAATTAATTATCATTATAATATTTTAGTATATACTCACAGAAAAAGGCAGACTTTCAATGAAAGACTAGTATTTCTGTTTGTCAGTGCTACTGCACAAAATGCCCTAAGTTTAAAAGCCAGATATTGATGGAGTTAATATTGATGCTGTACAGTGCAGCCCATTCTGTCTCAAAATCCCAGTTGATATGCAATGCCTTTACATCCAACAGTCTTGCTTTATGTGGCTTTAAGTATCGCTGGTGCCTGCTGCCTGTCTGCTAAACCTCCTGGGTACTTCTGTGAGTTTGTCTTTAGAGGGTTTAGACAACTTGTTTGGTTTGCATGGAGCAGAGGAACACGAAGGCGTCTCCACCGAGAGACAGTCTTTTGGCTGTGGGATGTCGTCAGAAGAAATCCTCCTCTTGTGCAGCTCCTAGGTGACTGTTAGGTACAGTTAGAAGTGGTGCTGGGAAGTCTGTGTGCTTGCAAGGGTCTGCAAGGGTCATTCAAACTCGATCACAAGTGCAACCCTAAGGGTCCAGGGACTGGACTGAGCTGGGGGATCGGTTGTGGGACAGCTTGGAACCACGAGGCAGCTGGAGGTGCAAGCTGGCTCACCCAGGTGGTGTTCGGCAGGAGGAGCAAGGTGAGATCTGGTCATTACGTGTGTGGCTGAAGTTGGTGGGGAGCGGGCACTTCAAATTGAGCTTGGTGTCTTTAATGATGTTGGCGACGGCTCCTCCTGAATACAGCCCCATTCGTGCAAAGAAACTTCAAAAAACTTTGTTTGTTCTTCTGCACAGTAAGAAAGTGCAGAATTATTCCTGAATACTAATGGCATGCAGAAATACAGGCTGGGTTTAAAAATCTTAAAGCCTGGAGAAAATAGCAGGAATTTGTGAATGTTGGTATATGCAGGTCCACAGGCCTTTTTTCCTCTTCGTTCACCGTCAGTTCTGCTAAGCTCACTTGCCTACTTGTTGAAAATGTTAAATTGCATCGTTCTCATGAAATATCTCACAGCAAGTGGAAATCAAAACCTGCCATTTTTGTGCTTTTCACATTCATCCTTTCAGGAAAACCTGAAATACAAGAACGTTACTCTGAATTCAGACTATACTTGTCTGGCATCTGAAGGTCTTGTTTTGTGCCTACATGCTCTTCTTGTAAATCACATATATTAATATTTTCACTTGAACCAAGGATAGTATTTAATGTGTGTAATGAAACTCTTGTTTTACTGTTATTGAAAGAATATTTATCACAACTTTATTAAGCATGGAGAAGTAAGTGTGCCGTTTTCTCCAAGTGGTTTAGTTTGCTCATGTTTTCTTTGTTGACCCAAATGAATGAAATTAGAACAAACAATCTCTGAGTCATTTGTAATCAAGAGCTGATTAATGGAGTTTGGTTTCATAGCCATTATTCATTCAAGAACACCTGATATCTTTCCCATAAACAAATTGTGTTTGTCCAAATTAAGAAATTAAATGAAGCATTTGATGAGTTTATGATTGACCCTTCTAACTCTGAGCCCATTAGTCAATGTCGTTATCTTACAAAACTGTTTGACTAATGTGCTGTCTGAAGAAGCATGTGGATTTATTATGATTTCTGATTAATGCATGCTGCAAGCCAAACTACTAGATTGTAATAATTTTTTGATTTTCATTTTAGCAGGCGCCGAAGATTTTCATCTGTGATGAAATGCATTTGTGTCCCATTAGATTTAGAGATGATTATGAGGTGTCGACTGAATAAATCTTAAAATATAGTAGTGGATGTTTTGCAAAGACTTTGTTTTTTCCCAGGAGTGCAGTTGTGTTAGGCTTTTTATAAGGATGACCGCCTATCATTTAATAGGAACTTCTGTATGACTTAAGAGTTCTCACTTATGAGACTACCAGTGAGGATTTCCATTAAAATAGGCGTTATTGTTTTTCTTTTTATTGTTCATACTTATTTGATTTCTGAAATTTTAAGATCTGTATTTTTTTTAAACAATGTACTGGGGGGTGTTTGATTACTCTGGTGGCTTTGAAAGGATTTTTTATGACAATATTTTCTGCCTATAATAATCTTCTTGAAAAGCAGACTTTAAACTCCTATAATAATAAGATGGCCTTATCTTTTAAAATGCTATAAATACTACTGTGTTGAGAGGTCTTTTTCATTCTTAGATATCCAAAAAGATTTTTTTAGTTTGCTCTCTAAAATGTAATTAATTTTGTGCTCTGTACAAAAGGTTAGAACAAGTGTTCCCTTAATTCCTTGGAAAACAGCTATCTTCAACAATCCATGCTTTCTGGGTATTTTGAGAAACTTTTTCTTTTTAAATATGTGACATTATGAAAATGCAGTCTTTGGAGGCAAAATTGTTTTCTGTTCTCACGAACACAACTTCTTTTTTTCTGAAATGTAAAAAGCATCCGTGTTGTATGTCTATCTGAAATGGTACTGCTCTTTCTGGATCATTTGGATGTTTGCAGTAGAACCAAGAGCTTTATCTGTGGTATTACTTCATATATCGCTTCATTTTGGGGAGAGGAAGCCACAGTTTGTGACCTTCACAATTCACAGCTAACACTACTTGCATTCATTGGATGCTGCTACCTGTAGGTATCAGAACCTATTTACGGCTTTGATTTTAAATGGAAGAGCATGCAAAAATACGTGGAGGAAAAATATAAAACTGTGTCAGAGGTGTGGGGAAAAGAAAAAAAGGGGCATAAAGATAGTTTTTTGCAGAAGAAATAATATGTCTCTTTCTTTAGACAGGTGGAGTTGCTTCCATCCATGCCAGGCAGTAATATGCCCAGTCATGCCAAACTGATACTAGGAGTTAGCACCAGAATAAACTTAGAACATGGTGGGAGATTTGCTATGTCTTGTCTGTGGTAGGATATTGCCAGTCCTGGCAATGAAATGCATTTTTACCCTCTAACAGCTTTATAGTCACCTCATTCAGAAGAATTGTTTCAAAGACTGAATGCAGCTCCAGTCTCTCAGCTACTTCAGGTAGGATATTATATGAATTAATAACTTTATCTAAAGGCAAATGAGTATTTTTCCCTCTGAAAAAAGGTACCTGCTAGCTAGAAGCCTTGCAAGAGCTTCCCATAATAACAATTGAAGAGTGCATTCAGAGAATTTATTAAAAAGGAAAAATATCTCCCAAATACGTGATGAATAAACTTACACTAACTGCCTAGAGCTATATTTGCCTGTAGCATTTAAAACTCCTAATTCCTTGTCTGGTGTTTGGTTGTGTAGGGAGACCTGAACAAGCACCAGCAATCTTCTTTTGATCCTAAACCAAAGAGTGCGAAAGGGAGACAGAGACTGAGATGTGAGTTGAAACATCACCCTGGATGCTTTTTAAGAACAGTTAAATGATAGAATGGTAGAGACCGTGTTTATTATTTACTTGAAGAGTGTATTGGCAGCTATAAACCATGTTTATATGTATACACACACACAGATATACATGTATTTCTCTAGCCTTCTTTTTTAAAATTAAAAGCTAGGCTTTCATTTAACGCTTTTCCCAATGCGAATCAATATGCAAAAGCAAGGAAAGTTCATACTGAATTAAATTTGCAGCCAATGATTTCAGCCATGTTGCCATAAGCTTATTAAAGAATTGCACTGTGATACATGGGAAAGGGCAAAACGGTGTCTTTAATAAAAGGCCAGAGTAATGAAAAACTTGTGTCCTTTGCCATATCACTTGTATTGATTACCCTAGCAAGAAAAAAAAGAAGTATTTCAAAACACAGCTAACATGAACAATCAAATTGCATGCTTTTATGTCAGATCCTCCCTTTAATTCCTTTTCTATTGCTCTTCTCTATGTCTACAGCGTAATTTATTATTTAAGATTTCTGGGCAGGCTTCTTTGTTTAAGCCATTGTGTATCCCTTTATGTTGTTAAAACACCCAGTGAAACAATTTAATCAGAGTATTGTCTTAAAGGTTTTGAGCATTTTATGCTGTTGATCTTAAGCCCTTGGAGAGTCTTCTCTGAAAAATGTTAATGATTTTATAATAGTGAGCCTCTTTGAGCAAGATGAAATCGAGATTCCATTGCTATCAACTCAAGGCAAGAAAGCATGAAGGGAAGACTCTGTCATGGATTTCTCAGTTCTTTATGAAACAGGGGTTATTCACGTTTACATGGTAAAAGAACAAGTATTTGAAACCCTGAACTGGTCCTCCGTGAGCTGAGCAGCCGAGTGCAGGGCTCCGCAGGAACAGAGCTGTGTTCAGGCTGAGGGTCATTAACTGTAGTCAGTGGAGATTAAATAAAGTGTCAATTCTGCTGTTATATATTTATACAACACTGAAGCAGAGGGGGAAGGCAGCGATGTCTATATTTGCTTATGTTATCAAGGTTTTTAATAGGAAGAACTTGCACCCAAACTGATAATAGTTGAACCTATGCCTAGTAGCTTATTTCAATGAAAATGCAGTGCTATAAATGGTATTCTTAGCAGTGTTCCTATTAATTAGTGTGTTGAGATGAAAATATGATATATGAGCAGTTGCTTTTTGGAAATACAGAGCAGAATTTCGTCCTGGAAATTGTTTCTGCTCTTACTCGCATCAATGTACCCATCTGCAACTCTGGTTTTGGCTCCTGTATGTTCCTAGCTTGCAGTCACACTTTGTTTCTGCATTTTCTGGTTTGAAGAGTGGGTAAAACTAAGGTGGGAAAGGAGATGCGTTGTGGAAGAGTGGAACAGTACAAAGCAGCTAAAAGTTATGGTAAGGGGAAGATATAGCGGGAAAGACATGCTAGGACAACTACAAGCAGTAAGAGAAGGGCAGAGAGGAAGAGCAAACTTAGAAAACTTTGGTGCTGCTCACATGAGTATTTGGTCAGGACAAACGGGTGCAAAATTGGAGTATGCAGAAGAGCAAGAATTGCTGTTCAGGTGAACTGTTCTATAATCTATTCTGACCAGTGATTTGATTTAATATACACCTATTTTCACATGGTCTAGATCTCACGCTTGAAGAACTTCACTCGGGCAGAGAACAGACTGGAAAGGCTCTGAGAGGAATGCCCCTTCCTTGCAGTTTTTGTGCCCAGCCTGGCCCAGTTTGATTAAACCCTACAGAAAGTTCAGCTTCATTTTTCAGTTCTGGGCTTAAGCCTCCTCAGAGAAGAAATCTGAGGGAATTTAGCTACTGTGGTGTGCATATGTCCCCAGGAATCTCTTTTTTGTAGGTTAACAGCTTGAGCAAATTTAGGCATAATTCCGTGGGACATGCTGTATCCCAGGTGCTTTTGCAAATGTAGGGAGCCATAGAGCCCCTTAAAAAGAAGATTCCCAACGTGTTTTCCATAGGCAAAACATCTGTCCTTATCCCGATCTTCAGAAGCGCTTATGCATAGATAATTTACCTCCCTCCTCAAAGCAAAATAGAGTGAACAAAACCCAGAAAAATCAACTGAAGCAGACCTAAGCCTGTAAAATTTTAGCCCAAACAGTTCAGTGAAGTTGCAATAAATAGGTTCTAACAGTCGAATAAACCTAATAGGATGTTGTGCTGTCATCATCCTACAATATATGAAGTTGTTCATCCTGGGCTATATTATAGAAGTGCAATTATTCCCTGTGGGTGGTGGTCAAATTAATTTTCCAGGAAACATAAATTTAGGCAGAATTATTTTTCACTGACTGTGCAGGGAAACCTGCAGTACTTCCACTTCATGTGTCTTCCTTCTTTTCCTTCCGGCTTCTCTGAAACACCTGCCTTTATCAAAATCTGTTGTGGTTGTTTCAGAACTGGTTGTATTAGATATGCTGAAGCTGATGGCGTAGTGTCCTCTGCTCCTGAAGAAAATCTGAAAATCGGTTGTCTTTCTGTCAGTATTGTATGCCTAGTGAAGGAAATATCTAGACTTCAATGAAAGAATTGAGGTTGTTATGAATGATACATGGAACGGGTGACATCTAGTAAACCTCTGACTGACCAGCTTAGACTCCAGCAATGACGTTGGCAAGTGTTTCATAAGGGATTGTATTTTTTTTTTCCTTTAGCTGTGAACATGAACTCGAGAACAGCCTGTGCTCCTTTGCTTTGGCAGTACCTTTAGTACTTAACGAAGTTGCAAGTCTCCATTGAAAATACCTTGCCCAGATGCTTGATGTTGAGTTGAAATGTTGGTTTGCATGTTGCAGTCCAGCATTTCCAAGCAGGCAGGAATTCACACCTGGTGACATTTTTGTTCCTGCCATAGCTATATACATATTTCTGGTCATGGAGCTTTTACGCAAGAAAAAGTCAAAGGGCATTTTGCAACTCTGATCAGCAGGCGGTGGAGCTCAGGCCGTGAAAGGATGTACTTTTAAAGCGTGTCCTGCGGTGCTGAACTATGAGAGGTGCTGGCTTTCTTCCTTTTTCTTGCACCTAGAATTTCAGCTTGTGCCATACATCTGCTTTAAGTTGCTCTGACTGTTGAATAATCCCTCCACATTCTTCATTTTGTCTGTAGTGGGCACATTAGAAACAAATTTGCTCCTCAACTTATTTTTCTTCTCCACTGTGCTTTCTGGTTGAAGACGGGAAGGTTAAGGATGTTGTGGATACAATAGCACCACTATTATGAGCATTTGAGGAGAGATGGCATTGGAACTGGAAAGTTTTGGGTCCCCCCTGCTTTCTCATTCATTTTCCAATTTGCACGCAGTTTAAGTTTTCATTGTAACAAGCATCTTTTTTCATAGCTATTGTTGAAGTAAGTGCAAAACTCACATTGTGTTCCTCTATTCAAACAAATTATCCTTAAAGTATGAAAATTAAAAATTAAACCAACGCATTTGCAACGTATGCATTAAATTTATGTATTTTATAAAATGCTTTTAGCCATTCGCATACATTCTGAAAACCCCATTGCAGACCTTGTTGCAACCTAGACCAGAAAAGTGACTCTTCGTGTGTTCCCATAGATGTATATGAGAGCAGTGGATTTGCCCGAGCTGAGGGCCAGACCACGTAATTACTACAGCTTCTCTAGTTATTTGTGGGCCAACAGAAGTGCAGAGAGATATTTTTATTTACTTCTGCTATCATTCCCTGTCTTTCTCAAGTGTTTGTTTGAGAGAAATTATAATCCAGTTTGCCACCAAAATCCCAATTTGGATGATGGCAAACCCATTAGGTGGTGGAAGCAAGTGGGAGAGTGGCCTGAAGCAGCAGAAGCGGGGGCTGCAGGCAGCAGGGGAGCTTCCCTGCAGCCCAGGCACGCCGCTGCACTGGCTCTGCTGCGCTCCAGCAACGCGTCGAGGTAATTAAGGAATATTATCCGGTGGGCTGTACCATTTCCAGGTTTCTGCTGCAGTGTGTCTGTACAGATAGACTTTTCTAAAAGCTTATTGAACAGGCTTATTCCTAGCCTTTTTTAGTGGCGAGAAATGGACTTTTCTGAATGAAGCCTCTGCGCGTGCCCTTTC
>NW_009258951.1:3787272-3804238 GCF_000687185.1 Egretta garzetta
CCCTACATTGTGTTTCTGCACAGAGGACACGTTGCCGGCACCAATTAGTTGTCATTAGAGCTTGCTTGGTGGCCCTGGCTGGCTGCACCTCGTCTGTGCCTTTAAGCTGTACGTTATTGACATTTTATTCAAGGACTCAGCCTAGAAACAGATGATAAAATGTCCTGTGCTCTTCAGCAGATAAATTTACAGTATTCAGCTGTTTGTAGGTGATTATGCAGGGCTGCAACAAAATAAAGCCTAAAGCGTCATATTAGCTGTGCTGTTTATACGGGTGCTAATACACTTTGAATAAAACCCTCAATTACTAAGCACTTTTGAGTCCTGACAAGACAGTCCCATGACGTTAATGGTATCTTTATAACCTTTTTAACTTCTTGTTGCTCTGACAGAGCACTACAATAACAGCAATGGGTTTGCCCTTGGCAAGCAAAAACTCATTTTGAGAGCATAATAAGTATTTACTATTTAGATAGCTGGCAATAAAATTTCTCTGAATGAGATTTTACTGAGAAAATACAAACTGATTAAATTACTTTCTTTAATGGACTGGTGAAGCATGTAATAATAGTTTGTTGAAGCAGCAAGTCTAACGTTTAGCTTTTTTCTCTTTTTTTTTTTTTTTTTCCCTTTTCTTTTTTTGGTGAAAATACAAATTGATTCTTTTTCCAAGTAGAAATATTCGCTGGAAAACTTATGCCAGCAGCCTTCCCATCCAAGTCACAAGATATTTTTTCATCTTAGAAGTGGATAATAATCTCAAATGTTGACAGCCAGTATTACAGTTGCAAAGAGTTTTGGGAATCCCTAAATATTCTTACTGAGAATGACTATCATCTGGCACTAGGGTACGTGCAGAAACATGTGGAATGTGATGTCAGCTTATATCTTAAAAATAGATATTTCTTGGAAAGCCATGTAGCATGCACTGCATCTCAAACCGGATCATTTGTAGAACAAAACTAGTTTAATAGCTGGGTATGTTCCAACAGAAGGCTATTTCCCAGGTGATGTGGAATATTCATGAGATTAAGAAAAAAGTCCTTTTAAGAACGTGTACCAGAACACATTCAGTTATTTAAAATATTTGGCTTTATTGTATTTCTAAACAAATAATATCCTACTAAATAAAATCAGAAAAAGAAAGATCATACTAAAAGAGCAGGTTTTACAGATCCTGCAAAGTGAGGAAAATGTGTACTTGTAAAGCTTAATTGCAAACACTCACCTACATTCTAACTGAAATGAGCTGGCTGTGTACATTAAATAGGTACGATCATCCTTGTTCATGTTTCAAACAGTATTGCTTTCTAAGTCTGTGTCAGTGATGGATTCTAGAGCTCATGAGAACCAAGATGCTCAGTACAAATTTTGGAAAGCCATAAATGTGTGTGTATACTAGACCACTAATTTCACTATTTTCATTACCAGTCAGAGAATTCCATGTTCTTGCTATAGTAAAATTTACTGAAATGGGATCCAGAGTACCATGCTCTTGCATTACATATAGCCGAATATGCATATCTTACAAACACCAATTTACAGGCTTTCATTGTCTGTGAAACCCCTGGCACTGACCTGCATTTTTTTTTTTTTCTGGCATTTTGTCATTCCAGAAAATCTGTATTCTTGGCATTGGGAAGTACCCAGGATACTACCTAACATTATTAGTATAGCACTGGAAGAAGAAAGAGGATAATATTTCTTTTGCTTTTTAAACATCAGTCACTCTTTGGAGCTGCTGTGATACGCAAACAAATTCATAATCTACACTGTATTTGATTTTAAAAAAACAACCAAACAACTTTTGCCTTCCCCAGTTCAATAACTCCCTTGAAATGTGGTTTTGTATAGTGTAGCTCATACAATACTGCATGGCCTTATAAATTGAAATCTCACTTTTTTTTGGACGTACCAGACTGGATGACTGATGGCTGTATCTATTTGCCATAAAATTTTAATTATGAAAGAGTTATGAATCACTGCACTCGCTTTTTAAAGTGTTAAAAAAAATAATGGCTTTGTTGTTTATTAAACTTGTGAGGGTAGAGGAAGAAAGTGGAAAAGACTTTGAGTCAGTGTGGGCTGGATTCTGACCTTAGATGTTTGCTTAGGTTGCACCATCAGAAAGTCGAGGTGCAACCTTAGAGCTGGTTTTACAGACGTATAGACAGCACCTTCCCTCGCTGACAGCCCTGCTTCTGCAAGGATTGACAAATACTATTAATTTTGTTAATTTAACGATCCTATGGGTGTCCAGTATAGCAGTTTACAATCGTAACATCCTTAGGGAATGGGGCTTTAGGCGACTGTTGCCAGAGGAATAGCGGTGCAGCCCTCTTGCTTTGTCCCCGCAGGACATGAGCATGGAAATAAGCCCAATGTGTTCACAGATGAATACAATTTTTTTAAAAAAATAAGTGAAATAACGAGGGTTGTGCAGAACTTCTAATATCCACCGCAGTCAACGTAACATGATTTACATTATCACAGTGTCAGATTTTGTTAACGACTACAATATCAGCATATTTAAACACAAAAATCCCCTTACCACCATCACAACACTTGATATTTCCCAATTTTTCAGCTTTTAGGCTGCAAACATGTGCAACTGCACCTCATGTATTTGGCACGCACGGACATTGCTTTAAATGTCTTCCACTTCGAATTTTTCTTTCTTAAAATAAGATTTATTTTTTTCCCTTTGGCTTGGGAGCCTGACTGTCAGGGGCAGGGCTTTTACACCGAGACAGAGTAACAGATTGAAGTGGTTTCAGGGCTTTAATCCCTTGGTAAATTAGCCAGCAGGCTCGCCTTTTCATGGATGTGCTAAACAACAGGTTGATGCCATTTGGGCATTAGCAAGGAGAACCACCTGAGGGAATAGGAAATGAATGAGGAGAGATGTGGCATGGAGGCAGCCCGTGCCTATTAGCGCTGCCGACTCCTGCCAGAGAGAAGTAATAACGCTAAATGAGTTTTTAAAGGACAAAGTTGGGGGATTATATAGTCGTTTATGATTTGATTCGTGTGTAATTGATCCTAGTAATAGGAAACATCCACATTGCACTGTAAACTTAAAGCGAAAAAATTATGAAAAATTCAAAATCCTTATCCTTTTTATTATAACGGCATGAGTATTTTCTCATTTTGCCTTATCATGTACATGAAATGTGCATATAAGTGTATATGCTATATGCAGATATTCATATTTAAACATTTTTAGTCACTAGGTGATGGAAAGAAATTTTTTACTTGATAGAGAGATATATATTCCCTTATCCTGATACGATGAGTTTGTTTTTATTAAAGTAGGTCTAAAATCAAATCCCAACTTCACTATTCATTTAACCTTGTTTAATATTTTTGTTAGTATTCGTTAAAGAAGTGGATGTGTGCTGCTGTTTATGGGGGGTTTAAAATGTATTTATTTAGCTGGTAACAAAGTAGCTAATGTTACTCTAATGAAGGAAATTATTAAAAACCTGTGTTTGCTGTAGTAAGAAATCAATAGCACTTTTAGGAAATATAGCATAGAGAAAGCTGATGTAAGATTAAAGCCATTAAATCTACCTGTTAGCCTCTAAGTCCCTCCCTCAGAGCTTTTAATTTTCTGTTTAGAAGGGGGGGGGGTTAGGGATCAATATGAAGATCTGTTGATAATATTATATTTAATTAGAGTAATCAAAAACCATGCTTAGAGCATGACACCTGCCAGGGAGAGCTTCAAAACCACAGTAAGCAGCATGTGTTAGCGGAGTTTCTTTTGCTTGTCCATGGGCACTAATCTGGGAAGAGTCCCAAATGGGGCAGCTACTCAGCCGTTTCATTGACTTTGATCTGGTTTGGGGGGCAGTTGATTCTCCCATAATGCTGTTGATCAATGATTTCCTTTCAGCGGTGATGTAATTAAAGAGCTTTAGTCAGCTTGCGTTGTGTTGTCTTGAAATTTATTATTCTGGAGATTTAAAGAAGATCGATAGGGTGCAATGGCCCGACGTCGAGAGCCGAGCAGGAGGACCCTGTGAGAGGAGGAGGCGGCGCACGTGAAACAGGGCTCCAGGACACAAATGAGCTGTTTACCTGGGACCTTGAGCTGACCTATGCACAGCGCATCCTCTTTAACCAGTAGCGGTTTCGTACCTATTTTTATCATGTAGACTCAAAACTAGTCTAGCCTGGTTATTATTGATCTTGGGTTGTTCAAAGGAGCTGAAATCAAGTCCTGTAAGAAAATAATGATTAAAGCATTTAAATGCTTTTTTTTTTTTTTCAGAGACAGTTATTAGGCTGTTGCAACATATGTACAAAGTTTTTAAAATAATCTTAGAATGACATTATCTCAAAAGAAGCAATTATGAAAGCCTGAAAAATGCTATGATTTTTTAAAAAGTGTATAGGTAGACATAATCTAAAAGAGAAATATTATGTATTACTGGAGCACAGTCTTGAACAGTGAATACGATATGAAGCTGTGTATATGATGAGAGGCACAAGGAACTTTCTGCACACTGAACGATGCCGTGTCAGGCTCGGGAATACTTCTGTATGGGTTCCAGTCTTGCTTATCTCGTGTGAATATTATTTACCATCCTCATACTCAGAAAAGAGGTGTTAAAAACAGGAGATAAGAGTAGGATGTATTCTTCAAACTCTGTAAAAATACTTAGTAGTCCTGAATTGTTCAGAAAACCTCCACTTATAGATCATGCGCTCTGCCAGGTCATACAGACCCGATATAAGTCCTCAAGCATTGTCATAAAATTTAGATCCCTGCCCTGAGGAGATTGGTCTTGAGATTTCACGGCTCAAGACTAAAAAAAAGCCAATATTTTTCCCAGCCTCACAACGGGAGACTGTCTCTTTTACAGGACAGAAGACTGAACTATCGTGCATGTTATTTCAGGAGTGCTTTAGTTTGTTTGCCACTGCCATTGGTGACTTGGTCGCCTCACTGCAAAAGGTGGAGAGTGAACACCGTGGCCATCAGTGCCCTCAGAGTTCTTGCAGGAACCGGCACCGATCCTGCCCTGGAGGGCTGCAGCACCCAGGCATCTCTGTTCGTCTGCCTGTCCAGGCAAAATAAAGGGTTGGCTTCGTGCTGCCTTGACTTCAGGGGAACACTGTGCTTACAGAAAGAGTCCAGAATACCAGTGATTGCTGTCAGAAAAGAAAATTCTTCTCTCTTAATTATGCTGGTTTAATTATATGTCTGAACTTTGATCTTTCTAAATGTCCATAGTAAGTAATATCCTTTAGTGCAAATCATCTCTGCAAAGGTAAAGAAAATCCAAGTCTGAAGAGAATGTCTTTGGTTCACGCAAGAAAAGGAGTGAGTTTGGATGAGGTTGTGTTAGGTACCTGGATTTGTTTCTGGCTGCGAGATGCTTATGAGACACACTCCTTCCTTAAACACCTTGTTTATATCCCTTTATAGGTAAACTTTCCCAGCCAATATTGAAGCAAGACTGTTGTTAATTAATGTACCTCTAAAAAAAATTTTTTTTCCTTTTTTTTCATCCTGGGCAAGGAATTAGGTTGTACACTGCTGTTAAAAGTCCATGAGCTGGTGTTCTTGCTTGTACGGTGCATACAGGAAGACTTGATTTCCCCAGATTTAAGATCATCTGCTCGTGTAACTTCATGGAGTTCTAATAATTTTTCATCATTCTTTTAAATGTTTTTTTATTTAATAGTTTACATCACATCAAACTTAGAGTAAGAACTGATGAGCTTGGTCTTTAGCTGAAGCAGTTGAACTATTGTTTCTAAATAACCATGTCACTGAAGTGGTTTTGAGAGAGATTCTGGGAACTGGCGTTCTTCAGACTTCGGTGGCTGTTTGCTGGAGATATCTTAGCATCAGCTTGGAACATGCGCTTTTCAGTCCTTACAGCCATTACTTCACTATGATTTTCTGTAGCACCATGTCATGAGTAAATACTCTTCCCTGTGGCTTTTGCCACCTTCTCTGAGTTTTAGCTTTACTCTGGAGATTACATCCTGAGCTGTCCAATATAAGACATGGCGCAGAAAACCATCTTCTCTGTGAGGGTGTGCTGTGTACATTAGCATTGTCTTGTGAACCGGGAGGTTGCTTTTAAAGTGATTCTTCCAGTCATCCCTATTTAGTTGAGTTCAGTGTGCTTCACGTTACAGTCTTGAAGCACATGGATTGAGTTCCTTTCAAAGGACATTAATTCAGAAGGTATGTGCCCAGCACCCACGTCCTGTGCTCCAGCCACCGTTCCTGGGTGGGTGGTTCATGTGGGCTAATTCTGCTCTAACTGTCTGGAGTAACAGTCCCAGAAATCTGCACAGAGTGGGCACTGGGTCTTGGGCACCAGTCTCTTTGCTTACGAATTTACTTTTTTTGTGCTATATTATTTGCCATTTTAGACATAGCGTTAACCTCATCAGTCTTCGTAGAAGGTCACCTGAAGTTTTGCCAGAAGTGATTGTTCTACTAGAAGCTGTGATAAGGCTACTGAGCCATGCAATTAAGGCACATGAATTAACGCAATCATTCAATCTTCATTTGAAAGAACCTATTTTATACAAAGGATATACAGACATCATGTAGGTGCACATGTAAGTTCAGAACAGTATTCTTCTTGACAGGTGATGGATGACGGGCCGTGGCGGAGGTGCACTGCTGCCGATTCAGCAAGGTCTTTAACGTGCATTCCCTTTCCTCATCATTGCAGATAATACGCCATTAAACATTTAGTGAGGTTTTAATATTTCAAATTATTTACATTTTCCAAGAATGGGAGAAAGACACTCTTAAAGTAAACTGCAAAAGCAGACTTTGCAGAGCACTCCCACCATAAGTTAAAGCTAGCTGGAAATGAAATCTAATTGGAGAAAGTTTATGGAATTTCTGGTGTTGAATAAGGCTGCTTATTTATTACTTTGTTATAGCTCTATACAAATATATAGATGCACATATGTCTCCACTAAAATTATGCTGTTCAGACTTATGAGAGCCAGTTGGAATCTCTCAAGGTTGCAGATGAGTAAGTGTAAATGCATGTGTATATTACAGGATACGTGCCCTTGGAAGTGACTTTCTCACTGATGACAAATCTTTTTTAAATCTTCTCCTAGAAATCAGTCCTTTGTTGGTTTTGAGTCTTTGACTTTTCTATTTTCCCATTTACTCTAATGGATTTTAATAGGAATTTGGGAAACAAGCATTTATTTGAAATGTGTTAAGAGATACAGTACTTCAGAAAAATGTTTGATACCCAAAATTCCTTTTTGAATTATTTAAGCAATGCTGCAGCAAACTGTTTATTCAGTGATGCTCAGCCTGGTGTGTAGTAGGGGTGTAGTTTTCTTATAATGCAGCTATTGAATTCAAACCCACATAGCCTCTGGCGTAATTCCAGGAGCGATCTGCTGTGCGTGGTGAAGATAAATTGCTTGTTTTCAGCAGCATTTCTTCATCTTCATCAGTTAATCTGGAATGAAATTTTACAGTCAGCCACTGAATATTTAAGCAATATATTTACCCTTTTTATCCTAGGGAAATATTTAATAATGCTGTGTACAGTAAATGATTATAGTAGTTAATGATACAAGCTGAGAATGTATAGTTTCCCATAATTTTCTTCCATCAGGATGAGTTCCGTGCTCTAATGCAGAACTACGTGTTTCGCTGGGCTTTGTGCGCCCTGCTTTCAAGGCTATCAGAAGTGTAATTGAGTGCGTGTTGGCATCGGCAATAAGTCCTTCCCACAAATCTTTCCTTGACACACACTCCCCCTTTTGGTGCCAGATGTCAAGTTCTTTTGGATGCCTGTCTTATGATTCTGCAGTTAATGCACAGTAAATCCTGCGAGTTTTCTGTGCCTGCACTCAGAAGTTTTCCACCTCGTCGTTTCCAGTGCCCCATTCGGTATCTTTGTGAATCTTTCATATTAACACTGTTCATGATAATACTCGAGAACCATTTTTTCTTTAACAACATCTTGGTGTTTATGGACTTTACAGTAGATTTTTTTTTTTTAATTTAAAAAAAAATTTTGATCCTTTTTGTTTTCCATTGCTTCACAAAGATTTTTTCATTAACATAATGGTAAAAGTGGAAAATTATTAGGAGTAGGGTAAACAAAGTTCCCTCCTTCTTCAAAAATCCTCTAAAATGCTTCCTCATTTGTATATTAATTGTACTCCGCTCTTTATTAGGTTTGCTTTGTATTGTACTTTTGTAATTGTAATTACAATGGTAATTTTGTGCTTCGAAGTTAATTCGATTTGATACGGCCATGTTTGGTACAAATCATTAGTTATACGGTGCTGTCTAGATGCACTGGATCCCTTTTTCCTGTAGAACTATCATCACAAGAAACTTGGGCTCCCTCTTTTTTTCTACAGATGTTCTTCTCCAACACTTTTCCCATTATTCAGGGCATTTAAGAATATGACCAAGTTTTAAGCACGGTTGAATAGTCTCTCTGATGTTGAGTAGGCTCCTAATTTTCTTCCGTTTAGGCACACTGATGGAGCAGGGATTCAGACACACTCAAAGAAGCCAGACTGCGTGTTCTCCATGTAGAAGGAATAATCTTTGTTTAGTCCAGCCTTTGGTTTTTGGAATAATCTTGTAGCTTCAGAATCTGTTAAACAAAGCATTGTCTTCATCATTTGGGGCGTTGTTTCTATCTAGCTGGTTGAAATAACCAATTTAAAAAATAATTTTAATCCTTTTCAAAATATAAAATTTCTGTGAAGGCTTAGATTTGAGTTTCCTTATTTAAATGGGCTTCAGATGGGTCTATAGTGTTTCATGAACTCAGAATTTTTACTCCATTTTCCATCACTTGCAATCGCAAGTACAGTAAAAATAGACTTGCAAGTAAAACTTGCATTGCCCAAGGAAATGCATCCCCATCTCCAATGGTGAGGGTGCAGTGTTAGACCAGATGGCCAAGCTTGGTGAGAGGAAGAGACGTGCAGAGAAGTGGTGGTGGCAGTTTTCAAGGGGAAGAGTGCCCTATGGTTGGCTTGTGACTACAGGGAAGTTTGGCTCCTCTAAACCATAATGCATTGAAAATCCAGACCCCCCCACTTGAGCTGGTGTAATTTCAGTCATCGTGTTCAGCTCCCACCGACGTGGATGATAATGTCTTCACCCTTCAGTCACTCCAAATCCAAGACAAATGTGTAACTGAGACGGGGTGCATGCTCTGCGCTGTCACCGACCCTGTGCTGAAGAGGAGATTTTCATTCCAGTCTGTGACAGTACATGGTAATCACAGAAATATCAGGGATGAGATGAGTAGCACCTTCAGGTAGTTTTAAATCATGTGTTCCTGCATTTGAGACCGTAAGACTGAGGGTACAGGGGGCTATTTTGTGTGGCACTCCAGTTCATGCAACAGAGTCCCTCAGCATCCCAGCAAGGCAGCTCGTACGGCAAGGGGCAATGCTCCATTGCTTGACAGTAGCCCACGATGTCCTGGGAGCAGCATTGTCACCATGGGGTATGTGACAGATTGAGATCTATAAGGCAGCTTCTGAGAGCATCATCCAAATTTCTGTTTAAAAGCTCTGCGCTCCTACTGACCCCAGGCTGGGTGCCAAGCCTTCCCTGGGGATAGTTTAGCCCAGGAGGAGCCCCTTGCCACTCCTGGTGCAGCAGGGCAGGAGCTGTGGGGTTTTCAACAAACATGGTTAAGCAGCATTTCCTTCCTGTGCCTTCGTTAGCCTTTCTAGCTATGTCTTTGGTTACAGGATTTTATTTCTGAAGGTGGAAATTTAAGTTTGGGGCTCCAACGTTGTTAACTGCTGTTTAAATGAGGCCAGCTTTAGCAATGTCCTTTTGCCTATGCCTTCATTAAAGATGCTGTATAAATGATAAATAATGATGGTAAATCATCTTACAAGGTATCCTAAGGTTTAGATCTTCGTGCAATGGAAAAAGTTGTAGATTTGGCCGTTGTCTTTGAGGTGTATATAAGTGCTGTCTTTTAGATAGTAGTAGTGTTCTTCTTCAATAGGAAACCCAAATTTTCTCTTATTCTATTAGTAAGTGGTTCTGTTGAGAAAGACACAGAGAAGGTATAAAGCTCATCCATTTTTCACCTAGGAAGTATCCAAAGCCATTTTCTGATGTTGTTTCTATCACCTGTTTGGGGTCAAACATGGAATAGTTTTATATGCCGTAGAGCGCTTCCCTGCCTGCCTTATCTGGGGTCAACAGTGAACGATTTTTCCCACTATTTGGCTGCAGCTGATACCTGGACCTTGCACCAGTAAAGGGAAATTAATCTGGATAATTGTCTTTGCCATTTGTTGTTATTTGGGCTATGTGGTACAGCAGATCTTTCTATGTTTATTGGTGGTTTCCATTGTAGATGAGCGGCCAAAGATTATTCTTAATGGAAAAGACTATTGGTCATTAAGCAGCAGCCATGGGCCAGTGCCCAGAAGTAAATTAGGGAAATTAAACTCACATATTATGAAGGTTTATTTTCAAAAGCTACTGTGAGACCTGATGTGAAACTGCTAAGCCAGAAAGACTTTTTACCACTGTTGTATAGATGGGTCTCTGCTGACAGCGTTGCTAACGGGAGCCACTTACACAGTTTTATTCATTACGTTTTTATTTGGTTCGAAAGAATGAGATGAAAATTCTCGGAGCCCTTACAAGGTGCTCTGGGCTGGTTTGGCTTTTCTCAGTGTTGTTCCTTGTAATCATTTAGAAGTACTTCATGGTTTATTGCTTCCTTTTGATAGCCAGTTTAGTTGTCATCTACTTGATTTTCCCTTAATGTGGTGATTCCTGACATTGTAAAATTGGCAGATGAAAGAAGGGCTCATTTTGAATCTAAGTTTTGTGACTGAATTTTTCAAGTTTGCTGACAAGCTGTCAGGCTGAATTCTGCTATTAACCCCAGAAAGAAAAGCCAACTGTCATTCTCAATATACAGATTAAAATGACAATTGTATTTGAAATGCATTGCCAGGTTTTTATCAGAAATTATTTAAATATTTTATTAGTGATTCTATTTTAAGCAAATATTTTTTTCAAAGTAACATAACTTATTTGTGACATTATATAGAGGAGCTGCTATACTTTTATATTGGTAAAGGTATGTGGTTAGTACAACATAAAGCTAATTTCTCATACAGACACAGCGGGTAATTGGACCTGAGTGGCTGGCAGATTCCATCAGGAACGAGTGTTCCTTGGGAGGGTGGGATGTCAGATGGGGCTGGAGAGCTTGGCTGAGATGTGCTGTGCAGCGGGCTTCGTGTGGGTTGCTAAGCCCCCTGATCTTACCAGGGTCTTGATTTGTTCCTGTGAAATTGTCCGCATAACCATCTAGCTTCAGAAGGGTGCAAGGCTAGGGTAGTATATTTTGAAAGTAATGAGTAATTCTTGGGTTTATCCTGTGGAACGTGGAGAATAATAGGTGCTGGCTTTCAGTTCTAATTGATCTTTGCAGTGCCCTCTCACCTCAGGAGAAGATGCAGGTTCATGACAATTTTGAATGAATTAAACTTTATATCCTCAAAGGAAGGGGCTGATTCCTGGTAGCACTGATGTCAGCAAGGGAAAAAAAACCACAACCTAAGTTAACCTTCCATAATTTGTGTGATGGTTTTAAAAGCATTTGTTGCATCGAGACTGTAGGCATCTCCTATATCTTAGCAATGGTGTTTCAGATGTATGTTTTGCAGTTTTGCCTATCTTTTGTTATTTCTAATAAGTTTTAGAGGGATCTCAAAAGTGATGAGCCACTCGAAAGTGGCTTAGGACCTACCCAACTGTTAAAGAACCAGTCTGTTGCTGGCTGGCATTAGAAAATAGCAGCTTTTTATGTGTATGTTTCACAGCCATTTTTAATTAATCTTATAACTTTCTTCTTTCTGACTCATTTGACTTGAGTTTTATTATGGGAAAAAGTTCTTGCACTTTTATAATTAAGATTTTCATCTCCCCAGTAGGGTTTTTTTTAAAAATAAGTGATTTATTTGTCTTTCTTTCATTATTTGTTTCTTCTGTGAGGCAGCAAGCTCACAGATTTCCATACCTTTCCATAAAGAACCACATTCTTACAAACAAGAATAAGAGTGTTCTTCAGGATTTTTATGTACGTTTTTCAGAAGTTCTCATGCAAGTAATGGGCATTAATTAATTTGGTAATAGATATAATACAAAAATATTATTTTCACAAGAGCACATAATAGAACTTAAAACATGTTCATTTATTTTCTTTTCAAGATAGCTCCTTTATATTCTGTTTTATAGCTGCAATTGCATTTAAGAGACTGTAACTTGAAATGCAAACCTGTTTTGATATTGTGGCCTACTCATTTCGTTTTGCATGAGAAGCGTCAAACCAAATCATCAGTATGGTACTAAAATTCCCTGTGTGCTTAGCCAGTTTCCCACCGTGGTTTCCAAAAGAAAGTAAGATTTTTTTTTTTTTAAAGGGGGAGGAAGGGAGAAGGGGAGATGAAACTCAGCCCCGAGAGCAGCTCTGAGTACCTCTCCTTGTGGCTATCCCCATCTCTTGGTGCTCACCACCTCTCAGAGCTGGCTTCATCCCGCCATCAGCAGCATCCATCTGGTGTGCTGTCTGATGGCACGCGGCAGAGCCGCACCCAGCCGCAATGCTTTTGAACCTCTCCTCATATTTGTTTTACCTGTGAATGCAAGTCAGTGGTGGTATGTGAGGATTCATTGGTTACACTACTCAGTGGGCAATGTTGGCATTATATTCTCTTTGTGATCTGGGAAGATGTTAATGTAATACAGTTTATTTACTTTTTGTATGATACATAGCTCATCTGTATTTCTTGTTTCAAAAATTGCAATAGTAAGTTACCTATATTCCATTATACTGTGCTCTATTATAAACTAAGTTTGCTCTACCTATATGTACTTTTTTCTTAGCCTTACTTTTTTTTTTCTTATTATTAATATTTGATTGTGCTCTAACATTTTAAATCTACGTCATTGCCATTAAGGTTTACTTGTTCTGAAGCACCTTGCTCTGCTGTGGTGGACACTTCTCAGAGGCTCTGAGATTCTTCCCATACTGTTCCAAAAATGTGGACTTCCTTGGGACTAGACTGCATCCATTCTGGAAGTGATCCCCCCCTTTTGGAGACTGACATGTTTGAATACATGTTGGGCACCTTCAAGAGCGGCTTTCAAGCACATTGAATGCCTATGAGCTCTTCCACTTCGAAATATTTAGTTTGTATTTTTATGGCTTTTTCTTCTTTGTTGCTTATAATTTCTACTGGTCTCAGTTCAGACTAAGGTTAACCAGGTGTAATCTTAGTAATTGACACCTTCCTCATATCTGGGGTCAATATTTTTATTTAAATTAATTAATGTAATAATAATAATAATAATGGAATTACATTTTCATAAGTTTCCTAGATGTTCAAAAGAAGGCCCTAAGGATCCAGACTGTCCCTGTTGAAATCCAAGCCTCAGCACACCGCTATACATCCTGCAGGTTGCATTTCACGTGATGATGGTTAGAAAATGCATTCATAAAAGTATTTTTGCTAGTTCTGAGAGGTAGAAATTAGCATCAATTAGACATGCAGATTGCATAAATCCTCTAATGAAAGAACTCCATTTCAGTAGAGTAGTAGTGCTGACCTAGGAGATGTGAAGTTGCTAAAACTGCGCCCTCCAACCTGGCTGGAAAGAAAGAAAAAGGGAAAATGTAAATTTACAGATTGGATAAAAGCTGCCATTTCACTAGAAATGTAATTGGACTGAATAAAATGCAATTAGGGTGGAGGAAGGCGAAGGTGCTTTCTGAGCCCTCGCTCTGGAATTGCCTGGTTCCCACCGTGGTGTTTGCAGTTCCATGTTTCTCCCCCTCTGGGCTCGGGCTCATGTCTCTCAGGAGGAAGGCTCACTTGGTACCCCAGGGAAGGGGCAGTCCTGCCTCCCCCTTCCAGCACCCCGGGGTTATTCCTCTCCTCCTCCTTCTCCTCCTCCCCCTGGAGCAGGGGTGACATTGGCTCCCGTGGCTGGGCGCAGGAGGAGGGCAACCCTCTGCCGCTGAGTTGGGACACAGGTAGGAGAATTCTCCATGCGGCAGTAATGGCCAAAGACAAGAAACTCAAACAGTTTTGAAGCTGGCTGAGGAATAACTTACACCAAAGCATCCCTCCTTTCACCCGCTCAACAGCTCCATCACAGCTGTTTCCGCGGGAGACCCTCCCTCGTTCTCTCGTTTCTCCAGCTGTGGTGTGCAAGGGGGAAAGAAACAACTCTATGAAATACTGGTTTGAGAACACTTTAGATAACTTGAAGCAAAGTTGGAGTTTTTCATACTGGTCACTGCTAAGTTTTCCAGTTGAGCTGAAAATATTCCTGAAGGATATAGCAAAGAATCATCCTTTACTCCGTAAATTTTTGTATCTGGAATTTATTTTTTTCTCTCCCAAATGTTACTGTCTTTTTTAGCTCAATGGATTAGGGGAATGTTTAACTCTGGGCCGTCCTTTTCCTTTCCTGAGCTCTTCCTTCCTCTTCCTACCCCTTCCCTAAAACAAAGTAACTCAGGTAGAAGGTGCCATTTAAACATTTCCATTGAAATTATCAATTATTCTAAGAAACAATTTTCTCTCTGTGGCTAAATATCAGATAAGACAAGAATTGCATCCAATTATGCTATTTTCCTGAGCTCAGCTGCGGTTTGGGGGGTGTGGGTCTTAGGTGAAACATTAGTTGACTACAAGATGTCCAAGTTGGTAATGTACAGCCTTTTCTGAGATGGAAGCAAATCTTTGCAATATTTAATAGCATCCACTGCAATGAGTCAGGAGCTACGGAAGCAATTTAAGCCAATTAATCCTTAGTGTTAAAACATATTTCAGCTGAATTTTTTATCAGACGTGTGTGTGGGAAACTGTGTGTGAGAAATAAAGAAATTAGAAATGCACTAAATAATAGATGAATGTACCTAGCCAAGATCTGCTTATTAAGTCTTCTTTATTATTATTATTATAAATACCTAGTGCCAGATCCTCAGCTGGAGTAAATTTGCTTAGCTCTGCTGAAGTCAATGGAATTGTGCCAGCTTGAATTTGCTGAGGATCGGGCCCTTAATTTTCCAGTTGGAAAACGAGAATATTGTGGGAGGGGGATGATGGAGGCTGTGAGAAGTTTGCTGATGATAACACCGTTTTCCTAGTAATAACAGAAAAAATTTAAATTACTATTCTTTTGACTTTCACAATGAAATTCAAGGAACCACTTGATGTTATTTCATTAGATGTAAATTACTCTTCCTTAAAGTATCTACATCTTTAAACCCTTGCATGTATTAAGGGATACTGCACAGGGACTGTAGGGGTTTTATTTCATTTCTGTGGATGCCAGTCTCTGGTACCAGCATTTCTGCCATTCTTAACCTTAAAAATGCTATAATGGCCATAGCATGCTCATTTTAATGTGAGAAGCAGCAGTAAATATCTTTGATTTTGGAAATCTGTTTCACACACTGCAACTGATTGTCCACCATGAGTAAAGCATGCTGTAACTTAATATGGCATCATATGGAAATCCAACGTGTCGTCTCATTTGGCTACGTTTTAGAAACATATCAACAAACCGGCTAGCGAAGCTAGCTAATTCTGTAATTGCTTAAAAAAAGAAACCCAACAACTTGTTATTTCCATAGTAAGGAAAATGCACATCATTTTTCAATACCATAAAATTCTGCGCTAGCCTGTCTACATATACACGTTTATGCTTAAATACCTATATTTCTGCCATAGTCACTTTTTAAGTGGAATATCTTGGAGGACTAAAAATAACATCACAAAACATGTTTGTTATATTCCTAATTGTTTTGACCATAGAATTAATTTTCAAGTCAAAGGGGGGCACCGCTTTTTCATCACTCCCGCTTCAGAATATTCAGCATGTCACAGATGTTCATGAATAATGTCCATTTAAAACTGTTGGCAGCGCGCGCCGGCGAGTTGGCGAGATGAATTAAATGTTGGGGGGATCTGACAGGCAGCACGCTGCTTTGTGATCATTCCAAAGTTCTAATAATCTCCCTCACCTTCCCTGCCTGCCGCTAATGAAAGAGAATAGGTGATTGCACCTCGGGCTATGTTCTGCGCCTAATGACTCCTCCAAAGGCAGATTTATGAAGAAAAAATTAACTTTGAATGAGGACTGAATTGGCCCTGACAGTCTGATAGACTGTGACACAGATTCTGTGGCAAAACAGACGTAGCCCTAATTGATTATCAATATTTTAAGCAAAGTGATGAAAATAAGCATTAAGTGATGAGAAAGGCAGTCTTAATACAGTAGGCAGTAACCGGGATATGGAAAGTCTTTGGGGAGGTCGGCCCCGCTTGCCAGTACTGAATTTTATCTGTCAGTTATTACCTTTTGCTTCCCAACACCCCTCATCCCTTTTCAGGGTATTTTTTCCTTATGGATTTCTGACCGGCATGTTAATATTCTGGAGAAGGATGTATGTGCTCCCCTCTCTCTAGAGAAGTTTGTTTAATATTTAACCCGTTTTGACTTAAGAATAACTTCTGCTGTTTTGTGGTATGCAGGTTTGCATGATTTTGGATATTCTCTCTTTTATGTTGTACTTTCTCATAGCCCTGTGTCATTTATATTCAGCAGGCTGGCCACAAACTGCATTTTGAAAATGATAACGATTAAAAAAGAAAACTAGAGAAAAATTGCCCCATTGGCGTTAAAGGATTTATCTTCACAAATATGTTGGTTATACCCAACATTAGAACAAGAGGAAGAAAACATTTGGGTTTTCCTTGTGTTTTTTGAGGGGCGTTCCATGTTACTGGATATATCTTCTACCAAAAAGATGTTTAATATTCTGGAAACCCCTCATGGCTGCTAGCAGATGGACGCTCATAGCTGCGCCATAGCGGGAGACATTATACTGAAGTAAGGAAATATTTTCCAAAATCGCTATGGGGA
>NW_009258951.1:3804305-3839056 GCF_000687185.1 Egretta garzetta
CAGGAATGCTGCTAAAAGGGTGAAAAATAAGGTGCAGCACACCCGTACGCCGGGAGGGATGGGTGGGATAAGTTCTCCCTGCCCAACGCAGTGCTGGCCGTTCTCCCCAGGGAGAGTGGAGAAGCTTAAAGCAAACAGATTTGTGCTTACGGGCAGTTTGTAACCACGACCCGCAGTGCTAGGGAGGGGAGCAGCGAGCCCACCGTCATGCTCGGGCATCTCTAATATCTGTAATTACAGCCAGTGGCGTAATTAAATTATGCGTAATACTTTGGACAGCAATGGCAGGAACTTCTCCTGTTTGAGTATAGTAACGTATTACTCGGCTGCTGTGTAATTAGAGCGGGCAGTGCTAAATGAAGCCGTCGCGGCAGGGTTAGGGGACCCTTGTCCATGGATGAACTAGACAAGTGGCCACCTGGATGTTTCTGCTATTTTAAGTTTTGGGGAAATGTTATTTTAGCATGGGCTAAAAAGACAAAAATGTAGAAAACCAGCATAAATCTGGTACGATAAGAACACGTGTGGTGTTGTCACTTCTGGTTTTGAACTAACAGCTACTGGACTCTGCTCCTTCTGTTCCTGTCTAAGGAAATATCTGCGAAAGTAGTTGTTTTGAATTTGCGTTGGAATTTTTCGGATGTATAATAGATAACTTTACATGTCAGTATATGAATACTCAGCAGAGAGGATTTCCACAAGCCTTGATAAATTTAATATACTAGAGAAAAATAGCACATAAATTAAATAAGGCCTTGTAAATTAATAATGGATTATACTTGTATTTTTATATGTGAGCTGACTGAATATTTTATGAGAGCAAAAATGTTTGTGTTTAAAAAAAAAACAAACCAAAACGGTTAAGTCTTTCTGATTAGCATCGTGGATGGCTTGGCTACATTTTAGATGTAATGTCCATATGTGGGTTTTGAGTTTGTCTGCTTTGTTTTCCCCGAATGTATCTTGAAATGTATAGCCTGTACTTTTAAGTTTGAAGAGTTGGAAAGTCCACAATTATGTTGAAATATTTTTTTTTCCCCAAATGACTTACAGTTCACAGTTCGTGGGTGTTCTGACACTCCTCTTTTTTTAATTTTACTGGTAAAATGAACTGCATATCGGCGCGGGGCCGAGCCTTTTCTCTGCACCTTCCACACCTCCTCCGGCAGCGGTGGGAGAGGGCTGTGCTACAGGGGCTCTTCCAGCAGCCTGAGCCACACTTTCTGAGATGCCCTTTGCACCCCCAAAACAGCACCTGCCCTATTTCTACCTTGAAATAATTTGTATTCTTCTGATTTCTTTTAATTAGTATCTTTGCTTGAAACTCTTTTGCCTTGGCACTGTGCAAGGCTGGTCAGGATTAAAGCATCGCTCCGACATGCCCATCCATCGGAGAATGGCTGTGTGCTTCCCAAACCCCAAGTGTTTCCACCACCCTGGGGGCTCAGTCCTGCACCCCGGGAGGGTGCAAGCCCCAGCTGTCACTGATAGAGCCACTGAACCCCAGTGGAGCATCCTACTCCAGCACCGTATCTTGCTCCCAAACAACCTTATTTACGTAGAGCGTAGGTATGGCTTTTACCAAAATTGAAGTGTAGCCATGCAAAACACAAGAGGGAATGTCGTGCTCGGCAATACTGCCCAGCATGGCTCTTTTGAGGAAATCAAAGTAATTCAAATTACTTTAGAATATAAATACCTCAAATGGACTTTGGCTGGGAAGCCGTGCACGTTGCTCACCAGCCTCGTTACTGTGGGCAGAAGGCGGCACGGCTCATCCCGCTCGCCAGGAGGCACCCGTGGCCGGGAGGCTGGTCCCTATCCCACCCCAGCTGCCATCGGAGTTTTCCCTTTTTAGTGAGGAGTTGAGTCGTTCCTATGCTCCCTCCAGGTACATCGTGGCACTTGGTGCACACAGGCAGAGGCGACGGGGCCGTATAGCCAGTAGTTTTTTAAGCAGTACCCACAAGCAGTGAACAGGTCTGTATCTACCTGTATGAAAAATATTAAGGCAGATGAACACTGCGGTCATCTACAGATGAGAAATGGATAGTGAAAGCCTGGGGAAAATCATAATCTCTCACTGTATTGCAAAATACATGAAGAGAAACTGCTGTGATTTTAAATTAAAGTTCATTTTTGTTACTGTTAATTTTCCATTTTTCTCATACTCAATAATTAAGAGAAAATAATATTATACATGTGTTACCGGACTTTGTCTTGTCTCTGTGGCTTGGGAGATCTGTTTCTCATAGAACTAACTGTAGCAGTAACGACGATATCCATACATTGAGTCTTTACAAAAGCATTGAAAACCACTAGTTTTAGCGGCTCTCAAGCAGAGATGGGCTGATGCACATCGTTTGTGCTATTTAGAAGATGATTTATTTGTGAAGACCATTTGTTTTCTCTCTCTCTCTCTCTCTCTTTTTTTGTTCTTTTTCTTTTCCTGGAAAAGATTTTTTCTTTTTTTGTTCTATCAGATGTAGTCTCCGAAGAGATTGTTCCAACATTTCCTGTTAGCATAATGTCATGCAGTAAGACAGCATATTTTAATGCAGAATCTATTGATTTTTGCAGCGTGTTTTTGTACATCTTCACGGTAAGCTAAAGATGGCCGTTGGCTCCTGGTGCCCCGTGAACTGATCAGAAAGTTAAAAGTATTTAGCAGGGCTGAGTGACCAGCAAAGAAAATGTATCATTAGTAGAATTAACCAGTTATAGATCAGCAGTATAGTTAAAACAGTACTTTTTGTCCAATAATGAGCAATATGTTTTAAGATATTTTAGATTTTATTTTTTTATTTTGATGTGTATCATTAGGCAAAGAAAAAACTTGGAGGCACGTTTGCACACACTGATTTTAACCATTTAAACTATTTGCTAGAGCAGTGATTTTAGGGATTCTGGCAGGACTGTACCACTAAACCTTGTTAAAATGGGGATTGAAGTGGGCCTGCTCAGGTGCCAGTCTGCTTCTGCCTGCTCCTTCCCACGCACGTATGATCCATCCCCTCAGTAACACTCTCATTTGTTTCTCTCTGTTACCGCTTGCATTTAGGGCATTTCAATACCTTAACTACCCTCACCTTGCTCTCTTGCTGTGCTCAAGGATGCAGCAGAAGGAAGTGTGACTGTATGTTAATGTTCTTCACAGAGGGAAGAGCTCCTCCATTCTCAACGTCCATCCCATGCTGTGCTCGCCCACCACGTGAGCCGGTGGCTGTGCCCGTTTGCTCGCAGTGAAGGGCCACGTGGGCACCCTGGGAATGAGATGCTCCAGTCCCACACTGGGCAAGGTCTTTGTGGGTTTGGCTGAACTTCAGGAGTTCAAAATAGCCAGAACCCTGTCAAGGTTATCATCCTGGATGGTCTACCACTTGAAGTCGTGTTGCCATTTAAAATACGCATGTTGCAATTCTGGGTCAATGCTGACCATTTCCCACTAACAGTTCATCTAATAACACATTTATATTTCTACCTTAGAGAAATGGACAGTATAATGTTGATGCAGTTGTCCTTGTTATGGCTTGAGGCATTCTGCCCATGCTTCAAGCTCCCATGTTGGAGCATGACAGCAGCTGGAAGTTGGTTGAGTAAAACTCTTTTAAAGAGGGGGTTCTAAAATTATTTAGAAAATACTGGATGCAGTGGATGGAAAGAAACACAAGGGTATTGTTAGGATTTAAGAGTTTGGTTGAAGGTATGTGTGTTGCACTTGGAAACTTGTTCAAATTAGTAATACATTAATTTGCATTTCACCACTGGTATTTTGGTTTTCCTATGTGCAGTGTCATTAACCTCGACTTTTAAAAATAATTTATCTCATTTCTGTTGTATAAGCATGTTCATTTCAATTTTGAAAAGGAGTAGAAAAAGTAGTTTTGTTCCTGCTCATAAAGGTGGTTTTGCACTCCGCATTGAAAATGGTAAGGCTCATTGGTGACCATCCTTCTTCTTTAATCGTAGTACCAAGGGCTTTTGAGTAGAGAAATTTTTGTCAGGCTTTAATGCATCTGCTATCTGGGCGGATGACCCTAATCTTAGTTGGCTAAGAACAAGTCTGTCCTTCAAAGCTGTGTAGGGTATGGTGGAACTTGGTATTAAACAAAATTGTAATTGGACCTCGGGTTCTTCTGGGGCTTCCCTGATGCTTCCTGGGCACCCAGGAGTCTCCCGTGCTCTGTCACTGTAACGAAGTGCTGCACCACGTAGGGTATTTTCATTTTCTCATTATCAGCTATCACCAGTGTGACTATTTGCCTAACTATTTCTGCAAATGTTGAGGTTACATAGTTATGAGGGAAATGTGGTTGATTTGAGAAGGCTTTGATTGAAGGACATTAGTCAGATTATGCCTTGAGATGGTTGTTTGGAAGAGAGAAGGCACCAAGCAATAGTGTAACTGCTAAATGTCAAATACGTGTCTTACCACCTTGGTAAGGAAATAAGATAATCTTTAATGTTTTGAGTTTGAAATATTTTTCAAAACCTTTGAGATTGTTCATTCTTTTTAGTCTATTATTTTTTTCAGTTTCTTTTTCTGGTTTTTATTTGTCACTAAAAAATAATCAAGTTATAGAACAGAAAACATGTCGTATGATTTAGGAGGCATATAGATGATTAAATGTTTGTAGTTTATTAAAAAAATACTTTTATCAAGTTTCTTAAATGAGAGTTTATTTCTTTGGAGATTTCTTTTCCATAAATGAGTAACGATTTAGAGGGAAGAGGCCTCTGAATTAATAGAATTAGTTAAGAAGAAAGAATTAAAGAGGAAAATCTAGGTGTGTATATAAAGTTTGAATTAGAAAACGGACAGGACCCTGAATTTCTGTGTGAATAAATGTTTGGTGCGTAAGCAAGCAGAGTCTGCTTGAACGGCAGAGTGTCTGAGCATAAACCTGAAAATCTCCATAGAATATCAGTAACAGAGTGTGGGATAATTCATGGGATCTACAGATAAAGTTGGTAAAGCTGTGCGGATTTACACTAGCTGGTATTATGACCCTGTGTTTCTCTGTGGCTCCCAAATCACATTTTTTCTTCTTGTATTTAATCTCTAATAGCTCATTCCATCACCAAAATTTTACAGTCAGCCTGTAGATATTTTCAAGGCAACAGAAACACCTACCTTCTCCCTTTCCCAAACTGGAAAGTATACAAAATCACCCACTTTTTTCCTCCTCTTTTCTTTTCACCCCACTTTTCAACATAAGCCAAAGATCAGCTGGCATTGCAGGTCTGCACTGAATGGGTTAAAGCAAGGTAAGGGAGCAGACCTGGTTCATCCCTCCCATTGCCCTGGGGAATGACCTACTACTGTTCATTGATCCACAGTTGTTGATCTGTACATAATAATTGCTCCTCCACAGGAACCGAAGTTGCAGGTCTGGCAGGCAACCTGCATTTCCATTAGGGAGTTCTCCGCTCAGACTGGCATCAGCCTCCACCGCTCCCCAAAATCCATGGCAATTGCATTTGCTCTTTCAGCAAGGGCTGTGACACCTGGTGGGTTTGCCAGCTCTGGCCTGAGCCTCTTCTAGGGACGTGGTTATCAGGTTTGGAAAGGAGGTGAAATGAAGCTGATTGACGAGCTAGTCTGAGTTTCACAACATGTTGGTATATTCAGATTTAGGATATTAGTGCATATGGAAACATGAAGAGTGCTTTCGTTTGGTGGGGTTTTTTTAATAAAAGAGAAGGTACTTAATGTAGCTTAGCTTTAATTAATGTTAGTGCCTTTGTTGTAACTTAGCAATATTGTTCCACTTCTGCATTATGTTTATTTGTCTGAGTAGCATAAACTCTTTGCTCGTAGTTTATTCTCACTGCAGAGATAGGATTTATTTCTTCTTCCTCTGTGCAGCATCCAGCACAACAAGTGGCTGACCCCAGTCAGGCTGGAACAAGCACTTCTATCAGGGACACCTGGAAATGACTGGAATCCTCTTTCATCCTCTTGTACTTGTATTAATAGTCCGCTAGCCACTAGCAAATATCTGCATTTCACAACTTTATTATAATTTTAGTGTAGGTAACCATCTCAAACATCTTCCGTGTGTCATTTTCCCATCCTTCAGAGAAAAAAAAAAATCAATAGAGTTGTAATTTTATCTGGGGTTGGATGAGCTCTTAAATGCTGCAAGCTCGAGCGCCTCTTTATTTATTTATTTTATATTTTAGAAAGCTTTGTAAGCAGTCAGACTTTTGTCATGCTAGCTGTTTATCCATGCAGGAAGCCCAGTTTCAGGAGCAATCTCAGCACTCCCAACTACCTGGATCAATTAAAACCAGACTTTTGCTGAAGTGACTTCTTTGATCTGCTGGGGGTGATAAGCAGCTGTCTGTCCTCCTCCGGCTTAAGGGAAGTGCGTTGCAGGAAAACAGAGTTCTCTTCCAAATATCAGGTCTTTTAAGTGCTTTTAAGTGTGATTGCCCAGCATGTGCTCCCACACACCCTGAAATGCAGGGGAAGGGCATAGCAGCCTGTGGAACAGAGAGGGTGCATCACCTTTTGGAATAAGTTGTAAGGATCTTTTTAATATTATTTAATCACAACTTGATTTGATCAAAATAAATCTGAGTTTCTAATGATGCTTTGTAAGAAAATAATGATAGAGAATTTCAAGTATTTTAAGAGAATGGTTAGCATTAAATTCTTAAAGCACCACATGGCTTCGGTGACTTCTGTTGGTTGTAATGGACGGTGCCCTATAACCTCAGAGACTTACTGCTCTGTAGATTTATGGGCTAAGTTAAATTGTTGTTAATGAGCAAAAAAAATTGTCCTCGTGATACTTCCTAAATTACTACATTGTCCGTATAATTAACCAGGACTTGAAAGGACAGCTTTGTTTCTGCTAGCAGAAGTTTTAACTGTGCTTAAAAGGGTTGGAAATTAGCATTTTAAAGTTAACAAATACAAAATAGAAATGTAGTCACAGACCAGTAACATCTTTCGTGTGTGTTTTAATATTTTTTTGCCTTGGATAACCATTGAGATATCCAATGAATTGTTCCCGTGCAGCAACAAATCAGTAAGGAAGAACAAAATACCATAGTGGAATAGATAAATCAAATTTAGGCATGGTAGTTTATTGAATCTAAATTGTGCCCGGTTGGCCCAAGAGCTATATAAGCAATCCATCTTGTGTTGATAATGGAGGTTCTTGAAATCCACCTGATGTTTGCATTATTAAATTTCAGCCTAATGAGCTCTGCTAATACATATTGAAGACAGTTGTAAGGAGTAGAATGTGAATCTGAGCGGGATAATTTGAAAGAAACATAAGCTGAGCATTTTACATGACTCAAGGGGTATATCTACAATTACACATATAACCAAAATTAAATTTAAATGGAATTTCTATTATCCTTGTCCTTTTACCAGGGAGAATAAAGTGTAAATGAAGTAAAAGTCTTTAGAGTTACTCGCAGTTTGTTTTTATTATGTAATTTAATAGATTCTTGTAATGATCTTCACTAGCAGAAAAGTTTTAATATTTCATGACTTTAACTGTGGCCTAAATATGTATAAAAGCACGTAACTGGAAACAGATGTCTATGTAATGATTTCTATCATTTTGTAACATCACTGTTTAAGTTGTATATATTAAGAAGGTGTAGCTACTGGCTGCAGAAAGATGCCAGGGTCGGAAAGACCCCTTCACATCCCACTCTTGAACTGAGTTTTGTTTTCATAAGTTATCAGTTGATTCAGTAGGTGGTAGGACTCAGTATCTGCGAAACCGAGTAAGTGTTTGCTATTTGTGCCACAGGTTACAGTGATTTTATTACATAAGAAGTCCTGGTTTAAATTCTAAATTCTGTTTCTTTTTGGTTCTTTTCCTTTTGACATGGTGATACTTTTAAAAACTTAATATTTCATCAAGTATAATGCTATTAGAGACTTATTCTCACTTAGTTCACTCATCAGGCAGTGAGATGGCAATAAAAGAGAATGGCTCCTTTGAGACATTAATGCTTTGGAATAAATGATGTGCTAGAACAGAAATTTAATTAATTTACAGAGTATATTGATAGTCCCTTGTTACTGTGCTGTATATTTTTAATCTTCTTTAACATCTGTAGTAAAGTGTTTGAAAACCCCTGCAGTTGAGCAACTAGTAGATAATTAAGTAATAAGGGAAGAGGCTTCTAGAGGGAAAAAGATTCTTTTTAAAGAATACTGTCATAACATGAATAAACTACTGCTGCTATGATTTGCAGTGAAGAGAAAATTGTATGCTACCTAATTTAATACTAAGTAACAAGTATTTGACTCCTGTTTTAAATGCTATCTGCAACTCTGCACCCCTGAAAATATTGTTTTGTTTCTTTTTTATCCTCAAAAGAGGCCTTATGGATTACTCACTATGGTAGCAAATCTTTTTTTAAATGCACTGTGTTTGTTTCTTTACAGTTCGGTTCAGGGGCAAGTAGAGTGGGGAGATTTGTAATTAAGAAAAAACCTCTTAAAAGTTTTACTTAACAAAAAAATGAACGCAGAGATTTGTATTGAACAAATATTGCATGCAGAAATTACCCTCCATAATACCATTTATGCTGTTGTCTTAACTGTGGTAATGTCTTTAAAGAAAAAAACATTAAGAACCGAATTCTGTTCTTTGATGCACATTGTCTTCATTGTGGGACCTGCAGAAAGGAATCTGGAATTGAGTTTAACCCCCCAGGAAATGTTGTTTTGCAAGATAAATTAACTAATTATAAAATTTGTTTTTACATTTCTTTTCTTTTCATTTTAGCTAAAGCAGATGAAGCATTAAAGGCTAAAGAGAGAAGTGAAGAAGAAGCAAAGAAAAGAAAGGAGGAAGGTAAAGCAATTTTTTTTTCTTCAGTAATAAACTAAAATCCTGTAAGTCAAAAACCACTTTTAAGGGACCAAGTTGCAGCGGAGCTTCATGATTTTCTTATAAGGGCATATGAAACGGAGGTGGCCAGTCTGCCGCAGCTTTCTGCTCGTGCCATGTAACATCCCTGTGATGATAACAGGAACTGCTAAATGCACCAGAAATTTCAACCAGATTTTAAAAACTATTTTAGCTTCCATTAAAGGAACCTAAGAATTTGAGACGAAGTTATAAGGTAAGACCTTATGACCTACCAATACCACTGGCTTGTGTGCTGGATGTACTGCTTGATTGAAAGAATAAGGGCAGCGGTTAATTTTGTCTGGTCAGTATGATGTCACGAAGTGAGCTAATCTGTTTCTTGACAAAATTTGGTGCACTGAAGGCTGGCAGGATCTGAGCAGTTTCCCTTTGCAATACAGTAGGTGGAAAGTTAATGTATAACGCCTGGATAATTAAAACAAATGTATTTTGCTTCTGTGTTGGTGAGTAATGGGAATGGACGTTTCCAGCAGCATGACAGAGCCAATGCAAACAATCTAAGGAGCCTCAAGTTTTCTCACTTCAGTGGTGATAGACGTCCCTGTCTCAGAGAAAATATCTCAGTTGTTGAAATTAAAATGAGTCATTTAACTCTCTGTGACATCTATTATTTTTTTCATTGACTTAAACATAAAAAAAAAATAGTGAAGGACTTCATTTTAGTGGTTTTACTCTAGAAATACATGTTGTCACACATTGGTCACTGCAGTGAACTTTCTTTCCAGCATATTTGATTTGAATGATTATAGGTTTCAGGTTGTGACTGTTATTTAATGCACTGAACAATCTCCATGTAAAGATGTTCCTGATTCTCCCTGCCCCGTGCCCCTTGTCCACCTACCTGGGATTGCATGAATGTTCACTCAGTATTTTAACCACCCAATAAACAGGACGTAGGTTTGAAGATGAGGTAACATTTAAGGAGATCATGTATTTTTCAGAGCTGGCCTTTTGATGGATTCATTTACTATGAAAATCAGTGTTGTGTCCAAATATCGATCGTATTTTGGTTAGGGCCAGGATGTCATATGTGGAAGAGTATGGTATGAAATAAAGCTGTTTAGGACAGCTTGAAATTTAAGGAGAAATTAAGAGATTGAGATATTTTTAATTCCCAGCGTGATATGATAACAAAATCATTAGGCTAAACTAAACCAGGAGAAGTCGTGTGAAAGGGAAGGGGTAGGAGGTTCCTCGAGTACGTAGCAAATGGAAGAAAACACCTAAAGGGGATGGTAGCAATCTTTACAATTTTACTACGCTATCTCCTCCAGTCTTTCCAAAACATCATCTTTCTTTCTGATCTCTCTAATCTTATTGGAAAATCTCCTTGTGTCTCTTTTCCTATCTCTGAGCGCACCAAGTTGAACTTCAAGGTAAAGGTAGGAACTTTAATTTTGCATCTGTTGTTCTTTCATCTCTTCTCATCTCTCCTATACCTTCCAGGTACCAGAGCCTGATCCTTCTTCTGCCCGTGCTGTGTTTACCCCCCACTACACTGCCATCTATTTGGGAATCCCACCTGACAAGAAGGTTCCTCCCTATCCTTCTTTGACGCCCCTATATTCCCAAAATCCCTCTTAACGACCAAGCAGTCTCAAAGAGCTCATCCCTGCTTGCATTTCTTACCCTGAATTCCCATTCCATATCTTGGTCTGAGCTGCTGCAGTCTTTTAGGGATCCAAAGGCTCTGAATTTTATGGAAGTCTTTTACATACTTATTTGATTTTGGAATAGGCTGTTAGCAAGATTTTTGGATTAGGAAAATACATCCTACCTGTTTCCAGTGTTGCCATCTCTTCTTGGGTACTGATTTCAGGTGCTGTTTCTTTGGTTACAATCAAATTTCTCCAATTTGCTTCCTTACCCATTTTTTCTTTAGCTGGAACTCTAGCCTCAAAAATTTCTGAAGGCAATTTAAAGCTTATTTGCACTTCAGATACAAACAAGCTTCTTTAAATCCTCATGTGTGAATGAGAAAATTAAGTATACTTTGCAGGTCTGATTCAGCTGGTTGCTACCCTACAGGATTTATACGTTTTTACATGGTTTCCCACCCCCTGTTTGTTTCTAGATTTAGATGTCTTTAATAAGCTCAAAATTGTGGGACTTAGGGTGAAGTATGCTAAGTATGTATTTCAAAACTCTAATGTAATCTTTATTAAAAATTCACACGATTGATTCCCTTCATCTGTTTTTTGGTTTGTTTGGGGTTTTTTTCCAGAAAATAGTTGAAAAATTTTCTTAAAAAACAAAATCCAGAAATCCCCAAATTCGTACATCTGACAGCGGATGAAATTGTCACCGCTGGTTCTTCAGCTTAATCCTGTTCTAGCAGACTTTGACCGGCTTTAGGAGATAATGCTTTATTCGGAGCTAACCACTCTCCACCCATTAGGCTCAGCTTCAGAGGACTGGTGAATTTGGCAGTCAACTTTCATTCGTAGCAAGTTCCTGGAAATTATAGGCTTATTTTGTTCCTGACAAAGTTGTTGCTGCTGGCCCTGTGTGGCTTTAGGTATAATGATCCAGCCTTCCTGAGTGAGTATCTTGTACCTGAAGCCCCTGCTGTGCTTCACAAAAATGGAAAATACCATGTAATTATCTTTGAAAAATTTGAACTAATCAATTGCATTTCTTCCTCTGTTTGAAAGAGGTTGGAGGTGTTCACATTTAATAAACTTTTAGTTTAATGATGTTTAAAAACCAGTGAAATGGATGCGAAGCTTTTTTTCACTTCAAAGACTATTGGGCAATCGTTACATCTGAAGGAAACACTTTCTTTTATGTTAATTTTCTAATTATATTGTCTGGGATACACTGCGAGAACTTATTAAAATAGACACATCGATGCTCCTGCGTCCCATCTAGATGGGATGGATCCAGGAGTGTCCCCAAAAGGAGCATTGCCACCACAGCACCAGCGGATTCGCCCAGCCCAGCAGTGACTGCAGGAGAGCCTCACGGCCCTGCTGCCGGTGGGGCACACGCTTGGGGGGTTGTTACAGATTAAAGCTAAATTGGGAGCGATCCAGAAGTGTCTCAAGTAAAAGTTGATAACAGAGGTTCACAGACAACTGCAACTTCAAAGCCAAGTGTTTATTCCCACTGCTTGTCCTGCAAGCTTAGTGGTGCGCTGCAGGTGGCTCGATGCCTTTGAAGTCTACGGGATTTACTTAAGCTACACCAGGAGTGTATTAAGCTCTCAGCATAGCTCTTTAAATAGCCCATTGGGTATGAAAGAGGTCTTTCTGTGTGTAGGACAGGAATCCAGGACACTTGGGGGAAAAAAACCCCCACCTTCCAAGTGTGGAACAGCAGTGTTTCAGAGCTGTGCTGCCCTGATGCAGCTGAGCGTTACAACTCCTCCAATATTTTGCAATACATCTAATATAGTGTCCAGAACACTTGCAAAATTAAAATATACTTCCTCTAATTTGTCTTGTGGATATGGTAAGCAGAGGGGTTTTATATAAATATAATAAGATTGGGGCTTGATTTAGAAATCTTATCTATGATGACTTTCCGTAGGCAGTAGACACCAAAGTGCCATCTGTGCCTTTAAAAAGATTCCCTTGCACTAAAAAGGCATCACAACATACATTTCATATAAATATAAAAGTAAAACCCTGTAAAAATCTGTAAGCCCCTGAATTATCTAGCCTAGCAAAATGAAAAAAACGCTGATATGATCCCAGTACTCTGCTTTCCCAGCATCTAGAGGCTCGCTGATGTTAATTCCCACTTTTCTTAACAACGAGGGGCTGCTCATAAGATCAGGGCTCTTCGGGGTTGTTTCGCCCTCTTCCACAATACATCTTCCATCTGCCGTGCATGGTCTTTCCATAGGTTTCTGGGAGGATTAGGTGGAGCAAGATTATAAGAATATCTTCTTAGTAAATGAGTTAGAAATCTGGGAACTTAGATTAATAAACTGTTTTTCTGTTCCCATGTGGTTGTGTTCTTGTTGGAGAAGTCATTTCTGTCTTGTGATGGCTCCAGATGGCTCAAAGTTCAGGTGATGTCTTTTCTGCCCTGATTTGGAGTCGCATCTTGCCGACTTTTTAATTCCCCTTCTGATTGATTAAATGAACTGTGAATGGGAAGAGCTCCTCTTTTCTGCCACAGTGCTTGGAAAGGCTGAGGTAGAAGTTCCTTCAGATTTTTTTTTTTGCTTCTCCCAACTTCTTCCTAAGTAATCATTCTACTTGTTCTCCAAGGTGGCCATTGCTCCAAGGCTGGCCAGCTATCAGGCTGCTGGTGGGAGGTGACGAACATTGCTTGGGGTTGGGTTTTTCTTTCAACTCTTTCCTTTACTTACCAAACTGTCTTTATCTCAACCCATGATTTTTTTTTTCTTTGCATTTTCTTTGACTGTTCTGTCCCCCGATACATTGGGGACAGTGAGTGAGGGCTGTGTGGGTCCTTATCTGCTGGCCAGGGTCAACCCACAGCAAGTCTTTCCCTCTCCATCATCTGGCTGTTGGATCTACGGTTCCCTCACTGCGCAGAGGATGCGTTCAAAGAGGTCAGCAGGGTATGACAGATGATCGCATAACCGCCCATGGGGGACTGATCTGGGGTGGGCTCTGCAATCGGAATGTGGAACGAGGAGGACAGTCACCCAAGCCTGTTGTATTAATGACCCCCATACTAAACTGTGTTTCTCGTACAGTCTGTAAATTACCACAGTGCTGTATTCAGAATGTAACGCTTTCAGGGATATACGTAGAAATATATTTTATGAAATAATGCTAAGGATAGTGTTTTAGTAGATGCCTAGTGTTTCTTTTCTCGGGCTCTCTACCAAGACTCTCACAATTAAGTTACGAGCTCTGCTGAGTTAAAGCTCTGTGTATCCTTCACGACTTCATACAGGACTAATTTCCCTCAGCAGAATTGCATTACACCCGCTGACCCAGGCGCGGTCAGCATCACGACTGAATTGATGTTATTCACCTAGAGATAGAGACAGCTGAAAAAATAAAGCATCCTTCCCAGGTTCTAGACATCCCCATTCAGCTCTGAGTCTGCATTGAAATCTCTTTGGAACTGGGAAAACTACTCAGTAAAATATCATAAGTTTATATTAAAATACGTCAAGTTGGCTTTTCTGTCTTTGAGAAAAAACATTTTTAAAGCCCTCATCTCTCACTGCTTCAAAGGCGCAATTTTGAAAAATTTGAGTTAGTAGAATAGTATCTATCAGCAAGAAAAATTTAAAACTGTTTTCCAAGTGGTAGGAACTATTTTATTAATGTCTATGCAATGATAGCGTAGGACTTACCTGCAAAAGGTAACTCAGGAAAGTTCTTTGAATCCACGGCTGTAATGAATTTCATTCAGAATCAAAATGTTCTGATCATTAAGTTTGTTTTACTTTGGGACTATGGAATGTTAGGAGGAATTAATTCGTGCTCAAAGTTAACTCTCTTTGGAGAAGGGATGTATGATACTGAAGAAGGAAAGGCAGATGGACAAGCGGGATAGCCCGGGCGTGCGCTGTCTTGAGAGGGGAAGGAAGGGAAAGGGGCAGGTGCAGTTCTGGATGACAAAGGGACCAAACCAGCCAGATGTGCCCCCTCTACAACATGGCACCCAGGTTTTGGAGCCGTCCAGCTGTGCTGGGCACACGGGGGAGCCTTTCCACCCGCCGCATTTAAAACCGCAATGGGAGATTTGCTGGAGAAATGGGAGAGACGGGCTCGCAGCTGGGGCTGCGGGGCCCCGGAGGCTCGTCGGGGTGAGGGGATGGGGTCTCCGCTTGCACAAACTTGCAGCGTATGTTTTGAAAAATCTGTGTGTGGGTTTTTTCATTACATCCCATTGTGAGTGGCTCATATGCTAGCAATTGCTTTGCCTACAGCGATTATAAGGGGCGACTTTGGAAAGGCAAAGGGAGAAAAAAAAAAGGGGGGGCTGGTTAGTGAATGGGAAACAATGGTAATTTACAGCGAAAGCAGGAGGAAAACTTCTTTTCAATTTATTAATAAGCACCATAAAAACTGTCCTGTGGTGTCTTTGAAAAAGTTGTAAGGATGTTATACTGTTCTAAAATGAATAGAAAATGTTTCCTGAAGAGAAGCTTGTTAAATAAAATTCATCAATTTGTCTGAGGAGTTAGCTACCAATTAAGAATAAAATGTTGAATTTTTACTGGAGGATAAATAGTTATATTAAATTATTTAGCAAGTCGGTAAGCATACCAAGTCCGTGCAAGATATCCAGAGAAATCGCACGATGGAAAATACCAGTTTTGTGTAGTTTTATGTCCCATATGTATTTACAAACAAGACATTTATCCTTCTTGCATTTGTTGTGGTGCCTGTGCTAGAGCATGTTGCCTTTCCCGTCTCAGCCATGCAGCTTCCATCTGCTGGGTACCATTGACATCATCTGCTTGCAAAAAGCTCTTTTTGCAAGTTCTCTTGCTTCTCACTTCCTTCTACGGCTTCTGTAGCCAGTTTTGAACCCTCTTGGATTTGCCATTTTGTAACTCACAGTTTACCTATAGCTGCTTGGGCGTGCGATTCAGGTGGACAGAGATGCACTTCTATTTTCTCCTGTTCCTAGCTTTCCTTTTCTTTGTGCAAAAAGCATTGCCATTATTTCGCACGCTTTAGACTGGTTTAGGTTTTCTTTTCTTTTTTTACTTTTGTAGAGAAGAATTTGGCGTATTTTTGATCACGCAATTCTCACTAGATTAGCTTCTGTTGCATAAGTGGGGGGGGAAAAGTGAAAAATCAATTCTGTTTGATTTTTTTAATTCACACAACCATTTTATTATGTGCATAATTGCTCATAGTGATTCCCTGCTTGGTCCCCCAAGCCCTTCTGGTTGAAATGTTAATAACGAAACTGTATAACTCCTGTAAGGAATGCCCAGTTATAAAAGTTGCCCTGGGTTTTGGCCGTCATTGCCTGATGAACCTTATTTGCTCTGTTCATCTTCAGGCAAGAGTGTTTGCCCAAAATATCTGTAGATTCATCAATAAATTGTTGTAAACCATTTTCAAAGGTCTTTTTTTAAAAAAGAAAAATCTTTTTTCCTCCAAAAATTCTAAATTTTGAACTTTTTATTTTAAAAATTGAATTCTCCAATAGTCAACCATTTTATGATTCTTAAATATAACTCTCCAAAAGGAAATTTCTCAGCTGTCAGCCTGGGCAGGCAGCAAGTGCCTGCGACGCCTCTGTAACCTTAACTCAGGCGAAGTTGAGCTTCCTCGCCGCAGTAAGCAAAACGGACCGTGCAAATAAAGCAATTGTGCCTCAGCCCGTGAGAACTGGTTATTCACCCCCCACCCTATAGCGGTGGTGTCTTAACATTACTTTTATTGTAATTTTATTGCCAAATCAGGTGTGAGATTAGATGTTGGATGTTACATGTAATCTGCTCGGAAATCAAATTATTTGACCTCCAAGCCCACCAATGCCCCCTCCTGCTGGTTTGCTGTTAAATATGCAGCGTTTTCCTGTCATGAATACAAATCGAGGACAAATTAGAATCTACAGACAGCTGACCTGAGCTCCAGATTAGAGACTGGGGGCTTGTGCTGTTTTAAATGTTTTAATTACCATAGTCCCTATAGCCAGTTGAAGGACACACACCAAAATGATTTTTTTTTTTTTTTTTGTGACAAAAAAGCAAAGAAAGAAAGAAAAAGGCTCCCTCCATCTCATTTGAATTTTTCAGTTTGATTACATTTGCACTTCCATTGGAGCTATGCTAATTTGCTGCATGAAATTAGGTCTATTAATAAAAAATGCACTACTTTTACAAGAGTATTTTCAATGGAGGGCTTTTTCTACTTTGTTTTTGTTTACTTGTTTCCATTCAGGACTGCCTGAAAAATGACATCAAAATCTTAAGGGGATTTTACTGTCAAACTTGATTTTCACTCCAGGCCTGGCAAGGCAGATTCACCGTAGCTGGGATGGGTAATAGCAGTAGTTGAAATAAAGCACACGATGTGCTGTGGGAGGAAAATTCAAATGTATTGAATTGCATTGCTGTGAGAATTTTGGATCGTTTCTCTCAGTGTACCATGCATAATATTTTTAAATTTTCAATTTAAAATGCATCTTGTCACGAAGCACATGTTCTGCAGTTGTGTGGGGAGGAGGGACTGGGGATGCTGCTGCACAGCCGGCGCTCGCAGCAGGGTGCTGTCGGCGATGGAGATGCTCTTACAGAAAGGTTTACATCCGATAACAAGGAAAAGTTGTTTTTTTTCAGAATGCAGCTAAATACGGTTTGGTCTTTTGAAATCAATCAATAGGTAAATCGATGTGACGGTGCTGCTGGTATTGTCCTGATGCCTTCATCCTGGAATTTGCATTTTCTGTTTCTCGTGTGTGTTGGCCCAGTGTTGAATTGATTAGTTATGCCTACCCAGTAAGCAGTGAAACATTTTTATATACTCTGGGGAAATAAATTTGGCAGAAAATCAGCATGAGTAGATTTAATTATCACTCTGAGACCTTTTCCTTTTCTGGCTTAGTGATCCTGAAACTCTGTGTGTTTCACCGAAATCTGTGTGGACGCTAAGCTTCGCTTCCCAATTTGTTCCTCCACGCAATGATAAGCCAAGCAATTACTGGTTTATTGATTTTTCATCATGGCAAATTTAAAGTTGATTTTTTCCTGAAAAGGCAGGGGTGATTAAGTGTTTCCCCTCGGTTTAGTACAAGAGAGCTATGTGGCAGAATCTAATATCCTGAGGTCAACCTCTGCAGGCAGATAATACGGTGTCTTGGCCACGTGTTAAGGAGAGAAATCAGGGCCACAAATGTGATAGGATATATGTGGAGACAGTTTAATTTGCTCCATTTATATGAACAAGTCATGTGGCACATGCTTGGAAAACATCATTTTGAATAGGCTTGGAAATGAAGCCCACGTGGGCCGGGGGAACAAGGGAATGCAAACAAGAGAGGCATTAAAGCATTTAGTGCTGGGAGACAATTGGCCTTTAACCAGAGAAATAAAACAAATCTCTGATGTGTTATTCACGGATTTTACTGAGTCGTCCGTGCCGCTTTAGTGACACCTCTGCTGCAGGTGTAGCCTGGCGTCAGCACGGGTGTTAAACTCTTCGAGTCCGAAGAAGATGGAGTTTTGTATCTGAAGTGTTCTCGCAGCAGTCCCGGTAGGGAATGGGCCTAACCTTCTAGGGCAGGTTTCGGAACCTGTGTGTTAATAGGATTTAAATCAGAGCAGGAAAACTGTGCTTTGCACAACCGATATAATGTATCTCTGTAGCCCAAATGGACTTTTAACAAAATGGATTTGATTAATTTAGTTAAATTAGCGTATACGTGTGCACAGTAGGTGGTTTTAAAGTATGTTTTCTTCTATCTTTAATATTGCATATCAAATAGATATATTAATCTGGTTTAAAATTTTTAAAAAAGAAAGATAACTTGCACATACTTAAGGAGTCATTTTGATCAGTTTGGGAGGAATCTCAGCGCTTTCCCAACGATCTCCTGCCATTTAACTCAGAACTGCGGGAGACAGCACCACTGTGGGGTTGCCAGGAAGGAATGGTAGAGAAATTAAACTGGTAGAGGTTCAAATCAGTTGATTGATCAAAAATGTATGAAACTTGGTTTTACATAAATGTGATGGGCTCAAGTTGCAATATTTGAATCTGGATTTTCAGTGCCTCAGAGTCTGGATTTGGTTCAGCTAAAGCTAACGTCTTATCATTAACCCAGTGTGGATCCTTGTCCTGGATCAGCCCCATACACTGCATAGTCTCGGAGCTACATTTTTGATTTGGAAGTCTCTTGTTCTACCGTTTCAGCTGCTCGCAGGAGTATCATTAGAAATTCAGAAGAAGAAAAAATTCAGATAGCTCCCTTTTTTACTAAATGGTGTGAGCAAAATGCTATTTTACTAAGTGAGACAGTTTAATTAGCTATTCAAAGCATCAGAAGATTTGCTTCTACCGTGCCTTCTGCGTGCTGCCTTGGTATTCCACCAGCGTGATGCAATTAGCGCTGTCCTTTAAGCTCATACTGGCTTTACTGAACTCTCAGTGGCAACAAACTGAGATCAGAATTTCCTCCCAAAAATCCTCCCCAGAAAGACAGGGCTGCAAGGAGGGCTCCCCTCTGCCTCCTACGCCACCTTGCTTAATGAGCGGGATGAATGCATCCCGCTGCCTTGGCCAGTGCAGGTGCTTTGAAGGCTGAGGATGTAAAGCCTTCGTGGATTTTGAGAGATATCGGGGCGGGGGGGGTGTCACAAAAGAAAAGTTAGTGTGTACAAAAAAGGCTGGAGGACTCAACTTTCACAAGCTCCCTTAATTATAAATTCCGCACGTATTCCAAACTATAAGCTCTATTTTTTTGTACTCATCTTTAACCTGTTGGACAAGAGCTGTCACATGGAGAGCCTAACCAGTAGTTTATCCATTACAAAGCAGCTGTTTTACTTAACGCTTCCCTTAGTAAAAGTTAAAAGACTGTACCTTGATGTAATTGGTATTAAAAACACAGGTTGAATCTGCTACGGAAAGATTTGATTGCATAAGGTCAAACCACATAGCTGTAATAAGTTAAAGTGCTTTACTCAATGATACGGAAATATATCAGGATGCCCTTAAGTTCATTAGTTATTGCCTTAGGTCATAGTTTATGCTCAGTAAATTTTATTGAAGTTCATTGTTATGGCAATGACCTGAACTCAGTCTGTTAAGTCTCCAAATTATTTAGTATAGAGAATATATTTAGTATAGATATGTGGCTTTTTTTTTTTTTACTGTCTTATCAAAATTGCCATTTCAGATCTTTCCAGTTTTGCCTTCATAATGGCAGATTTTAAGCAAAGTGTAAGTCTGCAGCTCCACCCTTTGGGTCCCTTGTGAGCGAATGTTGCTTCATTAGTCTGACACAAACACCTGGTGTTGCGCTTCCAGTCTCTGGAGGATGTTTCAGCATCTGGCACACACTGTGATCTTTTTTTATGTGTGTTTAATCTTTTTATTGACGTTTTATAATTAAAAGTAAGCAGAAACAAATCAAGGATAATATAAAAATGTGAAGTTTCGTGCAGTTGCAGTGGCATAGTGCAGCATATTAGGAAAATTATAATTAAAAAAAAAAAAGTGAAGGACAAAATTGCAGAATGGAATGTGGCATCTTTACTGGCCACGTTCCGTGGCCAAGTTCTTCCACAACAGACCTCTGCTCCAGGAAGGGGATCAATACACCCCTATAGATAATGGCTATTTAAGTAATCAATTCCAGGCTTTTTATTAAAGCTTCTCTAATTAATAATTACTTTAAAAAGTGTTTCTTAAATTTTAGATGGCTTTGCGCCTGCCCATCATCTTCTGCCCCTTTGGAGTCAAGGTTTCACCGATGCTGCTGGTGCTCCAGGCTCACCCAGCCGGGCTGAAGGGCTGTGCCACCCACCCCTGTGGCCAGCAGGGCGAGGAAGGGGATTCTGCCCCTCTGCTCCGCTCCAATGAGAACCCCCTGCAGCCCTGCCTCCAGCTCTGGGCTCCGTGACACAGGACGGACTAGGACCTCTTGGGGTGGGGCCAGAGGAGGCCACAAAAATGATCTGAGGGCCCCTGTGAGGACAGGCTGGGAGAGTTGGGGTTGTTCAGCCTGGAGAAGAGAAGGCTCTGGGGACACCTTATAGCAGCCTTCCAATACTTAAAGGGGACCTACAAGAAAGATGGGGACAAACTTTTTATCAGTGCCTGTTGCGATAGGATGAGGGGTAATGGCTTTAAACCAAAAGAGGGTAGATTTAGAGTAGATATAAGGAGGAACTTTTTTATTATGAGGGTGGTGAAACACCAGAACAGGTTGCCCAGAGAGGTGGTAGATGCCCCATCCATGGAGACATTCAAGGTCAGATTGGACGGGGCTCTGAGCAACCTGATCCAGTTGAAGATGTCCCTGCTCATTGCAGGGGGATGGACTAGGTGACCTTTAAAGGTCCCTTCCAACCCAAACCATTCCATGAATTTCCCCTATGCCAGAGCTGGGCAACTCCGTGCGCCTCCCAGCAGCCGTCAGCTGCAGTGAGGGGGATGCTCGGCATGCCGGGGCTCTGAAGGAGTTGGGGACACTCTTCACCTCAATTTGAGCATGTGCACATGGCCAGGGTAGCTTGGATTTGGAAGCCTCTATTCAGCATGGTCTTAATGAGCACTTGACTTTAAAAAATGTATTTATGTTTTCACAGCACCAGCAAAGATCCCAAAAGAGTAGATAGGAAGGTCTGCTGCAACAGCACATTGTTTTATGGGCAAAATTTGGCAGGGAAGGAAAATAAAATGCTCTTGCTCTTAAAAAGTATGTTTTCTTGAATAATTTTGAGTTGAGAAACATTAACGTAGCGAAACAGCACATTCTTCTTGTCATCGCCAGGGTTAAGTTTATTCATGTGTGTTTTTATAACACTGGTCATGTGATATTACAGTTTGTATTTTTTTTCTGTGTACTGAGTTAAAAGGAATTTAAATGTTAATTACATCCTTAATGTCCCATTCCAGTTGCTGTACTGGGCACATGACTCTGATGCCACTGTGAAGGGGCAGGATGTTTCTGTAAAGTCAGGAAGCACAGGGGCTGTGCTGTAAAAGTATTTGAAAACATCAATGTACTTCAGTTTGTGCAGAAATAAATGATTTAGAGGGAATTTTGTACTGCTGCTGTAATGCTCCTCTGAGCTAATGTGCAACCTGAAGCACTGAAAAAAATACAGGGGGAATAAACAGAATAAATAAAGAGGGAAATTGCCTATGGATGTCTCTAGCAGAGGTGAGGTTTCAGTTCAGGCATTTAAAAGGACAGAGCCAAGTCCCACCGGTAAAATCAGACTTGAGTTTTATAGGAAGGGCATCATATATGTTGTGTGACAGCATTTAAATCCAAAGTTGATGTTAATAGACTTTCAAATCACCAGTGATCTGGTAAGTTAAAGACGTGGGAAATTATATCCCTTTTGGCTATGGCAATGTAACGGGCATCTTTCAGAAGCAGAAATGCCTGTGCCAGAAGGGGGAGAGGAGGGGGGGAATGGTAGGGACGCATGGAAGGAAGGAGATTTTTGGCTGTTCAGCATGGCTAATTAGCAAAGTATATACAGTGTTTTCGGTAAAAATACCTCTTTATCAATAAATAGTCACTTATTGGTAGCAGGGCTGGAACAGTGGCAAAGTTGTTGAAAAATATGTTCAACTTAAAGATTTGTTAAATTCACAGCGTAACCCCAGGTAAGGATGCAGCCCTAGGCCAGCTGCCCTTAAAGTCCTAAAAAGCAATATTTGTAGTTTTTTAAAATACTTTAAGTATAAACTGTAAAAAGAACAGTATGAGGGTTTTAGGAAAAAAAACTGGGGGAGAGCGATTTTTCATATCGTTATTTTAAGAACATTTCAGTCAATTCTTGCTGAGGTGGGTGGGCTGGGCTGGTGGGGTGCCCATGTGTGGCAGGGTGGGATGGGAAAGGACCGTGTCCACCCCAGGGCACCTCAAGTGGCATCTCCACCTGATGATGGGCTGAAAAAGCCTGATTATTTGCAATCAAGCAAAATTCAGAGCCATTAGGAATGTTGCCACTGTGCTTTAATTAGACAAAGATTGTTAGGGGCCATGTGCATTAATTTAATGCAATGAAATCACCATTGGAACCTGACTGGTTATCACAAGCATCAAATTCTTGCAAGGACGGGAGTTTCTTGTAGGGGGGAATAAGTGGGGAAGAGAAAACTGATCTTAAACTACTCCATGTGGCAGAAATTACATGTTGCTGGAGAAAGCCTGTGCTTGTGCACCTTGGTGTTTGGGTGTTTTGCTAACGCTGCCATTTGTATTGTGCTTTTCAAATTTTGTTTACTGGATTTCCGGCTGCAGGTTGTCCGTGTAAAATACGGTTTTGAAGATGAGGTTCTAAAGGGAATAAAGCAAATGCAGTAGATGGAGTGGCCATTTGTCAGGTAACCTACACGAGCCATTAAATGCTGTTTTCCAGTTTAGGTGGTATAAAAATGAGAAGTGTGCTAATACAGGGCTCTATTGATCAGGAAAGGTCCCTGGCATCTCCCACTAGGAAACATTATGTACTGCAGTGAGTTCCTTCTCACGATGGCCAATCTGTCCTCAGAATGTCTTGGATGCCTTTCACCCCCTTGCTGTCTGGGTTTATATAAAAATGTGAGCCAGAATGGAAATTTCGTGAGCAGAAAATAGGGTTGTGTTGATATGAAATAGCCTTTGACTGTAAAGGCTTCCTGAATGCTTGCTGTGATTCATGCGTGTGGAAGATGGGCTCTTCCAGATAGGTTTTTAATGCGTACTTAGACTCTGCAGAACTGAGTTTTTGAGGAAAACTTAAAAATTTCCTCTCATCAGATTTATTTAAATTAATATGAAGTGATCTGACCATCAGTAAGATGTTCAACTTGCAAATCTCTCTCTCAGTTAAAAAAGTTTATCCTCAGTGATTATAGAAATGGCAAAGAAAATGGCAAGAAGGAGTGAATTTTTTTATCATAAATGTGGTATATTTTAGTGTTCACCAGCACTGTGCGGTGAATGCAGGGCTGGGATTGCGTTTCCCACATTGCTTGCTGCTGTGGGTGCACAGACCTGTGGACCTGCAGGGACAGGGTTTCTGATCCATAGGAGCCAGAGCCGCTGTGTATGGAAATAGGGTTCCTGGGGATGAAACTGTGGGCACAGGCAGCTTAAAAACAAGGCGTAATTTGGGTAAATGCTGAAGTTCAGCAAGCTGTTCTTTAAATTCACAATTCCTGAGATGATAGGATTTCAAATAACACCGTGGCCTCTTAAAAAAAAGATATAATTTGCACGATTGCCTTTCAATGCTAGAAAAAGATGGAAACGCAGATATTGGTCTTGTAACGTAAGCACAGCTCCTGCGTGTCGGTCTTGCCTGTATTTGCTTTGAGCCAGCTGCACTTTGTGGAGCGAACTGGTGCTGCTTGAAATATTTCTGCTCTTGTTCAGCGTTATGGACACGCGTACTTCACCTGGAAAGCAGAATGTTTTATTTTAATTCTTCTGCTCGCATATGAATAGTCTAAAATTTGGCTTTCTTTCATGCATTAGCTGGACAGCAAAGCCATGCACAAACCCTGCGGATGGTTACAGGGAAATTGTAAGAAAATTGAAGGAAACGTAGATTAAAAATAATAACTTCCCTTATATCATCTGTGAAGTGTCTTGCTTTGCCTCTACATTAAAATACAAACCAGCATTTGTCTCTCTTCCTACACTTTTTATGAAGGGAAAAAAAACAGATAAATTTTCTCCTGGAATGAAGCACATTAATACAGGGGCTCCTGTAAGGAGAGAGAAAACATAAACAAGATGTGCATAAATATTAGAATAATTTTGAAGCTGGTATTTGAGTCATTTTATTTCAGAAACTACAGCAGCTATAATTAAAGTTTTGCTTTTACATCTGTAAAGGTATCCAAGCAGGTACAGCACTAAGCAGGCTCTCCCTCCATCAGCAGATAGTGCTGGTTCAAAGCTACAACCTCCACTGGCAGACAGAAAGTTATTTTCCCTCCCTGGGTAGGTACCGTAAGTCAGTGCATTTCAGCAGCATCATGTGAAAAAAGACTTGATTTCAAATCCTTTCAAAGACATCTTTTCAGCTGAAATATCGGCACCTTAGTTCTGTTTCATTGCTGTCTTGGACAAGGTGTTTGAGGTCGGGCACTCTCATACAAGCCAATTGCAGAAGACCATCAGATATTCAGTTTTTAACTACTTCTATAAGTGAAAATACAGATAAACTCACGGTCTTTCTCTCAGGGGAATTTATGACTTTTTTTACAAATTAAAAATCTTGAAATAGTCTTCAAAATTTAAGACAGATGAAAAACAAAAATGGCCTCTGTACTTCATTAATGTTGTGTATTTTACTGTCATCTTTACGGCATTTATTTGTGCTAAAGGATAAGTCTGAGACAAGCATCAGTTAAGGTAATGGGATTGTAAAGCAATCACGTAATTAGTTATCTGACTTCAATCATTTTAAAAAAAATTTATAGCTACGTATTGAAAAGCTGCTTCTAAAAGGGAAAATAAACAGCGGAGTCTGAAACGAGGAGCCGGAGGAACTGCCTGAGTGGGCAGCAAAAGGGAATTCTCGTCTTGGAAAGGTAAAAGATTTGATTTTCAGACCTCTCATAAACCTCTTGAATAATCCCAGGCAGCAAAGATGGAGCACGAGGAGAATGGTCAGAGATGTAGAAAATATGGGTTGTGGACAGCACTTGATGGGACTGGGTTTGTTTTGTCCAAACGAGATGGGAGGTAGTAAGAAGTCTTCCAGTTTGCTCAGAGGTGAAGATCTGCTCCGAAAGAGAGGGGCTCAACATGTGGACACCACACACTTCACCAGTGTAATCATCACCTCTACCCTGGGCATTCATGTTGGCAACTAAAAAGAAAAAAAGGAAATAAATAAGAAAAAGAAAAAGTATCTTGCTTAGGAGGAAGCTATAAGAGTACATTTTTGTTGGTTCTTTTTTGAGATTCCAACACGATCTAAAAAAAAAACCAGCAACCCCAAAACCAGGAGAAAGCTTAAGGGCAGGGGGGACTGCTGCTTAGGAGGAAGCTATAAGAGTACTTTTTTGTTGCTTCTTTTTTGAGATTCCAACACGTAATAAAAAAAAAACCCAGCAACCCCCAAACCAGGAGAAAGCTTAAGGGCAGGGGGGACTGCGAGACATTGGTTTCAAGTGGTGGTGATAGCTATATACAGAAATGTGCGATCTGGAGATGTGTTTGTACCATTGCAATATTGCATGTATTTTGTCTGATTTAGCAAATTATTCAAAAGTATTCAATTTTCAATTTTTCATTTTGAAACAGCCTGTTTTCAGGAGCTGACATCTCAGGTTTGCCGTTCTGTATTGCAGAATTCCCTGGTTTAGGTATCGAGAACAGAGCATCCTTCTGGGAGTTTCTGTATATTTACTTATTTTCCCCACATAAACCCCAGAATTCTCCAGAAATACTAGGTGTATTTACCCACTCATTAAATATTTCACTTAAATTCTGAGGTTTGGTCTTTACATTTCCATTAATTTGCACTGTTTGGTCTATTGAGGTTTTCATTTGTCAAAATTGTTAGCTCTTGGGTATTAGTTACGCAAATATTGATGTGTAGCTTTGGCCTGTTAGCTATCAATTGAAATCAGAAAATCAATAGACTTAATAGCTCCTCATTACAGGGTTGATGCATTTGCAAGGCTGAGTCGCCTATTGTCAGGGAACAATCAATTCAGTCAAAAACTATTACACCATCACCACCAGCAACGGTTTCATAATGTTTGGGGGTTTTTATAGTTGGCCTGAGCTTCCACAGTGGCTCTAGACACAAAATAGCCCTCTTTTTGGGTGTCTTGTCGAGTTATTAAGTCAGAGGCGTGGGGGACAGCTCTGGTGGAGGGAGCAGAGACTTGGCAAACTCGTGACGTGCTGTCCTGTGGCAGGTCCTGGTGTGGTTTACAGTGGTATATATAAACAGGGGGTTTAGGTAAAGGCTCCGCTTTCCGCCTTCTAGCAGTAATGAAAATGCCCTAAAGCTCTATTGTTTGTGTCCATGAGGCAAACTGAGAACCTACAAACTGGAGTGGTGCCCCCATTACTTCAGAAGCAAATAAATAAAATTGATTTACGTCACAGCTCCCAGCCAGGGCAAAAGCACTGACTTCCCAACGTGAACCAAAGCAGAGGAAAGCAGAGCCTGATTCTTCCATTTCCCGAAATATTCCAATCATTTGCTTTTCATTCTCCAAGTGTATGGTTGTGCTTTTTTTGGTTTTATGCTTAAAAAGGGAATTGCAAAGCAATAACGGTGCGCCACTGAGATTTCTGGCTTACAGAAGGATACATAACATTTTCTTCCTTTTTCTCAAGAAAAGCATGCAGTGTTTACATTGTTAGTTTAAAACTCTTTAGCAAGTAATTAATTAAACGTAGCTGAAGAATTTTGAGGAGGCTAAAAAATCTAAATATATCTAGAAAATAATACCTAAAAATAACTGTAGTACTTACAGTGGTTTATATAAACAGACGTTGTAGGTAGGCTCTGCTTTTTGGCTTCTAGCAGTAAGGACAGTTTGCTAGAGCCGTTCTGTTCGTGATGCAAACTGAGACCCTAAAACCTGGAGCGGTGCTCCCGTTCCATTAGAAGCAAATGAAGAAATAAAGACATCAATTTACCAGCTGGAAAATTATTAAGTAGTATAGATGCTTTTGTGGGTTGTAAGTTGTGGAAATTTAAAGCAAAGCTACTACTAAGTAAAAGGTAGCCAGCCTTTTAAATGCCGAGTGGATTTTTGGGGAGAGGGTTTCTTTTGCATTTAATACATCTGTATAATGGGTAAAACTTGTAACACCTCATTTTAATCTTAGTAGGCTTTTTGTCTTCTCAAGAGCTGTAGCTATTGTGTGGCTGCTGCCGCTGCCCCAGCGTAGCCAAGGAACAGGTTTTGATCTGCCTGTGCCACGATATGCTGGGGATCGATGCATGATGAGTGAACTCTGAGATTTTTTTAAATAGTTTCCTGCCGAACTATAAATGAAGGATTATGGTCTCCGGGTCCATATTTTAAGGCTCCTGAAATAAGAAGGGGGTAATCTGCAGGGGAGGGCTTTAGGAGATGCTGTGCATCTGTGGGTGCGTGAGGCTCGCCCTGCCCCAGCAGCCTGGCATCTCTGAACCAGCACTCAGCCTGCTCGTTACTCCATTTAAAAAAAATTAATGATTATTTTAACTTAAATACGTGCAATGCTATATAATCTCTCACGCACTTATTGAACTATACCGAGGGACTAATCGTTAGTGTGCAAACAGCTGCTTTCACTCACGTTCTGTGTCGATACAGCCTGATGGAAACGGATCCAAGGGGATCCTGCTCTGGTCCTGTGCTTGCTGTGGGGTGCTGGATGTTTGCGAGGCTTTCTGAAAAATTACAGCGGAAGTATTTTCCCTATGTTAAAGGGATACTTAAAAATTGTGTATCATTAGAGATCATTTACCTATTTTAGCCATTTAGTTATAAGGAACACGCTTTGTATTTAAACGTTATGAAATGGAGAGTTAAAAAGCAGGAATAGTCAGAGCTATCAGTAAGGATACCTTAACTGCAGTCTAATTTTATGTTAAAATGTACACTTAGAGGAGTAATTGAATACATTGCTCAATGTAAATGAGAAATGGCTCTATGGACTTTAAATGAATTAATTATTTGCGGTCAGAACAGCCTTATCTTTTTGATTTAGACTACAATCCCACAGAAACATAAGCATTTCCTCTAAGTGCCTGTGTAAGTCATTGCACTGAATTTAAAAGAAATACGTACATTCAAAGCATCAAGCATCTAAATATTTGCTAGTTATTAATTTTAAGTCTATATTACTGTTCTCCAAAGTAATTGCAAGAAAGTTGTGTCATTCATTTCACTTAAGTATTTTTCTTCACTGGAAAAAAGATAGGTTATTAAAGTCAGAGAAAAAATCCAGACATTCAGTAAACATCTAGGATGAGTGAAATACAGACTAAATTAATGATATTTAAGATGACATACGTAATTATAACGGAAAGGTCAGGGTAGGTGGCAGCTTTCCCAAGTATATAGAGTGTCAGAAAAATCCCCAAAGTATGTATTTTAATTGAGTTATGTTTTCTTTCCTTCACATTGAAGCATTAAGGTATTACCCCAGTCCTGGGCCTGTGTTCCTATAATTTAACATGGCAAAATTCCCAGATCTACATTTTGACAGTAAAACCAGATCATGCATAGGCTCCTTCCAGCAATGAAATACCACTTTGTCTCCAAATCATCGGTTTCTTTTTTGATTTAAACAAAAATATCTTAAATATACGGGGAAGATAAATTTTACAAGAGTGAGGATGAATTGAACGCTATTTTTGAAATGGGAGAAATGTGTGAAAAATGAAAGAAGCCAACAGATGCAACAGAAACAAACAAAACTACACAGCAAAGGGCAAAGGAACCGTAAATAGAGTGCATGGCGTGTCCTGAGGAGCCGGGTTGGCTTGATCGTACAGCCTTGATGAGCCCTGTGCAAAGAAGCAACAGGCTGAGCCTTATCCATCAGTCTAACATTTAGTCCCGACCCAAGCTCCAGAACTGGAGGAATTGGGTAGGTGGCCAGTGCCGGGGCTTCACTGGTCAAGGGCTGGGTAGGGACCAGCCGTGGATGAAACCCCTTGCCGAGACAACCGACCACGCGCCCTCCCTTCGACGATTTATGCTCATTAAGAACAAAAAATTGAACAGTACAGTCAGCCACTTGGGTTTTAGGTTTTCTTGGACTGAGTCTGGCTTAAAGTACTTGTGCCAATAGTAACAGAAAGCTGGAGGGATGCTTTACCCCATCTCGATTAGTACCAAGGCCTTTTTCCATCAGGAAAGAGGCCTTCAGGGGCTCCGTGTACTGGGACATGGGGAAAATTACTTCAGTACCACATTCCCCAGAGTACAGCTTTATTATAATTGTTTTCTCCAATAACAATTGTAAGACAGGATTTTTTTCCCCCCTTTTTTTTCAGTCTTTGATTTGCCTCCAGCCCATCCCAGTTAGCCAGCATCCCTCCCCGTGCTTCTCCAGTTACACTTAAATATAGCTCAGTGTTAATGAATGGTGCATGTGGGGTAAACGGACCCTACTTCAATACCTAGGCTGGCTGGTGGTATGTGGGGTTCTACTGGCTTGGTAATGTCATCTGCCACGTAGAAAGGAAGGGCACAAAGGAAAAAAAGATTGTTTGTGTCCCGGGAAGGCTCCGTCCTCAAAATGGTTGAATGGCATTAGCTAAATTAGAGGTTTGGAGCAGAGAAATATTCTTAAAGAATATAAAAAGAAAGGCTAAGCAAATGTGAAATCCCTCTTACTCTTTTTTTTTTTTTTTTTTATCTCGTTTAGCGATGTACTCGTTAGCGGAGACGCTTGAGCCCATGCGTTATCTCCGTGGCTGTATTCTGAGCTGTGTCTAGAAGAAAGCGCGTTTGTCTGTGCAAATGCATGGGTGCATCATCCACGCGCACACCAAAACCGCACCTCTGCAGTAAAACAAATCAAACGCTTGGAAATCAAGGGAAAAAAAACCCAAACAAACCCAGAATCAAGCATTATGTCTTTTAAGTGCACAATTGCAAATTTTCCACAGGGTCTCTGCCTCAGTCAGTGTTGTTTCGTTTCGGACAGTCTTTAGTTAATAGGAGCTATTAATTATTTTATATTCTCATTATTCAATATGCAGATCTGTACTTTATTTGACTGTAGCTATGCAAACCTCGTCTTAAAAGCAGCATTATGAATTTCTTCACGGGCTGTTCTGAGGGCTCATCACTACAGGATCTGAACGTGTCGCGAACATTAATGCTTTTATCCTCACAACAGCCCGGTGAGGTGAGCAAGCATTATTAATTCTGGGGTTTTAAGAGAGCAGAGACAGAAGTATAACAGGGTTTCAACTTTGGAGAACTCTAAAAGCAGAACGTTGTCTTCTGCATACTTAATTCAGCATTTTGTGTACCCAGACCCAGCTCCCGTTCGCTTCATTGGCCACGCGTGATCTGTTCGGTGCATCAGCCTGGTCAGGCCCCCCTCATTCCCGCAGAAAATGGGCAGGGTGACTCGTGGCCATGCTGCGATCCTTCCCGCGAGGTGGAGGAGAAGTCTGGCATCGGACGCAGCTCTTCATGGCCCCTCAACTGCAGTTAACGTTACCGGCTCTCCCGCCGCCCCGGCCTCCTTTGCCGCGCGTTTTCCTGTCTGTGCAACACCCCCGTTCCCTCCTGGCTTTTTCACTCCCTCTTGGTATGGGTTCGCCCTTGCTTCAGGAGCTGTGGGGGGCTCTGGGGAAACAGGTGCCTGGCTCCGCTAAATGGTCCTTCTTACCATCATCTGGAGCTGCGGCATTTAGTCTGCGTTTTTTAAGCTTGTAGATACGTGTTGGACATAACAAACCCTGCAACGTCGTGTATATTAAGCCTGTCTTCAGTCTTTTGGGGCTGAAAAATAAGAAATATTGCTAAAGCAGGAGCGAACAGGATCATTTCCAAGTATTGTGGTTTGACTAAATGAAGGTGGATTTTGACTAGGAGGGCAAAAGCAGTAACTGAATTTTTAGAAGCCAAGTTTGCCAGTAGGAGGCCAATCGATGCTGTTTTGCTGCATCTTCATAAACTGCTGGACTGGCCGGACTGAAATCTTCTGCAAAACATTAAGTGCGGGGTTAGATACAAGCACAGAAGACTTTAACCCAAAACATTTCAGTTTTGACAAACTTGCAAGAAACTCAAAGCAGGATCTAATAGCAGGATGGGCTAAGCAACCTTTGCTAAAAGTATTGCTACTAGCGTGATATGTAACCTCTATATAAAAAAGAATTGTTTAGCAATGGCCTAACAGGGTCATCAATACGGGTTTAAGATGATCTTTTATGAGAGAGCTCTGCAAGACCTCTCAAAAACTTTGGCTAATGTATTTTTGGTATCTCACATTTTATTTTCTACCACATGTGGGAGAAAAAAAAAAAAAAAGAAATGTTTTTGGCTAGAAAATCATTTGGGATTGGTGTATCATCGTAGGCCAAGGTAAGCGGCCTGGGTGGCAGGGTCCCTGTTGTGGAAACAGCCTGCCGTGCTGCTGGCCTTTGGCTTGGGTCGGGTTTGCTTTGTGGGTTGTTATTTTTCAAGAAGTGAGTTTCTGAAAACTGTTTCAGGATTTGTAGTGTTACAAGCTCCATCGGAGGCAGATTGATAGGCTGGGGATAAGGGAGAGAGTCTAAGTTGCAAAATACATTCATTTATTCGGCTGGCTGCCGTTTACATATGACAGCCACATCCATACGCACGCCCGAACCTCTGCACTGCCTACCTCAAAGTGCAAAGGTATGTTCAAAGAGCATCGTATTGAAGGTTTTACCGGATTAGGTATGTTTTGCTGCCCACGCTGTTTTGGGCAGCGTTTGTGCCAGCATCAGCCCGTTCAGTGCTTTGCTGGCTGCCTGCATGGTGAAGGAGCAAGTTAGAGCATCTCAGTGTGGAGCCCGTGTCCGTGTTCACCAAAAAAAAAAAAAAGGGATGAATTAAGGAGCCTGTGAAGCTAGGGGAGCCTGTTCCTTTGGTGAAATCTAACAGAAATTGTATTCATTTGCTTAAACCACAATCCCTTGTGTGGAGTCTTTTATTTTCTGTTAAAAAATGGGGTTTTGTTGATCTCGGTGGCCGTGCCAACATTGCGTGTGTACTTACCGCATGTCAAATGGGTATTTATCTGAGACACCAGAGTGAATCTACAGAATAAGCATGAGACTTAACTGAGAATTGTCTTGTTTATGCTGGCTAAGGCCTAGATGAAATGGGATTTTAAATACATGTATCATATTTTATTGGTGCTGGACAGATGGTTAGCTGGTGTAAATGGCATTATTTCATGTACCGGCTAAAGGCCTGACCCAGGAAAGAAGCAGAAAAATAATTAAAAACAAACAAACAATTTGCTAATCTACATTTCGTTTTTCCTGTAGCCACTTAAATTGTGTGCAGTGCTTGAGGGCAACCAGAGGTGGTTGTAGCTCCTGTGCATTTCCCCTCATGTGTTACTGTGAATCAATATATGGACTGGAATAAAAGCACAGCAGTTTCTGTTACTGACACCGAGCATCACGGTGGCACCCTGTGTCAGTGTGTGGCACCGTGGAACCATTACAATACACACGTTAAATCCCATATCTTGGAAAGACTCCACGGATGATACCACACATTATAACATGCAAAAGAAAAAAGATTAAACAAGCCAGACTGGGCACGTGCAATTGCCCGTCTTTACTTTCAGCATCACTTTTTGAAATGTAAGCAAAGAAAGGTCCATGCAAAAGCCTGAACCCCTGCGAAGTTTCAGCCCTGCTGCCCTACCTCTCTTACAGCATACTTCGTCCACAGCCAAAGTTCAGCTACTAATCCTATTTCCACCCTAGTCTCTAATACAGCAAATTTTTTCCTGTACCTCCAGCGTACAGTAACATTTTATGGTAGAAGGACGTTGGTTCTGTTGTTTCTCTATGGTTGGATCCCTGTATATAGTGGGGTGCGGCTAAATGCAGAAATACTTTTATTTATCTGAGCGTGTATAATAGATACGTGTATGGGTTTAACACAGACAAATTGTTATATATTATATGTATATGTAATATAGACACTCATTAGTTTGTACACACAATATAGAGGTTATTTGGGATAGAGATATATAAAAGATAGAAGAACCCAGTAATTGCCTTTAAGATCAGAGCACAAAGCATTACCTTGGATTTTACAAGGCCAGCGAGCAACAAAAGAGCAGTAATTTATGAGCTCAGCGTAAAAGAATAGCATAATTGCATTAAAAATTAATGCTAATGAACACTAAAATGGGGAAGGTGGTTATGATGAAAGTTTGTATTCATCTTCCCTGGTTTGAATGATGGCTAGTGGCTTGATTAATGGCTTAATTTCTATCAATTAGCGGGGAAAAATCTCCTACGAGACAAGGGTAAATTGAGCATTGAATTACATATCTTGCTTTTGTGTGCTGAGAAAAAAGAGCGGTGTATCTCTGATATTAGCCACAGTGACAAATGCGGTGTGCCCTGCGCCGGCTCTCCCGGCGGGCTGCTGGCCTGCGGCCCCCAGCCTGCGCCCTGTCGGCCCCGTCCACGGCTCCTCTGCTCCCTCCACGAAGGGAAGGAAAACACCCAGCAGTTTTGAGCGTGGCAGGGCTGTTTCCTACCACTTCATTAGCTGATTTTTGACTGTTCCCCAGAATATTTTCAAAATACCCCAAAAGGCCTCAAAACGTGAGCGAATGTAGGAACTAGCACGCGTGTGAAAAGCGCAAGGGCGAAGGTAACCCGCATGCGGGGTTAAATGCGTGGCTGAAGCAGAAATCCAAATGTTCCTAATTTGCTTAAATTAAACATTCTTAAATTCAGAACTCAGTTGCTAAAGTTTCCCATCGTGTCTCCTGCTTGATTTTATACCCAATACTTCCATTCTTTTTAAAGAAAAAGCTCTTTGTGTCCAGACTTGTTTTAAAATACTGTGAAAGTTAAGTTATAATGCAATAAAATCGCAAAATGTAAGTGATCTAGTACACTCTCTGGTAAGTACTCGAGTACTTAGCACATGCTGTTTTAATGCATTATAATTCTACTACTACTACCAGAGTACTTACAATTAAGTTTGAAGAATACAGATTAACCATAAAAACTTTCTCTGGCCATGGTTGCTCATTCTGGGGTAGGTTTTAGCGTTTCTGTGACTTTGGCTGGAAAAAGTTCTTTCTTTGGGAATCTCAACAGCTAGGAAATAGTGTGGCCAAGTGTTGAAACGGGGCTTTGACGTGGCTGAGGGGGTCTGGAAATCTTCGCGGCACCAAGCAGTTTTTATCATGACTTAAAGTTGTTAAGAGGGAAGAGGCAGTTCTGAAACGAATCCCAAATCCCCCTGCAGCTGCACGCTGGTGGTCGCCCCGGCAGGGATGCTCGGCTCACCGCATCTTCGGGGCTCTTCACTGTCCACAATTTTCCAAACGCCTCAGACAAAGGCGGGGATGCGGCCGGCGTTGTGCGTGGCGGTGCCTCCCTCTAACGGCTGGGCCTGCGGAGGCCGGGCTGCGAGAGTCCCCGGGTGGGAGCGCGGGGCCGAGGTGGCCTTCGTCCCTGGGGCAAGGTGGCCTTCATCCATCCCGGGGCTTTGCCTGACTCAAGGCGGGCAGGGGAGCAGGGACTTGGGGGGGGGGGGGAAC
>NW_009258951.1:3839097-3850563 GCF_000687185.1 Egretta garzetta
CCGGGGAAGGTGTGAGGGCTCGAGGCTGCGCCCCGCAAACACCCACAGGCTCGGGTGCGTGCGCCTGTGTCCCCGGGGGACAGCCCCCGTCAGCCCCTGCCGCTTGTCTCCTGCCCAGAGAAAAGATCTGAGGGGGGGGGGGAACCCCTAAAACCCAGAGCGCCAAGTTTTGTAAAGTCTAGAGGTGACAAAACTGAAGTGAATCTCACCCCCCTGCTGGATTCTCCCTCCTCCTCCCAGTGCTTTCATTTTAATATCAGTATTTCAGCGCAAGACCGTACGTCTCAAAGCCACGGAGCTTTGTGTCTCTTCCGCTGCAAATTGTCCGGATGAAAACTTCATTTTTCCTTGAATATATCAGTTTGCACAGCTTAAGCAAAAATAGGATGCAATTAAAAAGCAAAGGGCATGTGAAGAAACACAGTTCTGTTGAAAAAATGTGCAGTTGTTACTGTATCCATCTAGTTGTGTGCATATATACAGGTGTATAAAAATTAGACAGTAACACCTAAGCTAACCCTAAATAAACAGGGATGAAGGGGAAAATATTTTCCTCTTTAGTCGATTTGTTTGGTCTGGTGTCTGCTTGTGTTTCTTTTTTTAATCCTCGACCCATAAACAAAAGAGCAGAAGAAATGGCGACTTTTTTCTGCTAGTATTTCAAAGCATATTGCTTAGAACATAATACATTTTACATCGGTCAGTTAAAATAACCAACTATATCCCTTTAAATATAATCAGTAAAATATGAAGAAACATATGTTCTGAGGAATATTTTAGATGTATTATGTCATGACTTTGATTCTTAAGTTAGACCCGCTTGAAAAAAAACTCTTTAGGTAAAGGCATGGGTTTATTTTCCTGCTCAGGATTATAGATTAGCAATGAATGCAGTGAGCATTACAAATTTAGACCTAAAGATTATACAAGAAATATTTAAAATATGTTTTTATTTAATGGGTCATTTGCAAGATATTGTTAGTCATTTGATGCTTCTGTTTCAACGCTTGTTAAATTCTTAGGGGGCTTCATCACCGGTTTTGTCTTTAGAAATGAGCAAAGAAATGGGAGTATTTTATGCAGGGCTTGCAGGCAAGTTACTTTTTCTTTTAGCCACTTGTCTGGTGTTTCCAATAATTGTGTGCGTGAAATTTTTGGATGGCATCTAAAGGATTAATACACATTTTGTTTCTGAAGTGACCTTTCGAATCATTGCTAATACAGACTAATTCAATAGGAAAATAGCAGGGCTCCCGGCGGGGGGGGGGGGGTGTCCCGGCCACGCTGCTGCGCGGCACCGCCCTGGCTGGGTGTCAGCAGGACGGAGCTGGTGACACGGATGGTAATTGCAACTGCTGCTAGGATCGCTTTTTTATAAAAAAACCCAGCCTCAACAAGCCCTAATACAAGATTTAGTTTCATTTTTTCGCTATAACAGGGTAAAAAGACTTGCTGTGCAATGAGTTAGTATTGATTTTTTTTTTTTTGTCTGTAGCCTCTTAGCTTTCTGACTCCATTATTTTTGATTTTACTATGAAATACATATCCTTGCTACTGACATCTGACAAACAACATATGGAAGTCGTTTTATCTACCAATAATGTGTTTGTCAAAAAAAATCATACGCTAATGGGTTATGCTTCCTCCAGTCCATTTTCCCCAAGTTAATGTCACTGATGTAATTCTAAACATTTAGTGATTTTTTGCCCCCTTAATAATTTGTCATTCCCATAGGTTTGTGTAAGATTCATGTAAGATTCGAGAACAGGCTGGGAACTGACCGTGGGTTTTGTGAAATAAGAGTTGAGCGACTGGTTTTAAATCTACGTTCACCTGCCTGTCTCTGATACCCGGTTTTAGCGCTGTGACTACCAGACACAATTACCATTCCTTTATTTACCTGCAGGCCAGACCTACCCAGGAGCTTGGTGATTTATGATTCCCTCTCCCCAGTAGGGCATTAGTGTATTTGGTTTTATACTTCCTATGGGATCCTCAGGAATCTTTTATAGAAAAGAGGATGTTAGCAGCAGGGCAACAGAACTTGTGCACACAAGCTTAATTGTAAGCAAGTTATTTTTTTCCTTCTAAATTCAAAAGAATCAGGCTTAAAGATGTGCTCATGTGCTTTGGTGTAGCGCAGCCGTTGTCCTAAGCCTTGCTAAAGCTGAAGCTTTGCTGAGGCTCCCACGAAAACCTCCCAGGGGCCCATGGATGGCCGTGCGAGGCACCAGCACGTCTCTGCCCACGTCCCGCCCGGGTATCACCCTCTCCCCGGCTGAGGACCCCCTGCGTCTCTGCGGTCCCGGCAGACCCTGGGAGGGTCCAGCGTACTGCTCCCTGCGCGTTCCCTGCAGCGGTGCACACCTCGTGCTTGGCCTCAGTGGAGTTACTAAAGCCCCAGGTACGAGGTCACTGCCTGAAGCAGAGCGCTGTAAGCAGTTATCCAGACTCGGCAATCCATGTATCTGACTTTCTGCACATTCCACATATGCAGAAATAGCACGTTCCTGATTTTTCCATTCATCATATCCATAGCGACTGAACAGTATTCCCAAGTAATTTTTTAGCAACAGGGTAGGTTCTTGTTTGCTGCTTGCAAGTTACATCTCCTCCTCTCTTTTGTCTGCCTTACCTGTTTTATAAATGCTGCTCACAGCAAAAACTGCCCACGGCTCTCCGATACAGTGCCTCGACCATTTCAGGCTGGCCCCAATGTACAACGTACAAAGCAAATGGTTTTCATGAGTAAATAAGATGGAGATAAATTGGTTAAAATTGTAAACGAAAGCGTGCAGTTAGCAGAATGAACTCCAGAGTGGCTTGTCACTGCAGTTAGGTATAGAAGTAGGTAAGGAAGATTAACTGAGCTGTGAATCTGAAGAAGCAGAAAATGAAACAGACTGTAAAGCAAATACTTTTGTGTCAGATGTACAGTAATGAACAAGCCATACCACCCAGGACTGAAAATAAAACAGTTTTGTGGTACAACCCGTTGATAAAAAATGAGGTTGTTAATTTAGTGCGGGCATCTCCATTCCAGAAATATTTCTGAGCTGCCATTAGTTTATGTGCTTGTCTGAAGCTCCACTTCCTTGTCATTAATAGACTCAAATGAGTTTTTAGTGGTTAGTCATCGCAGAAGGATGCAAGGTACGTTTTTTTTTCTGTCTGCAAAAGAGAAAGTATTTTGCAGTGTATGCGTATATCTAAGCGAGTTTGGATTTAGAATTTTGTATACAGAGAAAGAATTTGGTACCTCCGAATTTCTGAATAAATCTTCAAGCTCTTTTGGTCTGCAAGCACTTTTCCTGATGTTAAATACACTCTGGTTTCTTTAGGACAAGAAATTGAACCTTTTATACACATGTATGTATATACTACAAATATATAATTACAGTTGCTCTTTTATTTAAATTTGTGTTTTATATAGTGTTTAAAGTATTCTTGTGTATTCATGAAATTTTTGATCAAACTTCACGGTTATAAGAAGTGGCTTTTTACTCATCTTTTTGGCAATCTCCTTTTTGCTTTGTCATTCGAGGCCGTGATTCTGTGACTCATGAGCTCACACGAGCTCACCTCCTCAGAACTCAGCCGCACAGAACTGACCCGCAGAAGCACGGGCGGACACAGTTGCACTTTCTTTCAAGCCATCTAGATAAAGAGTTTATACTGACAGTGTTAGCAGATAGCCAGCCTCTGAACGCTGGCTGGTGCAGATATACCCGCTCTGACATCAAGCCTACCAGTACAAAACCTTTTAAAAACAAATTTGAGGAGTGTCTGTACCGAATCAGCCTGTGCACGACGTTGCTGCCGCATGTTAAGTCTGAGTTTCAGAGACGATGTCCTGTTTTGTTGGACTGTGGCACGAGTACAAGCTTTCACCTTACAAGTGAGCTGATTTAGTCACTTAACTTTTGGCGAAAGGAGTGATGCTGGACTGCGCAAGAGGCACGGGGGAGAGAGAAGTCAGACCATCCCTTTGCCAGCTTAGATCAACACAGCCATAAGATGAACCTTCACTGCCATCCATCAGTAGTTTGCTTTTTAAAAAGAAGTATATCTTGCGTTATGAATGCTTTTAGTTTCCTACCAGTCTAATCTGCCCCGAAGATTGGTTCTGGTTGAGCAGTGGCAGAACAGAGCCTACCTGTCAGCACCCCGGTTCTGTGTTCAGTGTAGCTCATACCAAGGTTGGCGGGAGCTGCTCTTCTTCACCGTGGTGTCCCTGGGAGCTGCATTCGCTTCGTCAAAATTAAATCTCAACCTGGGATTCAAAAATATCTTCTGAAATACACGTGCACTGTAAGGCCTCACAGTGCGATAAAGAAGCAGTTTCGCTCATTTGATTACACAGTTTTGTCACCTATGAATTGTATGAGCACACAATATTTAGTGTGTACATTAGGAATATTTTATTACTAGATTCCAAGATTTTTTTTGTCAAATTCACTTAACGATGTAACTCTTAATGCCAAACTAATCACATAGCTTGTCACAAAGAACACACAGATGGTGGCACATCTCTCTGGATGCCCGCAGCTGAAGCCAAATTCACCTCCATACAAGTAGAAGCAGTTTTACTGCTACATTCAGATGGTATTCCATGGAGTTGTCTGCACTGTCCCCGAATCCTTAACTTCTCCAGGAAATCCTCATGCCATGAATCTAGCAGAATCTAGATGTCCTGCGAGGACATCTCTAGCAAATTATTAAGTTAGCATCTCGAATGATACCATACGTTGAACAATAATGGCCAACTCACTGCTGTTATTTTTACTAAAGGAGAGAGTTTTTCTTTGTAACAGAGTATTTTGGGCTGCATTACAAGGATTTTTTTTTTCTGGTGTGTACTGCTGTAAAATATATATACAAGGCATTGCTTAGACTCGGCATTTATCATAGGCTTACACTAATGTATACTGACATTACACCTTCTCTTTGTAGACCAAGCCACCCTAGTAGAGCAAGTGAAACGAGTAAAAGACATTGAAGCTATTGAAAGTGACTCCTTTGTTCCACAGACATTCAGATCAAGTAAAGAAGGCAAAAAGGTAAGTCTTCAGTATCCTTTCTTGGTGCATAATCCTTTCAAAGTCAGGTGGAACCTGCACTATTAATAGCTTCCATCCAAGAAAGAGCATCAGTGTTGACAATGTTGACGATACTAAATCCCACCAACAACTCTGCTATGTTCTTGTGTGGAGTTCAAGGAAGAATATACATTTAAATGTGTAAGAATTTCAATAAAATCAACTTTTTTACCTACACTGAGCAACTCAGATTTTTAAAAATTCTTTAAAAATCATACAAAGCCATGAAGATTTTGTTTAGGAAAAGCAGAATTAAAATCCAGCAGTAATTAGACATCTACATTGTAATTAAAGGTAGAGATAAGTATTTTTAACTCTGCTTAACTGAAGCCAGACTTTAAGACCATATTTACTCCCTGAAGCAAAACAGCGTTGTTTTCAGACAGCTTTCCAAAAACCTAATGTGAGACATCCAGGTTTCAGAATGTTACCTGCATTTTGGCTGCCAAGCCTTCTAGGGCACTCAGATGCATTTGTCTTTGGAAGTAGGCAAGCAAAGGCTGGTTCAGTTTTTCCACCTAACGGTGAGGCGTTTTGAATTACTGCTGTTTGTTTCGCCCAGAATATCCATTTTCTTCCCTTTACAGAAGTCTCCAAGAAGCTCATGCAGCTTTTTCAGAAAGTGATCCAACCCCCCAGTGCTATGGTTCTGCAAGATCTCTCATTGCCTTTGGCAGTATCTTTTTTTTTCACTTCATGTCTTTAGTCTGGACGTTAGTCCATGTCCAGTGTGTTGCTGCTAAGCACGCTGAGAATTATTTGCATGAGGATCCTCTTGTGGGTGTGTGTTGCAGTGGGAAGAAAGCTGAATGCTGGGTTAAGATACTGCCACATTTGGGGGGTTGAGGATAAAATCTCAGATGTGTTTCTTTTTAGTCAGTAGAGCCTACTGAACCACAGTATGAACCTGTAACTATCGGGGCAGGACCTGTTGACGCATCTGCCCCTGAAAAAGAACCACCACCTGCCAATATCCCTACTGCCATCAAATATCAAGATGATAATTCTTTAGCCCACCCAAATGTAAGTGCATCGGTAATTACTTTATCTTCAGAACAGGACAGCCCACTGAATGAGAGCAGGTTTGTGTGACCTAACAACCATTTTGCTGTGCTGCTCATCAGATCATCTGGGTTCTGAACGCCATGAATGGGCCACTCACTGGCTCTGAAGGATCACGCTCCTCGTGTCATCCACCAGAGACTAAGTACAAAAGATGTTCACCAGTGATGTAGCTTTAGAGTTACAAACAGACTTTATAACTAAGTAACATGCTAATTTAATGCAGGGGAATTTAACATCCTGTTCATATAAAAATTCCTGTTCATATAAAAATTCCTGTTCAATAAAAAGTCAGGAAAAACTGCTTTTGGTTGGTGTAGTGGGAAACCTGGTGGAAGACTCAGAACTTGCCCACCTTGCCAAATCGTAAAGCTTTAAATACATGACAAACTTCAGATAATTTAAAATCATTGTGGCTAAACTTGTGCAGATTCCTCTGTGAGCACTTGTAATTGGGAATAGGAGTACTTACAGTGGAGGTTTTTTAAAAATTAGCAAGTAAAAAATGACTTGCAGTAAATAAACTAATGCAAGTTCTGTATAGTGAACCATCAACAAAGATCAAGACCTGACCAATATGACAAAGTTGCTGTTTCAGGAGGAGACTGAAGTTGGAATGTCTTGGCTTCCCAATTATTAAAGTCTCTACCTTTCCTAATGCATTTATATCACCTTTGTATTTTAACACCCCTATGCAGCCCGGCTTTTTCTTTGGGCACTGAAACACTTGCTACGTATTTCAAGAGATTATAACAAATAAAGGGAAAGTTGATGAGTTGTGCTGACTTTTCTTCCCCTCCCCCTTGTCTCTCAGCTGTTTATCGAGAAGGCAGAAGCAGAAGAGAAGTGGTTTCAGAGGCTGATTGCTCTTCGGCAAGAAAGGCTGATGGGCAGTCCGGTGGCCTGAGCGAACTGCTGTGACCGTCACGTACCAGTTCTCCACGAATGCTAAGAAATCCTACCATTAAATTGTTCTGGTTTTCTCTTTGGAAGGGATTTTAGTACTCAGTCTGAGTTGTACAGCGAATAACTATTTCATCTGAATAAACAAGAATGTTCTATCCTCCGTTCTTCTCCCGAGCTCATTGCTGGGTGACTTGTATCGCCGAGCTACCCGCTGTAGATGGGAAGGCTATCAGAGCAGTGTAATTTTCTTTTTTTTTTGTACTGAATTCCTCCAGCGTGCAAAAAACCTGACAGCCCAAGGAGATGTAATTTTATACCTCCCAGTCAAAAAGATATATGTAAACCATGTAGCAGTTTAAAGATAAATGAAAAAATAAGACTGTCAAAGTTCAGATTTACCAGCGCTCACGTGGTAGGAGTACAAGCGATGCCACCCTGGGCTGTTACCTCCTCTGCAGCTGGAGGAGGATTCAGGGCAGATGCTGCTGCTGTTATCTCTTCTTCCTTCTGTTCTGCATTGCGGTAGCAGCTTTTGAATCCCAGACATCGGGGGACAGTCTCCTTGCTGAGGGGCTCGCCTAAACCGATGCAGTCATCCGCCTGCCCTAGCCTGAGCCTGGTTCCTCACTTGGGGTGGGCATGAGTGGGAAAAAATGCTTTACGTTTCCTTGAACATCCACCCACTACCGTTAGCATCCAGGAGTAGATGTAAGGAAAAAGTTATGTTACCCTTTTAAACAAATTTGTAAAATTTTCAGCAGGTTTCAAGAAATACTATTTTCTGAGCACATTAAAATGTTCAATCATCTGGAAAAGACAGATTTCTATGAACTCCTAATAGGAAATAATATAAATATTATTGTGTGTAATGGTACAGAACTTTGTCGGACAAGACTGATGGCGTACTGATTTCTGTATAGAGTGGCTGTTTTCAGTCTATGAAGCTTCTGTTTGTCTAGGTTTGGCTTTAAAATAATACAAGGCTAGTCCTGTTTGAACACGTCACATTTTCCTGAGTATACTTACAAAAAAAATCTGTCCATCATCTGACTAAATGCCAGAGATCAACCAAATAAAATACAAAAGTATTTCTTCTGAGTTATCTAGAAAAGCTGTGAGAAAACAAATAAGTAAAAGATTAAAAGAAGCCCCCCCACCTCTGGACGTGCCTCACTGGAAATGACCTGTATCGGCTTTCCCGTGTGAATGAAGAAATTCGTTTAGTGTTACTTTTCCTTGTTCTCAGGTCTGTGGTGAAAAAGGAAGGGAAAAAGTTATGTTAAATGAGGGATGATTCCGAAACTGTGCTTTGGTTGTCTTTTTTTTTTTAGATCACTGATGTAAAAGGAAAATGTATTAAATTTGCATTCTAACACATTTTTCTTTTTCTTCATGAAGAGTGTTAGTCTTACTTGGTCCTGCATTAAAATGGCTACCTGTGTTTCAAGACTACCTTATCTGCAACAAAAAGTGGAAAAAAAATTGTTTCCCTTGTTTCATTTCAGCATTCTCAAATGGTAAATATTTGTTATTGTTGTCTCCTGATCTCCTTCTGTGTTTCTTTCATAGTAAATAAAACCTATTTGATCACCATGTAAGGTCCAGGTGTAAATTCCTCTTTTTCACACATTATCTTGGATAATTTTGGTGTTTTTATTGGATGCAAAATGATTCCTTTTATGTAATTCGCAACCCTATAGAATATTAAAAAAATTCTACTAGCTGGTCTGTTATAAGTAAGTAGGACTTAGTGGTAAAATCAGGGTGTACCTACTCCTGCCCATCAATCAATAACTAAATATGTCCAGCAAGTCCATGCTGGAGGAGAACTGGGAGCAAGATCTGGGAAGAAAACAGAAATAGCGTTTAGGTAATCTCAGTTGAATAGAAATACGGACTGAAATATGCCAAATGTAATTTGAAACACAGAGCGAATCATGATAAAGTTGATTTTTAAAGTGCCAGTTGCAGAGTAGTGGTCAGAATAACCAATAAATGATTACTCAGAACTCTGTAGTTTTCATGAAATACATAACTTGTTTATTGCCCCAGTGTCTGTGTGGGGACAGTTCATTTAGATGAGGGGTTTAGGCCCTATATTCTGTCACCTTGTCTCAATTCCTACTTTGAACATTCATTACGCATACTTGAAGTGTGTGAAGTTACTGGTGTTGGGAGATGAAGGAATTGTCAGGATGGAGTTTTTGCCTAGATACCATCCGTTACAAATCAGAAAATGTACTGTCCTTGCTGTTACAAACCTGGCAGTTTGTGCAATACAGATTTCTGAAGATGCCTAAGGCCGAGTCAGCGATGCTCAAGCGTGTGTCCTGGAGGCGAGAGCTCACGCGGAGCTGACCACGCCTGAGCAATGCCAGATGCGGGGTCTTGCAGGTGAGTTTTAACCTTACTGGGGATCCCCTGTTGGGTACAGCGAAGCTGAAGATTCAAAACACTGATCACTGAGATGTGGGTGGCCTTTTGCAAGATCCACTTGCAGGGAGGCTCGGTGCTTTCCAAAGCTGAGCCCTATCAAAGTGCTCTGCCATCGCTGATTCCACAGCTTAAACCTTCTGGAAAAATAATGCTGTTCCACTGGGTTTGCTCCTGTAGAGTAAAATAAAGGTTGTATAAGGCCAGTCATTGAGTTGTGAGTGTAAATGTTTAGACTGCAGCACTCTTGATTCAGGTTGTGTAAAGTATTTTGCTTTTACTTGAATAGCATCCTGTGATAAATTATTCATTTTCCTGTCAAAGGTAGGCAGATATTTGAGTATCAGAAATGAAATATGAGAGAAGGCAGCAGCATCAGAAATAAACTTCACTCTGTAACCAGCTATGCACGACTGAGGAAAATTTTGACAAACTTACTGCTTAAAATTATTTTACGAGACTTGGACTCATTATAAATGGATTGTATCCAAATACACCTGCACTCCACCATTTCAGGTGTGGGGCCTTGTTGCTTGAGGAAAAGATAGCATGTGTCACCTAATCAGCCAGGTACAAATTGAATTAACTGTGTCGTAGCATGGACATGAAACCCATATCGATGCGTACAAATTAATCGCCACTAACCTCCTCCTAACGCCAAGCTACCTTAAATCTGAGTCAGACGAATGGTGTGTAGGAGCGAAAAGATAATGCTGTAACTTGAGCCATTCAGACTTCTGGTAGTCAGCAAAGACCTCTACCCCTAGAAATTACATTAGCAAACTCATTTCACTTAGACTGCTGAACAGCCACCATCAATTAAAATCAAACCAGGCTGATTTTGATTTGATAACTTTTAGGTAAAATGTTCACTAGCCCTTTCTGATTTCTTGAGTCATCCAGCCTGTCCACAACTATTTTTTATGATGATAATTGCTTGAAAAGGAGCTGCGTTTAGTTTTTAAATTACTACTATTGTTACAATGGTTTAGAAAGTTTTTGCTACTAAAATAACGGTATCTAAGAAAACACCACCAGCCAGGAGATCAAATTTTGCTACTTCTGCTTCGGTCACTCTGATACGAGCGGGACTGGATGATCCCGAAGACCATTTTTCCATCAGTAACCCAAAACCAACCTTCTCGATGATTACGGTTTTCCATTTGTCAAGTTACAAGAAGGAAGTTATTTTTAGTGGTGATCCTTGAACTCTAGAGACCTGTTTCAGGAGAGATCAGCTTGAACCTATGACTTAATCCACATATGACACAAGGCTGCTGGCGACTCTTCAGCTTGCAGCCGTAATAAAAAGAAATGCTAGAATTATTATTACTCCAGAACTTTAAATATTCACCATTTGTAATTTTGACTTAGTGCAGCATTGCCTAATTTCTTTTTTCATGACTGTTCCCTCCCCTCCTTGTTTCTCTCCTTTGCTAAGACCTAGGGAAAAAGCATAGCGGTGGCTGGGCTGGATTATGTGACGCTGGGGAGCAAGACTGAGTCACTCTGGAATTGCCACTCCGGGGTGAGACGTGACACGATACGTCTGCTCTTTCTGGAAGGAAGCAGGAGTTGAAGCTCAGCCCAGAGAGGGGAGGAGGGAGCTCAGCGCCAACACCAGCGCTGAGCCGTGTTTCACTTCCCCCTGGGCTCCCCCCCATCAAGGCGTGCGCCCGGTGAGCTGGAGTTGGTTATGCCACGATTTAAACCCAGGTGAAAATTAAAATCTCCACTTGGCTATCATTTTGCTTCTTCGGAAATACAATATAGACTGAAGCTTTGTGGTTGCAGGGGTGGTGATGATATGAGAAGCCTTTCGGCCCTTGGGCATCATTTTTGAACGCGCTGTTTTGAAAAGGCTGTGGTTTAAATGGTGTTGTCTTTGCTGAGCTGCCACGGTAAAAATCTCATTCCCACTAGATGTCTCTGCCATCCCAGAGCAGCCGTCACACCGAGCACCGGC
>NW_009258951.1:3850796-3855197 GCF_000687185.1 Egretta garzetta
CCCCCCTGGATCCCTCTCCCCCCCCAGCCCAGCCGTCACACCGAGCACCGGCGGCTGCCTAGAAAGGCCATAGAAGTGAGATGCACCTAGTCTGCATTGGCCTTTTTACTTCCTAAACAGAGCTGAAGTTAGGGTAACAAGACCAGTTTGTCTCACAGTTTTCTGTTGCCTTACAATCGACATCTTTTCAAATTAAAAATACTGCTCAGAAAAGGTGAGCTCCAAACATTCACTGTCTATGTGGTGCAGTCCCTGGGAGAGTTTATGGGAAGGAAAAGTGAACTCGTCCCTTCCCTCATCAGCAAAATCTTCCTAAACAGAGCTGAAGTTAGGGTAACAAGACCAGTTTGTCTCACAGTTTTCTGTTGCCTTACAATCGACATCTTTTCAAATTAAAAATACTGCTCAGAAAAGGTGAGCTCCAAACATTCACTGTCTATGTGGTGCAGTCCCTGGGAGAGTTTATGGGAAGGAAAAGTGAACTCGTCCCTTCCCTCATCAGCAAAATCAGCTGCTGAGGCTGTGCTGCCCCTTGCTCAGCAGCACGGGCCGGTTTCTGGAGCCGGCCCGCCAGGGCAGAGGGGAAGGACGGGCACCTTCCTCCGGGCGCTGCAGGTCTCCACATCTGCTGGAGGCAGCGGCTGGATTTCCATGTTACAGTCCTGAAAGGAAGCCATAAACAAATCTCATCAATTACTGGAAACTAAACACAGCTAACATTTGTAAAAATGTCAAATTGCGTTTTTTGGATACCTTTTCAGTGAATTTCAGAGTATTTTTTTATAAATTATTGGCGTCTTATTTCAGTGTTCATACAAGTTACAAAGCTGGGCGACCGTGAATTGAATATATATTTAAATAAAATATTAATGTAAATGTTATTACACGTCTAGCTCTAGTTGCTTGCAGTAGAACGATGCTTTTATCTGACATTTATGAACAATTTATAACAAACTGCCTTTGCAAAAGCCTCTGCACTGGGCCAACATTACAGATGGGATGTAATCAGCTTTGTAACAGCACTGTCAAAAGGCCACTTCCACTAAAAAATAGGCTTAAGCCTCTGAAAATTGCACTGTATCTTTAAGCCTACCTGTAAAAGAACTTAACTGTAAGAAGTAAGGATACCTCATTTATGCCAATACATTTTACATTTAAATAGTAACTGCTGATCCTTACAGAACTGACTGGGGATCGAGCACTGATTGTCTGAGTCCTCTCAAATTACCTTCAACCTTGCTTCTGACATTGCTCGGCAGTGCATGGAAATAAATACACAGCTCAGAACTCATCAGAGCCCCCAAGTGCTCTGTTGCCAGTTTTTTCCAAAATAGTTCAGGAAAAGGACCTATTTTTAATATACTGTGCTGGTTCCCGATAATTAGGTAAACAGAGTTCAACATTTTCCTATGCTTTTGGAAGTTAGGGGCTACAACAAATGCAATTAAAAAGTAATTGTGTAATAAGAGCTGGGACTTTTTTTCCTTAGGTGAACAGTGAAAACTCTTCTTGACAATTAAAACTGACAATTCTTGCCTTACCTGTGAAACTTGTCATATACCGTGATAATGTCTGAGCCGTATAAAGGTGATTTGTGGTAACTTGTGCATTTGATACACTTGTGATAACTTGTGCATTTGATACACTTGTTTTCTACAGGACTTAATTTAAACATGGCTGTAATAATGTCTGCTCAACGAGCAAAATTCAGTCTTCGGTTTGGAGTCAAACAGCCTAAGGCAGGCAAGGCCTTTTGCATTAGTTCAGTCACTTGAAGAAACACGGTGCTGCCCAACCTGTGGTCACAAATTTTGAACAGTGGAGACATTTGGCTTCACCCAGTGCAATCCACCTGAAGCAGGAAAGCTTGGGGTTTAGTTTCCTATGGAAATTGGCTCCGGCAGGCACCGGTTAAATCAAGCAGCTCCTGCTGCCTAGCTGATTTATAGCCCTGGGGGTGTGTTGCTATACATTTTGCATTTTTCTTTGTCTGATTTCACAGCTTGAGGCCATGGCCAAATTCTGAGCTCAATTTTGGCAATCTTCACCATTAACTTGACAAAGATTTTGCCCAAGCAATAGGCTTGCTGCATGTACTGCCTGTGCCAGCAGTTTGTTCTTGTTCTCTGGTTGTAAGAGGAATGGCCCCCAACAGGCAGCCTGGTAGAACAAGGTCTCTTCCCTTGGCGCACGGGTGTGTGGAGGAGTTGGTCACCGCCCGCCCGTATCGCTGTTGGCCAGATGCGCTGCTGAAGGAAGCCTCAAAGCAAATGCCAAGTGGCTTTGCCCCAGTCACCAGAAAACAACTTGTGGATGCCATGGTGCTGAGACCAGAGTACGTTTTTTTTTTCTCTCCCTCCCAGTGCCAGAGAGACGAGAAGTTGCCAGAATTTAAGAAATAAATACGTCATCTCACGGAAGACTGTTCAACTTCAGCATCTTCAACATGTATTTTTCGGTCATTTGGCCATTGGGAATGGCAAAATGAGGTAGCTGCAAATTACTGAAGTAACTCAGGAACAAAACTCCCTCTGCTCCCTAATACGTTAACGTGTGCTGCCAAAGTTTTTAGAAATCAATAGGTACTGTACATGATGGCAACGGAGCCCATTTAAACAAATATTATTTTTGGATCAAATCCTGGAATCAATGACAAACGCTCCCACTGGGGCCAGGTCTTGACTGTTTGTTATGTTGGGGTTTTTTTAAAAATGAGAATATGTATATTTATATGCCTCAGTTTTCACTCTGAGGCAAGAGTTTAAAGTAGCACAGAAGATAGAGGGAAAGGTCACAAAATTAGGGCTGATTAAAAGAAATGCTGTTTCACTTGATGGAAAATTACACTCGGGAATTCATCGCTCCAGGATGTAAAGCCAAAAACTGAGAAACTCTCAAATGGATCATTGCTCGTATCGATGATTTGAAAAGCAACATCTGAATACTTTTAGAAAGAAAGAAAAGCCTGCCCTGCAGGTCTTGGAAATGAGTTTGTACTGCAGCGATGCGGCCGGCCAAGGGCGGGCCGTGTCGCACGCAGCTCCTGTGCACTTCCCAGCAGTTTCTTAGGGAACAGCTGGCCCGGGTAACCCGTAAGCAAGGCACTGGACACCTCGCTGGCTTACCAGGTAATCCAGCCTGGCAATTCCTACGTGGCTTGTATCGGTACTTTGTAAACATCTATTAAATAAGTAAATGATATAAAACATTGATTTTTAACAGGGAGCCAATCTCTCACATTTCTGTGAACCCAACAGAACATACTTCACCGATTCTTTTACCTGTCTAAAGAAACACAAAAAAAATCTCGTTCTTTTACATTACAGATATGGAAGACTTCAAATATACTTGACACACCGTGAGGATCTCTCTTGCAGCCTAAATGATATTTGTTGCCCTGACAACAGCACGCAAGCATTATTTATTAGTTCATACATTATTGATAATCCTCTAATTTGTGTGTGATGGGAGGAAGTTGGTCTGCGAGTAAGTTATAAATGGAAGGTTATCAACAACTTGTAGAAGTCGGTGACTATCCTATATATAGCTAATCCCCACGCACGCTCTGCTGATGCCACAAAACATGTTCCTTGCCCACCGGTGGTGCACGTACAGGATTAGGAAACTCCTGTGGCCATGGATTTCTACTGCAGCTTCTGTGTAACAGTCATTTTTAAAAAAATTAATTTCAAAGACAGAACTGGAGCTTTGAAGGGTATTTCCTAATTATATACAGAGCCCAAAGAGAGTCTCAGAGTGGACACAGCAATGTTTTCCATCACAAATTCTTGGGTGGGAAAAAGGAAGATTTTGGAATAACAGTAACAATACAAAAATCTCTTTGTATAAAAAGCAGGAATTAACTTCCCCAGTTTGCATCTCACATAAAAGATGGTTCAACTTACCTACTTTATGCTGACAATATACTTCTGAAGAGGTCTTCTACATTTCATCAGAGGCGAGAACAAAAAGACCTCTGGTTAACAGCGAGAGATAGTTTTACTTCTGTCTTGCTCCATTTACTTCATTAGGGTAATTACCCCACTTTTAAACCAGCTGACGTCTCATCAGTGTCAGACCCGGCATCGTCGAGCACCAGTGAAGAGACTGAGAGGGTGTCTCATGATTCAGATTAGAGCTCAACAGAAAAGTCTCCTGCTAATGAACTTTTTTTTTTTTCCTTGGTGTTTTCTTTGTGTATGCAAAACAGAGATTTCTTTTCAATGTTATTTTTTAATTTTGATGTGGATTTATTTTTAAAACAAGGGAAGTTTATAATTTAGTTATAATAATTACATATTCTAAAATCTCGCTAGCAATATTGGCCATTGGTGTACAATCTTGAGATGGGTCCTGGCTCTCATTCTCACAAATCAGTTGCTGGCTGATGCTTTGCCTGTT
>NW_009258951.1:3855248-3858159 GCF_000687185.1 Egretta garzetta
AAAAAATAATCCTTGTAGAGAAACTGTAGCTGACGACTACCCAGGTATAAAGGCATAAACAGTTCTGTATTTCTCAGCAAGTATACCAAATGTTTTCCACATATTTTAGTATGTTTTACATAGCTGTGCTATTCTAAAGTTGCTCACAGTCAGGATCTTTTTTCAGCATCACTATGATTGATTTGTACCCTGGGTAGAACAGAAAACATAAGCCAAAGTGAACCAGCTTCGGAAAAGAGCCACTCAGCATGGAGAGTTAGGGTGAACCGAAGAGTTAGTAGAAAATGTTTGGGGCAGAAACCTGAACACCTATCTTTGGAACTGAGAGAGAACAGAGAATTATAAATACCAACAAAACGTCAATACGGCACAATGACCTTTTGTTCTAGATGAATATGTTCAACAAAGCTCTGAAGTCTGAATCAGATTTAAATAGTCATATCACCAAAATGAATAAGAATTAAGAAGGTAAATTAATTCCTAAGGGAAATCACTGTAGATCTCATTAGTTCAGGAACAAGATACCTTGAAACTTTTAATTAAAGATAATATTTACGGCAAATGAATAAGAGTTGGCAGGTTTCAGCAGAAACCATAATCTCATTTATGCAAAGTTTTCTTATATTAAGGCAGACATCATTAATCTCATTGGAGATGCCCTCCAGACTGACAGTGCTGTAGCACTGAGGTGATTTCTTACAGAAGTCTTTTTATCTACACAAAAGAAATCTAACTCAAGCAGACACAAACCATAAGAAGGCCTGAGCAATTAGAGATATCACTCTGTGCAAATAGAGTACTGACTTTATCGTGTTAGTGAGCCTCTCGTAATGAGCTCGCTTCTAACGGGGCCCATCTTCCCACCAGCAGCTGAAAAATTAGCAATAACTAGAACTCATAGTGCTTAGTTATCTGCACAATAATCCAGCTCTGGGTCTGCTCCGACTTGGAAAGAAATTTCAGCTTTTGGAGTCGGAGCCTGCATAAAATTAAATAGCAAGCTGGAGATGATCTGATGTACTCTGAACAGCTGTTGGAGGGCTCCACATTTCTGTTTCGTCGTTGCACAGAAGAGGTAACGGGTTCCTTTTTACAAGGCTGTATCCATGCAAAGGCCCCACTGCACTAACTGAACTTCTAGTCTGTTTTGCTTCTGTGTTCATAAACTGTAAGTCTTATACTGCAAATAAATAAATAAATAAATAAATACTGTAAAAAAAATACCGTTAGGTTTTGGTAGAAGATTGCAAACAAGTTAACCACAACAAAACAAATATTTTGAGAAGATAAGGCTGCAGGAGGATAAGAATTTGCATCTGATGTGCTAATTATGTTAAAGGAAACTCACCTTGCTGGTTTGTAGCAAGTAAGTGAACATTCTAGCATACCATGTCATGGATATTAATGAACTGCTACGATAGCAAAACCCAAATTGATCCAGGGCATCTGTCTATTACTCAAACCAGAATGACAAGTAATTAATAAATGAGCACTGTATATGACCTAATCACTATGGTAATGCTACTGCATATTACATTTCTGGTACAAATACACTCTAGCTTCAGAGGAGTATTAAAGAGCTTTAAAATCTGTGGATTGAAAGACTAACTAGACTACAAAGGGTGATATTACTACATTTGTAATATTTTTGTGTGCGGTTTGAAACAAAACTTGAATTCTGCCTCTGAGCAATAAAAAAGTTCTTTGATAACATCATAACTGGCACAAGATTTCGTTATAAAAAGCCCCAAAGCGGCAGAGTTCACTTCCGTGGCTGCTGCCTGATTTGTTTTATTTGCTAATCTTTCATCAGAAATGTACAAACAGTTCACAGACTTCACCTGGATAATCAATGGGTAACCCTTTTTCTGTCATGCTTCCCTGCCCACCGGTCAGTCCGTATAAACATTTCCACTGTAACAACTGCTCAAACTTGGAGTGCATCTTAAGGCTGCAATATCACCACTTGCTAGGATCTAAAGAGAAGTCTACATCAGTCGACAGCAAAATCAATGCTCACCCGATTACAGATATTTTTCAAAAATATTGCAGGCTCAGTTCATTCATCTTTTATGTCGGTTTTCCACTTTGGGCCAAATACCAGCAAAGCTGCTTCTGCAGCATGATGGATCTTAGTGGAACACAGGATCTACTTTCACGACTGCCATATAGATACTCCGATGCTCTCTAAGCCCACCTGGCTATCTGGGGCACATTTTCTATCTTTCCCCTAAAAACTGGGATATTGAAAGAGATGTGAGGAGGGAAGAGCCTTCACCTGCCTCTCAACAGGAGATGCAAGGGAGGAAACAACCCCCGGGCTCAGAGCTCTGAGAAACTTTGCCATCTAGACCAGGAGAATTTTTCCAAACACATGAACATTTTTCTCCACAATTCTCCTATTTTGTGGAGCATGAAGGTGAGATTCCTATACCTCTGGTTCTTTCAAACTGTCCTCCTTCAGAAGTAAGTTTATATATAACCAGGGTTCTTCTACGCTCCCCTACATGTTCACAAACACTCCGCTCTTCAGGAAACCTGGGTAACACTCCCCATGTATCTGCTCCATTCTTTTACTGAGACCTTCCTTTGACGACCGTGCCCAGCGACCGGGTTTGTCGAGGGCTTTCTCCTTTACAGCCGGCCACAGGGCTGCTTCTTCCTGCCAGGTCGACAAAGAGCTCTTTTTCCCTTTCTGTTTAACCAGTAATCCTAACCGGCCTCACTCCCAAAGCCGGCACAGCTAAGCGATGCAGAATGAAGCGCTGGCCAGACGGCAACTACCGTGAAGCCTCCGAAATCGGGTATGCCTCGGGAGCGCTTGGCTGGCGTGGAGCGAAAGGGAGCCCTGCTCCACGAACGCCAGAGCAGCGACCACGGGCAAATATCCTTGTGCCACCCCGGCCTCCGT
>NW_009258951.1:3858932-3875143 GCF_000687185.1 Egretta garzetta
GCTTCGGGGGTCTTGTGGCGCCGGAGGACGCGTGTCTGTGCGGGGTTGGCGGCGGCGCGGGGCCCGGCCGTGCTTCCCTAGCTGCCCGGAGCACTGGGGCGCGCGGGGTTCAGCTGTCGCCAGGGGCTGTAAGTGCCGGAGCCCGGTCTCGTACTCCCCTCCCCGGCAACGCCTGTAGCTTCTCACAGCGCGGCGGGGAGCGTAATCGTAATTTCGTAGCGACACCGGCTGAGAAGAAATCTTCACCTCCCTTGGCTTTAGCTTCTTGATTTCGCTTTTTCCTCCGTTTCTTAATAGGGGGAGAGGTGCTGGATGCTTGAGGTTTTCTGGGTTAATTTGAGGTTTTTTTGCTGTAAGCTGTCCCTGGGCTCCCGTTGTCGATGCATCCACCAAAGATAACACCAGGTGTTTTTGCATTAAAACTTTGCAAGCGTGCGTGTGAGATCAGCAGAGGCAAGCCGCCTCTCCCCCCGTACTGACTGCCCGGGGGGGAGCTGATGCTTTAGCCCAGCAAATGCGTTTTTTTGTTTTCTATACCGTGAGCACAGCCGGTAGCGTTTGGGGTAGAGCACGCCTATGTGCTAAACCCTAAAATCAGTTTACTTCCCGTGGGAATCGTCGTCTGCCACTGGAACCTAAATGGAAGTCGTGTGTCGTGCAGGTGCTTCCCATGAGCGCTGGGATAGCCGAAACCGCAGCCGTATCTAGTCTGGTCCCCACTCAGGTCTTTTGTCAGAAACTGTAACCTGTAGTAGGTAAGAACGAGACGGGAGAACTCAGAGGAGCCTGAATGGTTTTAGTTTTTCTCAAGATGTGATACTTACTATGTGGAGTTTAATTACAAGCCAAGGTAAGGGGTAATGCCGGTGGGCGGACGAGGAAGGGCGATCCATCGGGCCTTGTGATGTGGGTTTGTTGACTGTATCTTAGTTACAGGATATTCTAGCTGAGGCTGAGTTTGCATCTCTTAAAGGAGAATCTACTGCTTAGCCGCAAGAGCCCATTCCTAGCGGTGGGACAGTTTCTAAAGCTGTGCAAGATGGATTACTACACTTGGTTTCTAGGAATATGCGTGCTCTCGTAACAACTCACCGGGTGTATGCAGGATACACAGTGCAGAAAACTTCACTATGCAAATCCTCAGCTTGAAATTAAAATAATAATGAAAGTTAAGTCTTGTTTGTAGTAGTTTATAGCATGCTTTTGAAATATCAATTGCTCTCCTCTTACTCATTCATTTTATTTATGCATTTTTATTGTAGCCACTGGTGCAGTTTAGAACTGGAGGAAAAAAAAAATGCAGAAGATAGAGGAAGGGAGTGTGTGTGAAAGAGATGAGAGAGATTGATATTGAGATTCATTTTCTTGGCACTGTCCCTGTAAATCTGTTTGCACATAGTTAAGGAAATGATCTTATTACTTCAGATAAGATTAGCTTCCAAAATAGTGTAATAATAGGCTTCTGTTGCCTCACAAGGAGAGATTTTGACTGCTGAACTGGAAATAGTGCCTGGGTTAAAAGAAATGTCTCCATCTGTGAGCAGCTGTCCTGGGGAAGCACCAGTCTGTCAGCCAAAATACTGCCCTGGCCCAGCTGAGATTCATCTGTAATAGCTTGGACAGGTGCAGAAGCTGCCTCTCCTCTGCCAAGTGCAGTTGGTTTTTAATTTACCAATGCACAGCTTTTGTTTTATTGTTCCAGGTGCTCTCTCCAGTGTGATTTTGCAATGTCAGGCTTACATAACTTCCTAATTTAAAAAAAAAAAAGTGCATCTAATATGAAGTACGGTTTTAAAAAATATTTATTGTTCTAGGACACTGATTTTTCAACTGACCAGAAACACACACTGAAGTGAGAAGTAACATTATACTTTTACTGTAACACCCCCACCCCCAAAGGTCAGATTTTAAGTCAGATGTGATCAATGGTAATTAAACTAAGGGTGCTCTCCACCTGTTGGCATCCTATAAAATCTGTGATTTGAACAAAGAACTTATGATCTTGCATCCTCTACTGGAGAGACTTTGACTTTTTTACATATATATATATATATATATACACACTTGCATATTTTGTGAGGGTGACATACTCCTTATGTAGTTACAGTTTGAGTTTCAGTCATCAGAGCCATCAAGGTGGTAGGTTTAATTCCTTGGAAGCCTTGTCTTCCAGACAGATTCTCTGCTGACTTTCCATTGATTTTTGCCCTACTCCAGAGCATACTGAAACTGTGTTATTTCTTTGGAGGCTTGACAACACTAGATCTTTTTATGCATGGCTCCCTAAAATGTCCCTAGGGAATTGGGAGACTTCACTTTTGTTCCTAAATCTGCCACTCCACAGCATGCATCTTACTTCCCTGTCTCTGAAAGTAAGAAGCTGTATTTCTAGATTGTTCCACAGACCTTTCATTTTATTTTAAAAAATAACAACAAAACCTCACAGGCTCAGATGCAGACAAGAATGTGTCAGGTAGATGTAGTGGAGGGTGAATGGCCAAGAGAAGTTGCCAGATAAGGTGAAATAAGGCAATACTGACAATTTTACAAGGTATGAAGTATTATTTTATGTCAGGTGACAGCATGTTAAGCATGCTAAGTACAACCAATTTTTCTTACCTCCATTAAATCAATGGAATCTTGTTTTGCTTATGATGTGTTGTAGATAACTTTTTATGGGTTTTTTTTATGAGTGTCCTACTTCTTTTAAACTGGAAAGGACTGGGAAGAAACTTTGTTACGCGTAAGTTACTGATGGAATACAGTTCACATTTATTTGTGTTTTGATAACCAAACCTATCTGAAGTTTGTGGTGTCAAAAGAGATTTGATGGAAGTATGCGAGTACTGTGGTAGCGCTTGTGTGCTTCCCTCGTCTTGGCTGGTGCAGTGACTTTTTCCATCTGTTCTTCATCCTGTGAAAAGTGAGGGGACACTTGCTGTGTGCGAGCTGCTTATCGCGTTAGGACTGAAGTTAAAGCTAGCAGTCATGTGAGTGGGGTAGATTAGGGTCTGCTTAATGACAACGGTAAAATTACTTCTAAACTGTACAGGTCTGTTTACACTGGAGTGAGTTAAGTATGTGCATAGCTTAAAGGGATATTGTTGTGTTAAAGAAATCTGATTTGAAAACTAATCCAGTGTTATGTTTGTAACCTTATGTCTTTTTCACTTAAAAAAGGAAAAAATAAATGCAACTTTAGCAGAAGAAGAGGAAGCACAAAACAAAGAGATCAAAGCGGCCATGTGATGTGGAAACTGGTTTTCATGGGGCTGGAGATAAGGGGTGGGGAGAATAGAAAAGCTGTTCAGGAGACTTTGAAGAGATGATTGGGTATGGAAGAAGTCAGAGGAACACCCTGAAGCTTTTCTTCATGGAAGCATGAGATGTGATGGGAAAGGTTGCGGTGTCCTGGAGAGGATGAGAGTGTGAGGTGTCTGGGGAGTGCCAGGAAATTGATAGGAAGGATGATGAGGTGCTATTAAGCCTAAGTAAACATACCTGGGAAATGACTGTTAATGAAGTGGCTTTCAGCAGAATAGCAAAGGGGAAAATCAGGCTGGAGATGAAGGGAGGAAATGTAGCATGCTTTTTGTGTGAAGTAATAATTTGTAGCCTTGGACCACAGGCAACAGTACTGATGATTTGGTCAGAAGCACAATACATTTTGCTCCTCTTTTGACCTCAGTTTGAAATCTTTAGTTCTTGGCCAAATCAGAGAATACAAAGAACTAAGTAATAATGGGAAGCAACTTTAGCAATGTCTTACCTGCAAGCAAAGCTTTGGAAATACTGGTGGGGTTCTGTAGATTTTTGGAAACAGAGGTTGAGTGTTTAGAAAGGGGAGAGAAGAAGGGGAAAACTTATCAGGAAAGCAAAGAGCCAGTAAGAATCTTTCTTCCTAAGCAGAGGAAAGGGATGCAAGAACACAATTTGTGGAAGCGGAGGAAAGGGAAAGCAAAGATGCAGTAGCGGGTGACTAAAGTAAAGGAGATGGAGCTGGTTTGAATTTAGAGGATGGTATACATTTTTGAGCATGTGGGTCAAGGAGGATGAAAAGTAGAATTGGAGCGGCCAGCAAAATCAATTTGAGGGGTGGAAATCTAGTGGGACACGATGAGTTCAGTGAGTAGTCCTGTGCTAATCTTTGGAAGATGAAAGTGAAAAAAGGAGAGGGGAAAAAAAAATTCTTTTAATATCAGGGGTTGGAGGTAGAACTAGTGATAAATAAAATATAGGTCAATTTTATAGTTCCTGGCAGATAGTAAACATAGGCTAGAGTGAAAGACTGCTGCAAAGGATGGAATATTTTTAGAAAAGGTGAGGAAAGAGAAAAAGCAATGAAGACACCCAAGAGCATAGGAGAGCAATGAAGGCAGCTGAGAAGACAAAAAAACTAAAACACCCAACCAACCCGTGAGATGGGAAGAAAAGTGAAAGAAGTGAGAGTTTGTGAGGAACAGGAGATTGCCCAGTTGGGTGCTATTAAAATAAAGAATTTGAATAAATAACCGTATGGAACGATTTAAAAAATTGAGTTTTAAAAATGCCAGAGCCATTCTACATAGCTTGGAATAAAACCTGATGACTTTCTATGTGAAAAACCTCTTTTTCAGAGATCCTTTTGCTGCACACCATGAATATATGCGGCGGATGATGAGGGGCTTTTCTGATCCTTTTGGACGAGATCCATTTCTCAGTATAACAGATGGTGGGGAGAGAACAGTGGATCGAAGAGCACACCAGGACTCTCGGGTTGCTCTAAGAGGAAATCGCAGAGTAAGTATTTTCTTAATCTCTAAGGATCGCTACATGGAATTCACATTTACTGGTAATATGGTCAGCTTCACATTTCCATTTCTGTTAAATTTGGTCCAGTAGAAATAGAGGCCCAGCTCAGCCTTGGTCAGATTGTTTCATTGCTGAGTAAGATGTGAATAATCTCTCTCTTGGTTCCTTAATGGCCTATCATTGAAGCATTTACTACTTAACACTGACAAACTTGTTTCTGTTAGGACTAACAACAAGTTTGTATGTTATTGAACATTGAATGTACGATATTTAATGAAACAAACTAAACATATTTATCAGATGTTTGGCTTAATAAATGTTACGTATTAAATGTTTCTATTGCAGAAAGGCATTAAAAATATCCAAAGGCAGAGCTGCCTTTGAACACTTAGTTCCTTTTTTTATGCTAACTTGACTTAAAAAAGCACCTTGATATGTTTATGCCTTCACTCTTCACTTTAGTATCTTGTGTCTAGTTATTTATGTTGAAGTTTGATTTAAGCCAAACGTGTTTCAGCCACCCAAGTAGCATCTACACAGATATTTTAAACCCTGCTTCAACTTTGCAACTGTGAACAAAGGCTTCATGTTCTGTATTTGGGCTGATTCTTAATGTTTCCTCTAGACATAAGACTGTAAGAATTAAAGATCAGGGAAATTGATACAAACCCTACTATTTCTGTAAATTACCATCTGAAACTGAGAAGTTGGCAATGATCTCTTTTTTTTTACATAAAGTATCTTTTCAACAGTCTGGGCATGCAGGACAATTATATCTTATGCTTCTGTAGTTAAACCTTATCTAATTGCTGTACTTAGAAAGGATATACGTTTGAAGTTGGCTCCTTTCCCTCCACCAGGCTAAATATTTTTTTTACAGCTGAACGATCTCTTACTTTAATGAATCACATTTGATTTAAAAACAAAACAAAAAAAACCCCCAACAGTTGGAAGACAAAACAGAATACAAGGCCTTGTGGAACGCAGCCAGATTGGGTGGTGGTTGTTCAAACCTAGATAGTTAGAGCTTGATAAACATAGCTGAAATGCAGACTGTCACCTACAAGTCAAAAGGGTAACTGTCAGATTCTTTCCTCTGTGCTCATACGTTGCCACTTTGGTTTCAAATATAGATGTTGCTGGATCTAATTAGGGCATGATCTTTCCTCTACTGAAGCAGATTCTCAGGCTTTGGTTCACCAGATGCCTAAAACCAGATCAGACTTCTTTCTCCTTTAGAAAAAGAATATGTCAAACCTTACCCTAATATCTTGGGGGTTTGTATCCCTTGTTCTTGGCAGTGAGGGATAAATGTGAGGCATAGAAAACCTTTATTGGTGGTTACAGAAAGGATTTAAAGGCGCAAGAGTGCTGTATTATTTTTGATAAGCCCAAAAGAATTCCACACCTGCTGAAATCTTTCCTAGTATCTTTTAATGTTCCTTATGTTTTGCCTAAGAGCTGTCACATGTCACAGAAGACCCAGTACTGATTATTTGAGCCTTGTAGTAGTCCCAAACTGCTTTTACTGGTTTCCATCCAGAAATTATTCTAACACTTAAAATTATTTTATTATTTATTTTATTTTTATGTTGGAAAACATGGATATCTTAACAAAGCATATTTTACATGGTAGTAAAAATTACCCATGCTGACTACTGATATCATAATTCTATGTTTAAGTAAACTAGAGCATGCCTAAAACTGTGTTACAAGGGCCAGGGTTTGTTGCAACAACTCAGTGTGCATTCATATAGCATTCAAATTTGAAAATGCTTTTCCTTTCTCAAGCAGGTTTGCAGTGTCAGTTTTTAGCCTCTTGGAGGGAGGGAGGGAAGGAGGAGGAAAGGATATGAGCAGGAGGAATGGGGTAGAATACCTTAAGAGATATCATTTGGTTTTGTTTGGATATCTGATTGTCCTATATATTAGGTAACTACTTAACAGCTTTTAGTATGTATTATAAAACAAAGTTTAAACTTTTTATGACTAACAACTTTCTGAGGATATCCTTTTGCACTTTATATATAAAAAAATACTCTTTTCTGTCACTACATATTAGACAGAACTGCAATCTAAAAGAGCTCATAAAGATGTTCAAGAATTGGATAATTCCTTCCTTTTGTACTTAAAGTTATTGCAAAGCATTAGGCACTTCTGTCTAACCAGTCTTTCTTTAGGTAAGCTTTTATATAACTTTCCAGTCTTAGTTTCCTGGAAACATCAATTTGTTTTCCAGCACCTCATTGCCCTGTCATATAGGGATATTCAATATCAGTTGGTCAAACAGGAACTGTATTTGCTGGTGTTTATAGCTACATCTATTTATACACCTGCAGAAGAATATAATTTGCACCCGATTTGTCTTCGGGTGGTTCTGTATATGATGATAGATTTACCTAGAACTTCTTTGCAGTGACCTTTGAAACTGCTGACAAGTTAGACTTAATTTTGTTTATTGCAAGGAATGTATGGATATTTTAAGGAAATATCTTTATATTTGCATTAATCTCTTGTAATACATAGAGTGCTTGTGAACAGGTCAGCTGCATCACTTAATTCTTTAAGCTCTGAAGTTTTATGCCAACCTTCTGAAATTTAATTACATAAGCTTACATTAAAGGCACTATTGATTTGTTGATTTTAATCAATTTTCAGAGATGGAGTTCTATTGCATGACTAGAATGAAGTGTTTTCAGAGAAGTGGGTGATGTTTGAAGCACTGTGCCATGTTTTAAATAATTTTAGTACAAAGGTTGCTATGGTATACAAATGTTTCTCAACTTGTAGCTTTAAGTGCTTCTAGTACATAGATACAAATATGACTTACTAATACATAGATACAAATATGACTTATTAAATGTGGTGACAGCTATCGCTTTCCAACATCATTAGTGTAAATATATTACTTCTATATACCTAGAGACTACTGCGTATTATACTGTCATAGCACACTATAAATTACCAAGGTCCTCGAGTGACTGTTTTTATTTGATCAGAAATGTTTAATATCACCTGCTGCATATGAAAGTGCACTAGATACTTCTGCTGTGTCTGGGAACAGGTACAGTAACTAAAAGACACTGGTCCTTTTTCTTCCAGGCAACAACCTGCTCCCTCATGCCCTTTGCAGGCTTTGGTAGAGTGGTTAGTATCCCGGGAGCAATAATCCTTGTAGCTCCTGTTCATACGTGCATATTGTCTGCATGACTAAAGCATGGACAAAGGCTAGTTTCAGTGTGCTTGCAAACTGCTTCTGTTGGTGTTCAGATATATAGAGCAATATAATTAAAGAAATTTTTTAAATTATTTTTCCTTATTAAATGAAAACGTGGGGTAGACTAAATATTCTGGTATCAAGATTGCAAAAGTTACTACTTAGCAGCTGGTTTTCTACTTGGTGATGTATCTGTTTGGGCTTGATTTCTGATGGATATAAATGAAATAATCCCTGGAGAGAGACTCCAAACTTTGAGTGCTGCCTATAGACGGACGCTAGTGGCTTGGCGTCTGTTTGTGGGTGTGATACCAACAAGACCTGTAGCACTGGTCACAGCTAAGACAGGCCAGCTTCTGGAGACAGAATTTGCACTGCAGCTGGGCTTGGAATGTTTTTCAGCTGTAGTTTGTTGGGGATCTGGAATATCTTGTAAAAGATCTGTAAAAAGTACCTGAGGAAAAGCAATTTTATTGTTATGACCCTCACCACGGGTTTTGCTTCCTTTGGGAAGCTTTAAAGAGTCCTCAGATTGAAACCCAGTAGCTTAGAGAGTGGATCTCACTTATAGAGCAGGTAAAAATGGGTGTGGGTCTTAATTTTCAGATCTAAAAGTACTACTTGTTTAGTTATCTTTTGCAGAAGCACAAATTGGCAACTTTCTGTATGCAAAAAGGGTATTAGCTAAGCAAAGTTCTTTTGCTATTAACTGCACAGGCTGTGGTTTTACTCCCCCCACACCAATCTGTGGCATGTAATTCCATGGGTATAGCTGGTTACATAGTAATGTCGTTGGTCAGTGTCCAGATTTCTAACTGTAGAAGGCAGTTTTCTGGAGTTACTGACACTTGCAATGATTTGATGCCCTAAATTGTCTATAATTATTGCCCAGAGGTTTTGATAGCCCTTAAGGATTCAGATTTCTTGCTACTCAAAAAACAAAATGAAGATTTTCTATACCTGAATTCCACTTGGTTTTGTGCTTGAACTGCAGATTTTATTTTTAAACTTTTAAATACATAGCTATTTAAATGAATTTATTTAAATTTAAACTCTATATTTCCAGCAGTAGGAAGAATGTGGGGTGTTTGCTATTGTAAATTGGTGTGTCGTGGCACCTTAATAGTGCAAAGGGCCTCTGTGTGCAGCCTGGCAGCCTGCCTCTTGCCACAGCTGCTGGGTTTTGCAGAGCCCCTGGGAGCCCTTTTCCCTGCCCTTCTTGCAGCCTCACCCCTGTGGACCAGAGCGTGGTGGTGGCACAGTGGCTGTCCTGGGAAGCAGCTTGGCATGCGTGTGTCTAGAAGCTCACCAACCAACCAGTGTGTGGTGTATACTCTTAACTGGCATACTCCAACCAGAGCTGCTCATGTCAGAAACCAGGCAGCTGAGTAGGGAGTTTGAGTGGGTCCTGAGGAAAAAAAAAAAGTTCATAATAGGAGAGCAAAGGCATGGCAAAAACTGTCTTTATCATCACCAGCTGCTGCACTGGAGAGGAGCCCAGAGGAGGATGTTCATTTGGGATAGCATTGCAGTCTTCCCAGATGGTTGCTTAGGAGAGTTCACCATTTCCCTACTTTGTCTCCCTGTCTCTCGTTTTGTTTTCTTCCAAAGGGAGCTTAGCTTTCATCAGTATGGTCAGTATATGCCATCAGCTACAGATCTTATTAATGAAATTCTGTGCATGTAAACCTGTCTTAGTATCTGTGCTTTGTGCAACACTGGATCTTCTGCTTTCATGTAAAAATAACGAATGAATGTTTTGTTGCATGCACCTACAGCATCAATTAAGCTGCCATTAAAATACCAAGTTACGGTTCTCTGATTCTTCCACGCTGCCCTTCTATGAGCAATGCACGTTACTCCTGCAAAGGAACAGCTATGTCTGCTGGGATGCATTTTCAGTGTGTTTCCATGTGCATGAAGGGATTTGCATAATAGAGATAACTTGATCTTCAATAGACTATAAGGCATGGGGGGTTATATGTACTTACTACAGCAGAAGCTAGTTAGGTTAGAAGGTATATGAAAATAGTTCTTGTAAAGTGGCCACAATAGTAGCTTATTTTGACACTTGAGTGTCAAATCTTTCACTTCTGTCTTTGCAGTATCTCCAACTTAACAATCAAGCTCCCCATGCTAGCTTTCTATTTTTCATTTGAAAAGATGCATTTTGGCTTTTCTGTGTCTATGAATTGCAGTCTGTGGAAAAACTTTTTGATGGTCTGATTTGCATTAAAAAATGTATGTAAAAAACCCAAACAGATTGGGAACTTGAAGAGTCAGAAGACTTTGTTTTAATTTTAATGTCTTTTCTTTTAGCAGGATGCAGATTTTGGGGAACCTTTTTTTGCAATGGACAGGATGATGTCAAATATGAGAAACAGTATGCTGGAAATGCAACGAAAATTTGTAAGTTTTTAAAAACTTGTTCTAAACTTAATTGCATTGGAGAATGACAGTTGTTTAAAACATTACTCAGAAAGTCCTGCCATGAAAAAGTTTACTAGTCTCAAGCAGATAGTAAGAATTCTTTTTTCAACCGCTATATCGTCGTTATATTTCTCTGTGCTGTCACTGATTATTTGCGAACAACAGTACTTTAAAGGTATGCTTGATTCTCTAGGCATTAGAACTCCTGTAAGTTATCTGGTCTCTGGCTGTTGCCAGACCTGACACCTTAAGTGAAGGAGCAGTTTAAAGTGTTACTGTACACTTTTAAAACAATAAAACTGCAAACACCTAAATACCGCCCTGCATATAGACTCTCCTCTCATTTTATTTTCAGTGCTGCTTCTTTCTTCTGATATCTATTAAGTGGTGCTGAGTATATATACTGTGTTTTACTGGCCTTGTAAAATGGCTTGTAACCATTGTTGCTCAAGTCCTATTTCACCTGAACTCTTTACACACCTTATTATATACTTGATGTGTGAAGACAGATGTTACAGGTTCTGTCTTCATTACTAAACTAAACTATGCCAGAGCAAATGTTCAAGCAGTTGCTTATTGATGCCCATGCTTTTCATTTGTTGTCCTGTTTCCTGGCATGGGGAGACCTGTGGCCAGGCAAGGCTAGGACAAGAGTGAGGGAATATCGAGTGCCAAGGTCTCTTCCCAACAGGCCGTATCTATGATGCCAGGAACTGAGGGTTAATTTTTCAGAGGGGTATTATTTTTAGAGTCATAGAATTGTAGAATTGTTTAGGTTATGTTTTTCATAATAAGATAGTCTCAGAATGTAAGAAGTACCTATTGTCCACAAGTTTTAACTTTTATTAATAAGAAGTCTACATTGCTTGTAGGATGACCTGTCCTTCCATCCAGATGCACACACATTCAGCTCCTCCTCTGTGATGACATACTCCAAAATAGGGGATGAACCACCAAAAGTTTTCCAAGCTTCAGCTCAGACACGCACAGCTCCAGGAGGTGTAAGTAGTCCTGAGATGCAGCAAAAAGGTGGAATGTAACTGTTGGAATTTAAGCTGATCTATACCAAACCACAGTTCCCTTCAGGTTCTCTTTACTGGAGACAGTTACTCTTATAATTTAGAAAAATATATGTCTGTTTAAATACCGCTCTATATTAAAGGCTTCTTAAGCTGAAGTGCTGTTTGCTTCCTTGTAATTTGCATGCTTCTAAGTATACATCTAAATAAATTGTATGCCTATCGAAGACTGGAAAAATTGAGTGCCAGAACAGCTGATTCTTCAAGACAGACTCTGGTGTCTTTCTCTTTGGTATAATTAATCCTCTTCTGGTACATTTAAAATACTGTCTAAAGTATAAGCAAGAGGCAGCCTATTTATGCAAAACATGGCTTCCAATCATCCCCTTTACTCAAGCACTTCTAAATGCTTACGTAACGCTTCAGATGAAGATGCCCTTTCATTCACTTCCTTGCAGCTGTTGCATCTAATTCTGCTAAGAAATTTGAATTTGAACCCTGAAGCGAGGTTCATGAAAGACTATATGCGAGCAGTAAAGGCCGTTGAGCATGATTGGCTGTGGGATATGTTCAAGCTCAAGCATACACTCAGTTATCAAAAAGGTTCTAATAATATACCTATGAACACAGTGATAAGTGGTTGCCTGGGTTTCAAGCCAGTCAACAGGACAACCTAGTAATTACTTGCCCCTTCATACTGAGAATATTGGCATCGTTACTCATTCTGTTGTGAAGGAGAATGTTGAAGACTTGTCTGCATGTAGTATATTTAGACTAGGGTTTTTTTTCCCCAACAATTAATATCCAGTATGTACGTTACTTAAGAAGCTTTAGATGTTCTTGTTTAACCTTCCTGTCTGCTGGCAGAAGGAATAGACTTGATCTGTGCTTTGTTGGTGTATTTTCAACCAACAGAGTAAATAAGACAATTGGAAAAGCCTATAAAACCTAACTTCTTCAAAAGTAAAATATAAAAACTTTGAGAAGAAAATTTGATTAAAAAAAAATTAACTTTTTTTTTGGTTGGAAGGATACTTATTTCCCTTTATTACTTTGTACAGGTTAAGGAGACAAGAAAAGCACTTAAGGATTCTGAAAGTGGAGTGGAAAAAATGGCTATTGGTCATCATATTCATGATCGCGCCCATGTAATTAAAAAATCAAAGAACAGCAAGACTGGTGATGAAGAAATGAACCAAGAATTCATCAACCTGGATGAGGGTATGTCTCTTTATGCAGTTCTCTAATGGGCTTTACACCGTTGTTTCACATACCAGTTTTGAAGTTCCAGCTTGAGACATCTTAAAAGGGACTGTTTTTCAGGAAGTGCTAAGTCTGCAAATCAAGTTGCCTTAGTTGATATAAATTTGGACAACCTAAGTTAAAGTAACCAGTTAGACTTGAAAATGTTGTGTTATCATGCAGTTGGTACTGGTTGGTTGTACCATAGCTGCTCGTATTTAAAAGTACTTTTAATGGTATTTTATGGTTTCAAACAAACTTTTAACAGAATTTTACTATTTGCTGTGTGTTTTATTTGTGGCTAATAGAAAATATGTATTTAAGAGATGCATGGTTAAAATGTGCATACACTTTTACAATACACTGTCTTTCAGGGTTTTTTTATTTTTTATCTTCCAAACAGCTTACTGGCAGTAAACTTTTCTTAGTTGTCTTTTATAGATCCCCTGGGAATAGTTTGCAGGCCATGTGGAGAGTCATGGGCCACAGAAACACTGTTCAAAAAACCTAGTTTTCATTACAAGTCTTTTCCTGTCTTGCTTGCATTTATTAAAAATAAAAGTAAACTTTTAACTGTTTTTCAGCTGAGGCCCAGACCTTTGATGAAGAGTGGCAGAAAGAGATTATGAAGTTCAAGCCATCTAGAACTAGATGCAATTTAGAAGCTCCAAAATACAGAAGTATCCATCACATACCCAAGGAAGATGGATTAAGAAGGTAAAAATAGTTTCCTACCAGAATAAGGAAATACTACCAGCAGAAGGAAAATTGAACTCTGAAGCAGTCTGTTCATGAACAAACAATGCTTACTGGCAATCTGAGGAGAAATAGTATGTTTTAGTCCTCCTTTTCTCGTGATGCCATAATAAATAGTATAAGGCAGCATTTTGTTAACTAAATTTTGAAGAAATTCAGTGGTTTTGACTTTGAAAATTACTTAACAAATTGATAGGCTAAAATGGTGGTTTTTCCAGAGAAATATGCCACTGCTCTTAGCTCAGCTATGTACAAATGTTGTAGCTGCTCCCGCAGCCATTAAGCTGGCTTAGTTGCATTAAGGTATAATCCTTACTGAGGGCTAGGTTGATCTGTTCTCTTGGGTAAAAGGAAAGACGCCTTCCATATAGTTGGAGACAAACACACCACTCTCTTCAGGGTTAGATTTCAAATGAGACCTCTTCCAATCCTAAAGTCAGGAAGACTGTGTAGGAATGAGGACTTTATCTGTAAACGCAGGAGCTCCCCTGCATAGGCTGCTGTCTACCAAGCTTCGGTGGGGTGAGGGGTTCCCTCCTCAATTCCCTACGTCAATATGTAGTTTCAGTGGAAGTTGTGACACCTTTATTGGTTGTATGTTTGGTAGTGAATGCTACAGAAGGGAAACACTCCTCTTCTGTAAACTACATAGAGCACTCTCCCACCTCTTCAGTTCTAGAGGCTTATTACAGAGGCTACTTTACCTTCAATTTCAGTTTTCAAACTAAGCTGTTTCTACTCCTCATAGCCAAGAAACGGTGCAAGATGAGGAAATGGTCCAACTCTATGGTGGTATCAATGGAAGTCATTTTGGAGGGGGAGTCAGATCTGGTGTACAATTAAAATAACTATACCTCCACATAAATAATTAACAAAAGTATATTCCCCACCCCCTTATTGTATGGTGATTGTGATTTTTTTTTGTTGTTGTTGTTGTTGTTGTTGTTGTTGTTGCTGTTTGTTTCAGAGAGAAACCACTTGCAGTTGCAGGATCTAGGGAGCCCAGAGCTTCTTTGGAGACTCTCAATGTGAAAGGAACGCACGTCCCCATCAAAAGCAGCAAAAAATAAATTGCTTCCATTCTCCATTTGAATGGAATTTCTTCAGAGAAGATAATGGTGCTGCATTGCTTATGTTCATATAAGTATACACGTATATATGACCAATCTCTGTTTTTTGTTTTAGTAAGCATTAGTGTGCCTTGCTACTTTGATCTTTTGACAACTGAATGTTCTTTAAAACTTCAGACCTTTGGTTAAACCATCTAGTTTCAGTAAATTAAAAAAACAATGACTTTCCACTTAAAAGCACTTTAATGGGTTATTACTAATTCTGTTTTTTAAAAAAAGCTTTGATTTGCAAGATTTTTCTGCTACAACTGCACCAGTCTCAGGCTTTTTATTAAGTCTAGTAACGAAACTACTTTTTTCCCCACACTCTAACTTGCACAGAAAGTAAATTCTCTTTTTATTTTGTGTGGCTGAAATAAGTATTAATTTTCTAGGTGATATAGCAATTTGAACACTATAGCCACTATATCTATATGTATCTTTAAAATCACACTGTAAATTGTTGTAGAATCCCCAGATTCACCTTGACTTAACATGAAGAAAAGCGAGAGGAATACTGAAGTGAAAAATACTCAAGTAAATTTGAGTGTATCAGCTTTCTTATGTTCATAAGCTGTGCTTGCATCCCTTATTTTCTGTGCCTAGACCGGCAATTTTGTATCTCTGATCCTTGGTGTGTTTCCTTTGGAGTTGGCCCGTTTTTTTTCATTCTTGAAGATTCTCTGTAGTAGTTTTCAATTATTCTGTAATAATCCCACTGTGTCCTGAGAAACTCAGCTGTAACTTAGTTATTACTCAAAAATGTGGGAGAAATTGGTTGAGTAGGCAGTATTTTAACTGGGTAACAAACGATTACACCATTTCTTGTGTTCTAAATAGCTAGAAGAGCCTTGCACACAGGAAACCATTTCCCCCCTCAGCTGAGATGTGTTTGTATTCCTTTGTGTCCTGTTTTAGTGGATGTAGAGTGGTCCTAAACCTAACGCTTGCTCTCCCTTGACGTTGTTGTTGTTTGGTTAGAGAGTCCGACGTTCTAGAGGAATGCCAACTGTGCAACTGAGAACAGGAAAAGTCTTTGTATGAGAAGTGTTAAGCTCGTAAGCTGTCTTGTTACGCAGACTTGATCTCCGTGTTGTAGCATAAGCAATTTCTGTAGACCATAATGTTACAGCATTAGCACTAGAGCATCTATTTCAAGGCTAAAATGTTACAGTGTAGCCTTAAAAAAGGCACTATTTATATGATAAAAGAAAATAGGTTTAGTACGTTAAGATTAATGTTGGTTTGGCCAAAAAGGAAATGGCCTTTAAATCATATCTTTCTGCAGATTCCCCAGATTATTTAATTCTATGTCTATTAATGTGCAAAACCAATCAAAAGTACTTTCATTGAACTCTGACAAGGGGAAGACAGTTGTTTATTTGGTTGTTTAACGCAATGGTCTCTTCCTATTACCAGATCAAATACTAGTGGCAGTAAGTTTATGCTATTGAACCATTCTACAAGTGGTCAAGGTAAGTGGGTGGTAAGGGGGGGTAGCAACCTCTGACAGAAGGACAGGCTGCAATGGTGTGATTCTCTCAGCCATGCTTGCCAGAAGTTGTCTGCCAGAACCCTGAATCTAAAGGATGTTTCTACTCTCCTTAAAGAGTGAGAGTACAGCTCCAGGGCCTGATCTTCCCTACA
>NW_009258951.1:3875197-3876649 GCF_000687185.1 Egretta garzetta
CCTACACTGAAGACAACATTGATTTTGCAGTTAATGTCATTGAGAATATAAAACTGTGGAGGTATTTTCCAGGTATGGCACTTAAATTTCTCAGTAATAAACAGCAGAAAAGCGTCTCATGTCATAACTTCAGGAGAAACCTTTGAGACATTGCTATTTAACAGAAAATAGTATTCATCTGACAACTTGTATTTTTTGTCTATGCTTTACTGAGATTAAAAAAACATGATACATGTAATCAATAAAACAAGTACATACTTTGGTTTTAAAATTATAGTGGAAAGAGGCTAATATCTATTACAGCTAACTTTCTTATGCAAAACAATGTTCTAAAATGTAATGCAAAAGAAATTGTTCTATGTAGAAACATCTGAAACTGTAATTCCTTAATAAAGGTATTTGTTACTTCTGATTATTGTCTGGCTTACCCCACACCACAAAAGGACTTGTGCATTATTTATTTTGGGCTGCTTTGAAACGTTCTTAAATGCGACACCAATAGCCATGCAATGCAGGAAAGTATGGCCCTCGGTTTCCAGAAGGAAAACATGCTTTTACCACCAAAAAAAAAAGTTTGCTAGAAGGAAACAGATGGGGGTGGGACTTGAGTTTGGCAGTGGCCAAGCTCTTTCTCTGTTTCAGAAGGGCTTCTCTGATATGATCAGAGCCTTCTCTGATATGAAAGGTTAACTCTTCCTGGTGTAATCCTAATAGTGGGGGATTTTTTTAATATTGGAGAATATAGGTACACACTCTAGGTTCGGGTCATAGCTCAAGGAAGCTTAGCATGCTATCTACCAGCAGTCACGTGCATGCTCTTACTTGATTCTAAAGGCAAGGATTTGTTTCATTGTGGTGGTTACTAGAGGGAAGGTGTGCAGAGCAGCTCCATCAACTCCACCTGCTGTCAATTCGCTGGGGTGTTCTGTCCGTGCCCCCCTAATGCTGATTTAATTGAAACCTCCTCGCTATTACAACACAACATTCAAAGCGTTATAACTTGGTACCCGGGTGCTGCACGGCATGCTCCTATGCATCCTGAGATTGCATTCTCCTTTTTCACACGGTTCCTCTGATGAGGAGCCCAGCTCTTTAAGTTGTTTCTAATTAGTAAACCTCAGCTGAACGCACTTGGGGGGGGTAACCCTGTGCTTGGTAATGGGCTTTGTCCCAGTCGCTTTTTTTTTTTTTCCTTCAAAATCAGCAAATCTTCCTCTGCAGTTACAGTATTGCTCTGATCATTCAGCGGCTTCAGACGCTTCAGCAGCACAAATCCTGAGGGCTGTGTCGAGGCCGTTAATTAAATGCTAACTGGGATCAGTCCCCAACACCCTCAGGGCCGGGTCCGGCTGGCACCTCCCCCCTCGGCCCGTTTGCTCTGACGTACCGAGCCCCGGCCGCGCTGCGGGGGTCCCGCCCTCAGCTGTCAGAGCCCGGGACCGCTCCGGCGCG
>NW_009258951.1:3876985-3883734 GCF_000687185.1 Egretta garzetta
GAGGGAAACCAGGGGAGGCTGGGAACCTAACGGCGAGGTTTGAAAGGCAGGACTGGTAAAGCCGGGCTTAGCGGGGGAGGGGGGTTGGCCTGGTTTCTTCGAGTGCAGTGCGGAGCTTTGAGGTGACCCTGCGGGTGCTTGGAAAGGGCGTTTTGCTTTAAATGACCCGTTTGCCATAGAAAAGCAGTTTGACTGGAAGCCTGTTCATCAGCACAGTGAGCTGCGTTTGGTCTGCTCCTAGCTAAGCCAGCGGTCTTCTCTTGCCTTCCAGTTTCTCCTGAACTCCTGCAGGCACTGTTCTTCAGGAGTCCTTCCCAATGAGAGGATCCGCAACATCGGGATCTCGGCCCACATCGACTCGGGGAAGACGACGTTAACGGAGCGAATCCTCTTCTATACGGGCAGGATAGCGCAAATGCACGAGGTTGGTTTTCAGAGGAGGGTAGAGTAGAGCCGCTCGTCGTGGGCTGAGCGTGCTGGGTGCCATTGCGACCTTGTGGTGACTTGTTCATCCGCAGAGTGCAGTGCGTGGGGTGAGGGAGCTACGCTTGGAGGGCCTAGTGAGACTCTTCTGGCCAAGCTGGAGAAGGAATCCCAAAAATCTGCTGGTTTCCCCAATACCCCTTTAAAAATAAGTGGAGGGCAAGGGGACAGAAAGTAATCCCTCCTTTACTCCAGTGTTCGTCCTCTTTCACAACACTTCAAATCTTGTTTCAAAACTTTCTTCTCCCTTACCATCTCCATGGTAAATACACAGTGGAAGAGATATCTTTCTTCTGATGTAGTCAAAGATGGCCGGGAGAAACAGAGAACGTAGCGATGCAATTTTTAGCTTCAGGTATGTTATCTTGTTAAATTCACAGTGAAGTGTAACTTCCCACAGTTTTCTGATAATTTTTTTCAGGAATGATCCTCAGCAGAGCAAAATACATTAAAGTTGCAGATGAAGCTGCAAAAAAAAAATATCAAACTTGTTTGTAGTTCAAGCATTCTGAGTGATTTTGCCATGTCTGCATTTCTTCGTTGCATGAAAGATGACGCTCAGTATATAAGGCATTGCTTTGCACATGCAAAATTCTTAGTAAACTCTCTTGCACTAAATTTTTTTTTTCCTTTTTTTTTTTTCTTTTTTCGCAAGGTGAAAGGTAAGGATGGAGTTGGAGCTGTCATGGATTCAATGGAGCTAGAGCGACAGCGTGGAATCACAATTCAGTCTGCAGCAACATACACCATGTGGAAGGACACCAACATCAACATCATAGACACACCAGGTAATGGCAGTTCCGAATGTGTTAAGATTGCTGTTCCTTCCTGTATGCAAAGAGCTCGGTGCCATCGTTGTGTTCATTAGTCAGTCAAGCTGAGCTAATGTGACTCTTTCTGTATAGCTGGAGACAATTCTGTTGCTCTTTTCTGCATGTGTGAGAAAACAGTTTCTCATTACCTTTTATCATCTATGACTAACCGGGGGGTTTTGTTATTCAGGACATGTGGATTTCACAATTGAAGTGGAGAGATCTTTGAGAGTTCTTGATGGAGCTATTCTGGTTCTCTGTGCTGTTGGAGGAGTTCAGTGCCAGACAATAACTGTGAACAGGCAAATGAAACGTTACAGTGTGCCATTTTTAACATTCATCAATAAACTGGACAGACAGGGCTCTAGTCCAGCCAGAGCAGTACAACAATTGAGGTATTTATCATTTAAAATTACTTGTGAAATTCCAGACTATTCACGTAGCAGGTTAACACTAAGAATATTGAAAAGGATTCTCTCGTGGGGTCTGTAGTTGCAGTTTGGAGGGTAATACCTGACTTGAGGTTAAATCTTAATCTGGCCTATAACAAGTCTCCATTTTCTCAAGAAAAACAAATAGTAGTGTCAGCCCAGGCTTGCAGTGCCTGAGAGTTGGGTTTTGATATTTATTTTGTTGATAGAACTATATTTGGAACCACTTTGAAAACAGCCTTTTAATTTTTCCTAGATCCTGGTAGCAAATGTGCTGTAGCTTAGAGCAGGGAGATGACGTAGGGTTGGACAGTTTCCAGTTTGTATACCAGAAGTCCTGCTTGCTCCTTACCTGCAGGCTTTCTGTGCCTAATTTGATCTGTGAAATACATGCATTAACATGCATTGAGGGAGAAGCACCTCCCATAATCAAGTAATTAATCTGAAACCAGTTTGCACTGCCGCCTTTCCCATGGAAGTTGCTTACTGTATCTGTTGGGATGCAGAGGGCTGGCAGTTGTTCAGATTAAAATGCAGCTAGGCGTTTTTTGCCAGTATTGGTAGATTTTTGACACTGTCCGAAGAACAAAAGATAGTGACTTGGTAGGAGTGGGGTGTTGTTCAAAGACCATCTGGAGTACATATCTAGAAACAACCTTTTTCTTGAACTAATTTGTGTTTTCTCACTTTTTTCAGATCCAAGTTAAAACACAATGCAGCTTTTGTTCAGATTCCAATTGGGCTGGAGGGAAACTTTAAAGGAGTTATAGATCTTATTGAAGAAAAAGCTATATATTTTGATGGTGCACTTGGGTAAGTTTTGAAACTTGCGTATTTCTTAGCTGGAGCTAGCCTTTGTGTGAGGAGGTACAGTTTCCCTTCAGAGATGAAAAAGCCTGCTATTTGGAAAGTTAGGGATGTGGCTTGTGCTAGGGCTGAGGTATCATGCTTCAGCTCTCCAAGTTAGAGCAAAATGATTCTGCAGGGACAGGTTTAGGGGTGGGTAGCTGCAGCATGAATTGCTGCTAACTGCAGTAGTGTGAAGGGGTGGCAGCCATGCTTGCCACCCTGAGAAATAGGAGACTTGCTTCATAACGGGAACTGATAGCATACGTTTGGCGTGAGCTTACTGGGATGAAGATATGATGTGGGTTGTTGAACAGGTTATCCTGCATCCTTGCAAACTCCTACCATGAGTGGGAAGAAGCCCTTCTCCTGCTAAAGTATCAAAGATAACATGTTGATATTCTTATGTGACTTTTTTTTTTTTTCAATATCCACGCCAACAGTGAATTGTTCTTCGTCAGGCTGGTCATCACAATGATTAGGGTTTGAAAAGTTGATTCATGTGGTTTTCCTTTAGAGTGGTTATGCTCTTTATGTGTGTGTAGCCAGACTCTCCGGTATGATGAAATTCCAGCTGAGTTTAGAGCTGAAGTTGCAGAGAGACGTCGGGAGTTGATCGAATGCGTTGCTAACTCAGATGATCAGCTTGGGGAGCTGTTTTTGGCAGAAAAGATTCCTACAGCTGCTGAGTTAAAGGTAACTTTACTGTGGTGGTTCTTTCTATAGCACTGTTATCTCGCTCTTTTGTGTCCCTATCCCCCCGCCCCCCATCCCCCAATAAAAATTTCTTGAAGTTTGGAAGAAATTTTGTTTGCTTGAGTTCTCTGGTATGAGTGTCGCCTCCCACAGGTGGACTCCTGCTTCACTCCCTGTTGAGGGCTCGTTCCAGATTTGTTTTTTGATTTGCATTGGAAAGTCTGAGCTTGCATGTGCCCTTTAGGGACCAGCAAATGGCTCAAGGGTACATCTAATAATTTTTGTCATTCTGTTGCCTTGCCGTGTTACAGCTTGATGGCTATGACTTAATTCATGTCCCGCAGCCAGTCACTTGTTGAGATGCTGTAAGTTGTCTTTGTGCCTAGGAAATCCTGCCTTGTTTTGTATTTGCACTGATTACATCTGAAGTGAAAAGAGCAGTACACTAGAAGGCAACTGGAATGACTTGACCTGGGGACTCCAAGGGAAAAGAATCCAGGTCAAAATACAGTTTAAAAAAAAAAAAAAAGAGAATTGCATTTCTTGAAAGAGGGGAAAAAATTGATACATGATTTACTTTATGAAGTACTTCAGATATCCAGTGGCAAACATGCCAACATAAAAGGATGCTGACAGAAGTAATCGTGTGGCTATAGACTGAAAATTACTTGTTCTCGTGGCAGTTTGGTATCACTGTTTCTTCAAGCACATGTGCACATAATGAAAGGTGGTAGGGAAGCCTAGGAAGATCAGCTGCAGTTGTACAGTCTTTATGCAAGTCCTGCCACTGTTCACTCCGGGATGAGATCCGCTTGTGCGGTTCTGTGGAGGCTGGACGGCAGACTGATGTGTATTCCTTCTTTTAGACTGTCTTCTGTCAGCCCTGGCAACCTACACGTACCATAGCAGATTGTTACGTGGGATGGCAGTCCCTTCTTTGAGGTTTGTAGTTGACTAATGGTGCCTCTTGAGTTACTGTGGTGTTAGCTTTAGTTGGGACAGGTGCAAAAGCTTGGCTGTCCTGGCGTGAGCTTGAGAGGGCCTGTGCTGCACGTGGACCTGCTGCTGCTGTGCCGTGAGTGTAAAGGTGATCCGAGGACACTTGCCCTTAGAGAAGAAGTGCTAAGCTGGTTTGCATTTACCGCACAGCCCCATGGGGTAGGTGCGTAACTCAAGACGACGACGTGTAGCTGTTGACACACAGCAGTCTGCTGGGCTTTGTGTCCTGGCAGACGGTAGCGTAAGGGAACCACGCTGAGGGTTGTATGGTTTGCAGGCCTGATCTCAGCGTGGTTGGGTTTTGTCCTTAAAAGCATGCTCGGTGCAAGGATTTGTGTGATCGGTCTTGCTGTTTGCCACCACCTCTTGCTAGCGTTGGAAGTTAACTTGAGTAGTTACCTTCTAGTGCCTGCTGTTAACAGCTATTAATTAGTCAAACATTGAAACTGCTACAGGAAACCAGTTGCCTAATGTGTTTAAATAAAAAAAAGTGAGGTCTGAAAAGCCCGTTACAGCGGGAGAAGCCTTGCAGGCAGGCTGTGTTTTGTGAGAGCTGCTGTTGGAGCTACAACAGCTTGTCTTTGAGTAGTGGTGTTGCATGGAGTCTCCCTGGGGCCTGGAGCCTGCCTGACATGGCACTTGCTACCGCTTTCTGCTTTTTGTTGCCTGCAGCTGGGCGCTTCAGTTGGTAGCTGAATACGACAAGCTGAATTGAGACATAAATGTTATAAGCAGGAGCTGTTTCTCCGGGGGGAGCCTGCTAGGTCAGGTTGCTACTTTAAACATAGCTTTGATATTTAAGTCCTCTTCCATCTGAGTATTTGGCCCGTTAGCAGTGCCTGGTTGCCTCTGTGCCATAGTCCTTTCCCCGTTAAGGTTTGCAGGGCTTGCTTTCCTGGAAGTTGCTCACTCCATCTGTTGGGATCTAGAGGACTGGCAGTCCCTCAAAGCTGATGCATGTTGCAAGTCCTCTTAAGGTTTGTTTATTTGAATCTTCCTGACCCCTAAATTTTGATTGCTTTTAACTTTGCTACAGACCTTGAGTTTGGAGGTGGTTTGTTTTGGTTTTTTTTTTTTTTTTTTAAATTGTTTTGGCTGTATGGGTGATCTACTGGTGATTAATGTCTCTAGGAAGAGTACACAGGAATCTGTATATCCCAACTTGGCTTGAGACAAAAGCACAAGTAGGTGTTTTGGTGTTTTGTTTTTTTTTTTTTTTTTTGAAAGTACCAAGCGAATGTATGTATCTCTTGAATTTATTTATTCCAGTAATTAAATATTATTCTATGAAGCCTGAGCTATTCCTGTTACAAAGCAGCCCTTCTCGCTTTGATAAAGACAAAAACATAATAGCAGTTTTAGAGAACTATAAGGATCTGTCTGTCACCTGGCAGAGGGAATGGTACTGATGCAAATACACTGTATTGCTGTAAGAGGTGAGAGTTTTTTAGCAGGAAGCTGGTTTTGATAGCTCCTGCTGGGAGGGAAATCTGTTACCAAGATAAATTTGGCTATTCAGCATGCCTCTGCTTCCCATTTCTGAAAGCCAATTAATTACAGCTCTAATGGTTATACTATTGCAGAAGCAGGTTAATTTGTACTAATATGTCCCTGAAGATGGATTTTCTTTCAGTGGCCAGCAGCCAAGTTTCCACTGAAAATACCTTTTTGTGGAAGTGATGCTAAGTATCACTCCTGGGTGCCACAGTTGTAGCATATGATGTTTGCTGAAGATCAGCTGCTTAAACATCACCTAATTTGCTGCTATCCATAATGCTATACTTGAGGAACCAATGTGCATCAGATACTCAGTGGGGCACTCAGTGAGAATAGTCTTTATGTGAAAATAAAATTATTCCCCAAGATAATTGTTAATAAGGATAAATTGCAGTCATGTTGCTTCATTTGAAAACATGTGGCTGAATAAAAACACCGGGCATCAGCACAGCTGTATTTCCAGCGCTCTGGTATATAAGAACAGACATGGGCTAGATGAGCAGTATTGCTGATGTAGGATTTTTTTTTTTCCTTGTATTGTTTTTGTGAAGTCATTACATCGACAAATTTAAGGAACCCACTGTTCTGTCTGTTAATTTTGAAGGGCTGGAGATGAGCTTGGAAGGAGATGAAGAGCCAAATTTGCAAATGAGAAACACTGTATGAAAAGTTTTAACGGGGGTTGTAAATATGATAAACAATGGGAAGAGAACTCTTGCCAAACACAGTCAACATCATGGTCTACCTGAAATATCAGGTTATGCCCAGTGTGTGGGTCTTAATGTGTTGGTATTTGGCGGCAGGGGGGCTGTTGGGCTTTTTTTAAAAAATTACATTCTATTGTCCTGTTGCCAGAGCATGTTTTTCTCAACTGTCTGTACTCTAAATAGCTCCCAGATTAGATGATGTGGTTAACTATCTTGGTTATCAAGGAGAATTAATTTCTTTTAGCTTACCAGAGAAGACAGGAGCTGCTTTCAGTTGG
>NW_009258951.1:3883751-3895622 GCF_000687185.1 Egretta garzetta
GGAACTGGCATCCTCTAGTGGCAGGGAGAGGTGAAACGGAGGCGGCAATCTTGGCTTCAGTAATCAATTGCAGGGTGGGGAGGGGGGCAAATAGCTGCTGTCCGCCTTTATGGAAGACAGCTATGATCACTGTTACGGAAGCTGTTGGTGCTCAGTTGTGCGTTGCAACGTCGTGTGATGCTTGGGTGAAAGGCACTGAAGAAGCATGAGATTACTGTGCAGTTAGTTTATCTTGCTCCGTTTGCTAGGACATCCTGGAAAGATTCCCAAGACAGTTGGTACAGCTTCAGCGGGTCTGTGGATGAATGTGAATGGGTTCTTCTATTGTGCTTTTAAAACTTTCTTCATCAAAAAATGATGATTCATTGAGCTTGGCACTTACCCAAGTATCCCTTCCATGCCTAACTTCCTCTTTCAGAAGAGTTTTCTGTAGCTTAAAGATATTGAAGCATCTTATCTTTCACAAATTTAAATGTGTATAGTTTCCCAAAACAACTAAATAGGGGGAATGAGAAGTTTAAAACAGCAATGAAGAGTCCTGACTTTACCAGCAGAGGGTGAAGAAACTTTTTCTGAGTATTTTAGGATTATCGTTATATTTATCTTAGGCGTTTTCATTTTTAAGTTGAATTTAAGATGGCAGGGGGGAGAATCTCGCACTCCTTTAGTATTCCAGTTAGTAGGTTTAACGCGGAGTGCTTGTTTAGGGAATTGTACAGGAGACTGTGTGGGAGCAGCTACTTTACTCCAGGAGCAGAGGTGACCAGCAAAGAGAGAGAATCTGGACCACTGCTTGGCTGGTACTGCATCAGGCTGCTGAAGTTGTTGCAGGAGAGTAATGCTCTGGTATTTTTCAGCTTGCAATCAGAAGAGCAACACTGAAGAAGTCCTTTACCCCAGTACTTGTGGGAAGTGCGTTAAAAAACAAAGGAGTACAGCCCTTGCTGGATGCTGTCCTGGAATACCTTCCCAATCCTTCAGAGGTTGAGAACTATGCTATTCTTAACCAGGGGTAAGTATATTCATGAGCATATGAAGTGGTCTTGGAATCGGGTTTCAAAGCAATGTCATATGTAGCAGGAAACATTACTAACAAAATACATGCTTGTTTACCATTTGTATTAAACAATGCCACCAAATTTTGCACCAACTTCCAAAACAAAGAAAGCTCATTTCTCATTTGAGGGTTACTGTTTATACTGGTATTTTTAATACACATTAAAAAAATTAATATCTCATGAGATAGTTCTTTAGAAATTAATGGTTACCCTCAAAACCGTGCCTACTGTAGAGAAGAGAGCACATCTGCAATGTGTAAACAATGTTTTATTCTTTGGATGTGTTTGTTGAAGTAGATGTGCCTTCACAATTAAGAAGCATGAAACCCAACATTAGAGCCAGCTCTTAACTATTCCAGTCATGGCTTAGGGGTAGCCATTAGGTCTTCTTAATATGTTTGAGTTGTTCAGACAATATAACGATAGCTAAATAGAATTATGCTAATAAATATAGTTTATGACTTTTTCTCCAGCAATTACCTGACTCATTGAGTCCTCACTGCTGCTGTGCCTCTTGCTGCCTCTAAGGTCTGCCTGCTAGGGTAGACTAAAACTTCTCACGTGGCTCATGAGCACTGTCAGAAGAGTTACCGCAATGACTCTTCACTCTAAAGCTGGATTTGCTCGTGAGTGTATGATTAATTGCTTTCATGGCAAAATAGTTGGGTGATATGAAGGACTAGTGGTATTTGTCACAGTTTCAACCTCCTTTCTGGGATCTGCAGTTTCTCTGAAATGCTCTCTGAGCATATAGCAGCTACATATGTGAGCATCTTTAAGTCTTTATTATAAACCTGTGAAGCTGAAGGCCTTTGGGACTTTTCTAAGTTGGGGCTCCTGTTTAGAGGAGGCTGCCATGCTTGCTTCATAACATAAACTCCCTCTCCGTCCTTGTTTTTAAGGGATTCTGAGGACAAAACCAAGTTCCTATTGAACTCCACTAGAGATGATTCCCAACCTTTTATCGGCCTTGCTTTTAAACTGGAGGTAAGCTGTTAATATTTCCCTTTTTAATGCAGCAAAACCAGTAGAGAAGCAGAACATTTCCTGCAAGAGTTGGTGGTGTACTCAAGTCCTACTTGCACCGAGCTATTGATGGCTTGTCACTGATGCCTGGGAAATGCCTTTCCTTTTTGGGGAAAAGCTTTGTGTTTTGAGTGTATCTATTTGTGCATGTGAAGGCTTTTTTACTTGGTCACCGTCTGTATGGTAAAGCTAAACTGAAAGTATCTAGAGAATGGATACCCAGAACATTACCTCGCTGACTTTATTCAATTGCTTTCAAGTTTCCCATGGTACCAGTATCTGACCTCCGCAGAGGGACTTCAAAAGTTGTACTCACATTGTGTTAACCCTGAAGGAGGAAAGGAGGTATCCAGATTCGTTATTTGTGATTTGAGTAGAAAGCAGAGTGAGTCCAAACAGATGGTACTACCAAAATTTATGTGGAATGAATTTTAAAATCAGTTTGTTTAAATTCAATTTAAATTTAACTTCCTTTAAAAGAACTGGTTTCAACCACAAAATCCACAGATGTATCAAACATTGCCAAATTTGGAAGTTATAAAATGGGTTATGTGCCTCAAATTCTTCACGATTTTCTTAGTCAAAACCTGGGGGATTTGTTGGCTTATTTCAAATACTTTCAGAGAAGAAATCCTGGTTTTGTTTGAAGTTGAAAACAACAGAACATAAGAGAGTTGAGAGGGAGAAGCACACAGTTTTTACCAAACAAGTTGTTTGCTGCTTAGAGAGTAGCAGTTTAGATTTTTCATGTGGAAAGTGACTGGCCGAATTACTAGCTAACCTATGCCTCTGTTGGGAAGGTTTAGGACTGGTAAAATTGGTGAAACAGAGAATTGCTGGAAGATGGCCAAGTTCCGTTCCAGAGCCAAGTGAAAGCTGAGACTATGTTAAAAAAAGCTTCATTTACACATCTAATGCATAAATTGAAGACAGTCAACGCCAAGATCGTGCTTGTAGTGTTCTTGTCTCCCAGAATGATTATATCTGATTTTTAATGAACTTTGATTCCAGGCTGGCCGTTTTGGGCAGTTAACCTATATTCGAGTTTATCAAGGGATGCTGAAAAAATCTGATTACATCTATAACACCAGGACTGGGAAGAGAGTGCGTGTGCAAAGACTTGTCCGTATGCATTCAGACAACATGGAGGTGAGCGAGAGGTACAATCCACATGGATTGCCTTTTGAACCACTCTTACTAAACAAGCTTCGTGCTTGTCAACTATCTCTGAATGATGATATGTCAAATTTCTGCTTTTGCTGTTAATTCATACTTGCCCGTAGCGCTTAATAGAGCTCTACAAGAAACTGGAATGATCTCTAGTGCATTATTTCCACTGAAGTGGAAGAATCTTTGCCCAGGATGCATTATAAAACAGCTTTGAGGTGACAGCCAAAGAGAGCGTTATCCCCCACATTCCATACTTCTGGGAGAGGGGAAATAGGATTGGCAAAATATATAAAAAAAGTTTTCTTCCATGTGATTATTGAATACAATTCTTAAATTAAAAATTGGTTCTCAGACTGCTGTAAATATTACACTTTCATGTTTAAGATTCCTGAACTCTATAGCTGGGTCAGGACTGCCTGAAACTTACTATGTTGCTTGCTTCACATCCACCCGAGTTGAGGTTTCCTTTTTGTGCTTTGAAGAAAGAGATGGAAGATTTACAGAGCATTTTATCAAAGCTGGAATTTTCAAAGGAGCTTAGCTTAAAGCTTTTAAATGCAGTATTTATGTATCTTCTTAAAACTACGTGTAGTTTGTAATAGATCTTTCAGTGTTATCTAAATGGTAAACTTTTCTTTCTTAAGGATGTAAGTGAAGTTTATGCAGGAGACATATGTGCATTGTTTGGAATTGATTGTGCTAGTGGGGATACGTTCACGGATAAAACTAGTACGGACATTTCCATGGTGAGTACACCTTTTCATTTATATGCCTCATGCATTGGAATTTACCAGGATTTTGATGTAGAAGTTTGTAATCATTTTTTCAGGTTAAATATTTTTTGATGTGTATGCAACTGCAAATATTTTTTGTGATGTTTTGTTATACCTTAAGGAGCCTGAATATATAAAGTATGGTGTGTACAAGAGAGACACCTGTTTACGACGCTTGATATCCAATGTGTTACTTCAGTCTTAGCAAACTGTTCTGTGCTGTGGATGCCATTACCCCAAAATATTAAGCTATGTATTTGTGTATGTGTTTAAATACATCCGTTTTAGTTACATATATATATTTACAAAATCTGATAGGAAGCAGAGTCTTCTAACTAGTGTGAAATCCAGAGATCACTTCGCATCTAGGAAGCAATGTTGGAAATAACGTGGTTGGCAGTACAGTGTGTGTTATGTTATAGCCTTGTAGTAATCCTCAGGAGAGTTACATGATTTTGTTACGCTATGATACAAGCTAGGTAAGTAGAAAGGTCATCGCTGTTTGTAACCCAGAGTTGTTGTGACCAAACGTTTCTGGAGAAATAACATTACCGGGTGTAGTGGAACTCGGTTGTATGATCTCTTCTTTTATGGCCGTTGCAGGAATCAATTCACATCCCTGATCCTGTCATTTCAGTAGCTATGAAGCCTTCCAACAAGGTAGGAGCCTATGAATCAACCTTTTTCTGAGTTACCTTTCCTTCGCTGCTTTTAGAATTTTATGCAGGTTAGCAATTAAATGTGGAACCATAGACAAAAATGAGCAGTGTTTTAAAATGTTCCATCCAAAGTACTTAAGAAGATATTCAGATAACTCAGCGTGTGATTGCATTAGATGGCATCACTTAGCTGTAAAGAAGATGTATGTCTTTGACATGGGTGGATAAATGAGGACTTGGGAGTAACTGAAGGGATAAATAAGAGTTAAAAATGTATGTCTGTGCTTCAGAAAATCACTTCATGAGAGTAGAATTGCTAAGCAGTGGATTGGAAAATTTGACGCCTTTTTGTTGTGTGACTTCTGGATGTTGAGTTAATGTCTTCTGGTGTGTGTAATTGTTTTTCAGAATGACTTTGATAAATTTTCAAAAGGCCTGAACCGGTTTACAAGGGAAGATCCCACTTTTAGAATCCATTTTGATGATGAGAGCAAAGAGACCATTGTTTCTGGAATGGGGGAACTGCACTTGGAAATCTATGCCCAGGTAATTTGGAAAGCAGGTTCCATGGACTCTGCTTTTGACTGTTTTCCCAACCAAGAATTCTCCTTCCTTTCTGTCTGAGACCAAAATCTGTCTGCAGATGGGCTGGTGCCAGCCTTTGTGCCCTATTTTGTAATGGGGTGCGTAAGCACACGTCAAGTTTACAAGATGTTTGGAGATGTACAACTCCACTTGCTTTAGTGTAAATCAGGATCCTCGTGTGACAACTATTTTGAGATCTTCCTAGCAGGAAGCACTGTGGCATTAACATGAACAATGCTAGCCACTTCAGGAAGAGCTTAACTTTTTAGTCAACTTTTGAAGATTCTTTCTCTCCAGTGGTTCTATTTTGAAGGCTTGTAATCTATTTAAATTAAACTTTTGCCTGCAATATTTTACTTTTTGCTTCAAATCCGTAAAAAAATTGTATTAAGCACTATACTTTGCTTTAGCAGCCTTTGCTTATAATGAATTTTACTGCTAGCCATTTTCTACAGGAGACAGAAATGTTCTGTTTCTGTGTTTTTAAATGTATCATTCCATAATAAGAGATGATGCAGGCTGGAGGGAATAGTTACTTACAGTGATTTATTTGTTTCTTTCAAGTTGACATCTATACTTCATTTTAGTCTAACACAGTAGATGTATCTGAAACGTTGACAAGATGAAGAAAAGATAGCTTTTTGTCTTGAAAAACTTAAACTTGAGTAAAATAATTAATGCTGTTCCCTTTTCCTGTATCTGAAGCTATAAGCCCTAAACAAGACTGACTGCAGAATGACAGCGAATAATTTGTGGCATTTAAGAAAAAACAACAAAAAACCCGCCCACCAAGACCCCAAAAATCAATCCAACCCCAAGCCAAAAAACTGGCTAGCCCTAATTAAGTTTCTCATTTCAGAAAGATCTGTAAATAAAATAATATCCATTCTGTTGCTCCAACGGAACAACTCTGTATTTCGTTCTGGTTTTTTTTTCTGCAGCGAATGGAAAGGGAGTATGGTTGCCCTTGCACCATGGGAAAGCCAAAAGTTGCCTTTAGGGAGAACATCTCCGCACCTGTACCGTAAGTATCCATTCTGGCAACAGAAGTTTTTAAAATTTATTTTGATGCAGAATTTGGTTACGTAGCAGGCAAAGTGCCTTCTGGATTATCAGATCAAAGCTCAATGCATAGGAAAAGTTTAATTGAGGAAGGACTTTTTTCTTTGTACCTTGATTGCATATCCACCCTCATCAACTTATCTGCCCTCCCTTCAAACGCTTACTGGAGCATTTCAGCTCCTTCCATTGCAATATCAGGTGACCTGTTACTCCGATGCATGTTTTGGCTGACGGCTGTCCTGTGTTACTTGAACGCCATGCTGTGGGTGCCAGAGAACTGTCATTTGCCAGGGAATGATCTCCTGCGGGTAGAAAATAAAACTGTAGAAAGTGAGAAGGTATTTTCTTTAACAATGCTGAACAGGAATTGACTGCAGTAATACAGCTGTATCCAGGCTGATTATAAATAGGTTGATCAAGCACCAGTGCAGGGTAGGCACTACAACACGCAGTCCTGTTGAGCTGTCCAAGTACCTGAAGTTCTCCTGCAAGCTTTTTTCAGCCTGTTTTGTGCTCCATGCTGCTGCAACTACATTTTTTTTTTTCCTTCATCTAGGCAAGTTTTGCAGCTCAAGCATGTCTATGTTGGATTACCCTTACTGTTAGTGCTATTGGTATTTTGGGATACCTGCCCTTCACCAAACAGAGTACAATGAAGAACCAGGTTTTGTCCTGCCATTAGCTAGCTACTGCTTTTCATTAATTATGTCTTCATAGAAAACGTAGGAACTAAAACCACTATAGATGCTCCAACTTAACTGAGAGTGCAGTTGGGTAGGAAGGAGTGGAGCTAGAGCTGGGAGTGAGATCTCCGATTGTTATCAGTGGATGATCTGTAACAGGAGGCTGCACAATCAGGAACTTCTCTTTCAAATTTTCTGCCTTTTTCTAATGAAAACACTTGTTCAGATTGCAAAATTATGATGGGGAATAGCATACAATGCAAATACTGTTTTGGGAACCAAAGTTTCTGCTGCTTTCTTGTGTGAACTACTGGGGTAGACGATGCCTCTGTGTGCTGGTCCACCACTGCTGTCCTTTAGCGTAGAGGCACTCCGCAGCTCCAGCTGGAATGCAGTTAAGCAGTCCAGGATGCTGGCAGCTGCTTTTTCCCTTTAGCCCTGGCCAATTTGGCAATTGTATCTCCCAAGAGGAGGGAGCTGTGAATGACCAGTGTATTGAGCCTCTGCCATTCCCAAGAAGGCCCAGGAATAGCTGAAAATCACTGTCTACTGATACGAGTTGGAGACCTGTTGTCTCCTGCCTGCATAGGGGCAGAAGCCGGTAATGCTGAGGCAGATAGTGATTGTTGCCCTAACCTCTGCATGTCTGAGTTGGAGGTTATGCAGTTGGCAGTCTTTAAAAAAAAAAAAAAAAAAAGGCTTTTTAGAAAGAAGACTTTACCTGAGACACCATTTCGTGAAGTAGAATCAAGTAGTCAAATTCAAGATACTCATCACTTCTTTTCTGCAAAGACAAGATGAAAAGGGCTGAATCTAGGGCTTCTCCCCACCTTAAAAGAAGTGAATCAGTTCTCTTTGGTTATCATAAAAGTTCTCTGATATATTTCAGATGAAACTGGCAGCTCGTGTTAACGTATAAAGCAGATGGAGTTTAGTTGTTATAACAAAACAAAAAGATACTGTGTTGTATTCCTGTGAATTCCAAAATTGCATCTGAGAGACCGAATGTGAAACCTAAAACTGTGCTAATTCCCCCCTTAAAGAAGCTAGATATATCTCAACTTCAGGAACTCATTTGGGAACACCTGATTCTACAAGGTGTCAATTTAACCCAAATAGTCCTAAATGAAACTGTCAATAGGATAAGACTTGGAACGTGCTCCGGAGGCCTGATAGTGGATAACAAGTTACCAGGGATTGTGTGAGCGACAGAATACCCACTGGCCTTGAGAGCATTCTCCTTATCTATCTGTTCTTCAGGGAAAAGAAAAGGAAGAAAATTACTAGGGAGAGATGACAGTTGGTTTAGTTTAATAGTCTTCTGTCTGCCTTATCCTTAAATTCATCTGGTTTGTTAAAGGGGGTTTTACAATCTTGCTTGTGCACAGCCCTGCAGCATCTGTGAACTGCTTTCAGACAGCCATCAGAGGGAGCAAAACGTTAACAAATCATGCTCCCAGAATGAGTTTCTGCTTTTCCTTCATACCTAGAAATTCATGGGAATTCACTGGCTGTTCTGAGTGGCCAAATGTTGGGGCTCTCAAAGTCTGTTCTGAAGACTCCCAATATCTTGGGTTTTCTAAATACGAAGTCCTGCTTCTTTGTTCTAGCTTACATACTAAACTTCCTTGAATTTAAAGTTGACCATCCCTTTAGGAGTTATTCTTAACTCACAGTATATTTTCTACAAACTAGTTTTAGGTTTTCTCTCTTCTCTCCCCTCCTTCCCCCTGCCCACCCCCCAAAAAAAAATAGTAAAAGTAAGTTTGGGAACGACAGAGTAAAAAAGCTAATACTGAGAGTGGAATTAAATTGATATTTTCTTTCTTGATTAGCATTTTGACGTGAACTAGCAGATGGATAGAGACTGCAGTACTGCAAACAAAAGCAATGTAGATTGTATTTTATTGAATTTGAGGTGCAGCCTGTTGCTATTTGCCTAGACACGGCTATCGCAGAGGTGTCACGCAGTATTACTGTGACTGATTGCTAGATCATGGTGTAGATCAAGAGATAAACAACAGTATTCCAGTGCGTGTTATGCAGATGCAAGAGTACTGTCAGCTGGGCTTACATCAGAGATGAAAGGCAGGAAAGTAATATAAAACTATAATGAACGTGATGACCTCCAAGTGGAAGAGTCCATTTTCATAACTACATAAGCATAGAGTACTGCTCTTGCCAAGAAGACAGAGTTTCTATAAGAAAAATTTATAAAGAGGAGTAGTGATCCAAAATAAAGCCATCAGTGAAAGCCTTCATGATTTGCTAGAGAAATAGGGCGGGTGGAACAAAAGGCAAATGCTGGCTTAAAAATGAACTGGACCAAGAAGTTCAGACACAATTGGGGTTTCTTGCTTAAGAAGTTGGCTTCAGCTGTAGTCCAGTACATGCACAACTGCTTAGCTCCTAAATACTTTTTTTATTGCAGGGCACTGATAGTAACTTACCACTTGCTTCACATGTTTAATTTGGGCAAGTTGGAACTTGGTGTTTTCGGTTGAGTTCTGCCATATGACATAGCCAGAGGCGACCCACGCTAGCAGATGGATGGGCTCCATTTCTGGGGACACGTTGCCATGGCTGTCTGGCAAAACAAAATTAATAATATACATTAAGTAAGATTCATGGAGTTGCAGCCATTAACAGAACCTTATCACCTAATAGTAGGGTTTGGTGCTAAAGTCACTTGCTTGCGTTCCTTGCTGTGTCAGAGACCTTCCATATAATCTTGGAATAGCAGCGACATTGCCACTGTGTCTGTTTTCCTCCCACTTCTTTCCGTTAATATATATTCCATAAAGTCTTCAAGACAGGTGTTGCTCTAAAGCAAGAGCAGACCCTAGTACTACAGTCGGGGTGTCTGATGTACAAACAGGGAGCGGGACGCTGGTAAAGGAAGAGGTAGCGGTAGCAGGTGGCTTCCAAGAACAATCCCATGCAAATCACGTATTGGTTCGGGATTTCAGAAGCAGTGAATAAATTTAATAGTGTTGTGATTGACACACCAGCGTGGATAAGAGAGAGTGAAGCAGCACGTATTCAGAGCAGGGCTAATGGCCTGATTCCCCCATCGGCCCTGGCTTGTGTGGAAGGGGCTCCCGTGTAGATCATGGACCACCACCAGTTGAGCTCAGGTTTGCTTCTGGCCATGGAGAACACTGTCTCAAAAACTTCCTTCTCACCCAGACCCCTTCTTGGTACCTGGTATGTTTTCTGCCACAAGCTCTTTTTCCAGGCTCTTGATTCGATTGTAGAATATGTTATCTGCTTCATCTGTGTTCTTAAGTTCTCCTTCAATTGTGAATTGCACATCTGGAGCAATGTTTTTGTTGCCCAGATGATAAAGAACCTCAGCAGTGCAGTTAACAGTACTGTCCTGTTACAGAGTTAATTATGTGTATTAATATTTCATTAAATACAGGCATAATATTGGTAATTTGCACTTACAAAATGTTTTGGTTTTTTTTTTCTTTATGTAGTTGCTGTTTTCTCTGAGTCTGGTCCATAGAGATTTGTCATTATTTAAGACAGGGTTAAATTCACAGTATTTCTGTGACTATAAGGGCAGTTTTCTCTCTGCAGCGGTAGAAAGGGCAGTGTTTGTGGTGCAGAATGTCACTTGTGCTATGCAGTTGGCCTCAGGGGTTCAGATAACTTCAATCTGAATTTGAATGACACTTTAGTGTCCTCGTCATCCCTCAAGCTTTTCTTCTGTCACAGTGGTAGGCACCAGATATTCAGGGCTTTTATGGTGTAGAAAATGGGGTTCCCTTTCGGTAAAATTAAGCCTTCCCCCCCTGATGTGCAGTATAGAAAAATCTGAATCGACACCCAAGCATTGTGTGTGTCCACTGGCCCCAGCCAGGATCAGCAGCATAAAGCGTTGGCTTTTTATTACACATCAGTAGTACCAACTTCTGCCCACCAAATGTATTAATTAAATAAATCTGAACTCACTTTGTCAAGGATGTCTTCTAACACCAATTCCAGATGGTACTTATGCCCGACATCATCGATGTCCTAAATAAGGAAAACATTAAGAAGGTTTATTTTGTAAAATGTTGACTTCACTTGGCGTTGTGGAAAATATTCTAGTTACAGTGCAACGCTGCAGCGGCGCCATCCTCTGCAGGGCCCGTACAGCGCTAGGACGATCGTTTCTTTCTTCCCGCTGTGTTCATATGCACCTGGTGCAGCACCCGATGAGCGCCTTCTTGTCCGTTCCTAATCTTGTACGCTACTTGATTGCCGTATTTGGGCTCCCCGTATGATTATGTGCAATAACGTGCTGCTTGCTTAAATACTGAGATAAGACGGTTCGTTAATTTGGTTCCTTATGTTAAGTCCACCTTGCACTTTGTTATGAATTGCATCACGTCGTGTATTTTTTGGGTATCTACAACGGTGACTTGTTCAAGCAGGTTAGTTTTGCGATAACCCCTGTTCCGGCAGGTTTACCAGCAAATCTGGAGCAGGTCAGGGGCGAGGTCTGTCCCGTCGTCAGGGAAAGCGCAAGCGGGGAGGCTCGGCAGGCACCCGTGCCTGGGTGGACACCAGGGCAGGGCGCGGGGCACGGTTCCTGCAGCAGCGTTGTGGGCACAGGCGAGAGAACACGACGCGGGTTTGGCAGCGGGGCGCAGGCGGGGCAGACCTGCCCGGCTGTTAACCCAAGGGCAACTCATCAACGGGCCGCGCTCCAACAGCCCTCGCAAGGCCGACGCCTGCGTGGCCACGCGCTGCGGGATGGGACGGGACGCCCTTGGGTGGCTGTTGGATGGGTGACCAGAGTTTTCGGCCGCAAGAGTGGCACGTGGCAGCAGCGGCAGGCGCGAGAAGACCGCGCTGTGGGATG
>NW_009258951.1:3896100-3899378 GCF_000687185.1 Egretta garzetta
GGGGCTGTCCCGCCGCCGAGGCGCCCCGGGGCCCCCCTCCCCAGCCCGGAGCCCCGGCCAGCTCAGGTGTTCCCCTTAATCATCCCCTTGTTCCCTCTGCGCTTAACGCCGAAGTACTTTGCACTGGAAACTGTAGGCGTGTGCAGAAACAACAGAAAAATCTCGTTATTCAGCCAACAAAAAGCACAAGCCTAAAGGTAAGCAGGCTGTAATAGCGTGGCTTACCGCACGCAGGAGCACCTTGGGTTTGCAGTTGTCTCTTGAGAGATAAAAATCATCACAGCCTCATCAGGCTTCCTGTTTGCAAGCTGAAGAACAGTGGTGCTCCTTCTTGGGGCATTAAAGATCCTCTGCTGTTGTTTCAGCCGCTGCTATGATATTTGGCCTTTGTGTTTACACATAACCAAGTGGAATAAAGCAAAATGAAGAATGGGAAGTTACTCCTTGGAAAAGTGTAGTTAGAGCATGGTTTGTGTAATGAGTAATATGGTTTTCTGGGCGGATTTGTTCTTAGGTTTGAATATACGCACAAGAAACAGACGGGCGGAGCAGGCCAGTACGGCAAAGTTATAGGTGTTCTTGAGCCCCTGGATCCGGAGGACTACACAAAATTAGAGTTTGAAGACAGAACCGTTGGCACAAATATCCCAAAACAATTCGTGCCCGCTGTTGAAAAGGTACAAAGCATTTTGTGTGTGTGCGCGCGTGATACAAGAACGCCTGATTCTTGTTTTCCTGCTATACCTACCACGTTTACTGTGACCGTCTTGCCCCGGGCAAGGAGGCTTTTCCCATTACTTCAGTGGAAGCGGCATTGTTATTTGTGTGGCTTTGCTTAATAATACCTTACATTCCTAGGTTTTCCACTTAATTTAGAAGCTATTGTTTGTTTTCTTTGGTAGTGTGTGCTTGCTCTATTTCCATAGCAGTGCACAAGGTAGGCTTCCCTTTCTTACTGTCAAACAAGCCTCCATCTGTTAAATCTGCTTTTTTAATGGCCCTCTTCTGCTTTTGACTGTGGCCACGCGATTCTCATCTCTAACCCTGAAATACGTAACTTTTTTGTGACTTCTCTGAGGCCAGTTATGCAGGAAACTGTAATTAAGCTAGATTTCCTGCATGAATTACCAAATATTCATTCTTTTTAATCTCTTCTGCAGGATTCCTCTGTGTCTGTCTCTCTGTAACTGTATAATTTATCACGTAGTACTTTAAGTAGTACCTACCATGATCTTTGAATTCCTGTAATAATGGATCAGCCTAAAATCATTCCTTTGTTATTCCATGATGCAACACTTAAAGTTTTTTTGCCAAATCCTGGAAAAAGCATGCAGTCTTAAAAGAATCTTGTTCTTCAGTCATGTGGTTTGAATAGTTCTTTCCATGTTGAGCATTCTTTTGGTTTTTGATCATCCAATCCCTTAACAAGGGAAAACCCCAAGTACATTTCTTTTTCTTGTCCTTAGCTTGTTATGTGACTTCTGTTTTTCAAAAATACCGGTATCAAACTGAGGTGCCAGAGAATGACAGTACGAAGTTTTCAAACCCTTGGGAATGAAAAGTTTTCCCCGCTGTTACTTTCTTCCAGTATCTTACCAAGCAGGAAGGTCCTTTGGGTAGATACAGGATTGCTGTTAAAAACTGTGAAAGGTTTTGGGTTTTCTGGTTAGTGTTGTTTTGGTTTTTAAGTTTAATGTCTAGGCTGATGTTAATGTTACTTCTTTTTAAGCTTCATTTTGGTCTACAAATGGCTAACTTAGAGATGTTACTTGACAGGGATTCCGAGAAGCCTGTGAAAAAGGTCTAGTGTCAGGGCACAAGATATCTGGAGTCCGGTTCATCCTAGATGATGGTGCGCATCACATGGTGGACTCCAATGAAATCTCTTTCATCAGGGCAGGAGAAGGAGCCCTTAAGCAAGGTATAAAGCGAGTCGCTTGAACGCGTAGTCCTGCTGGCTTCTTTATTGTTGGAGCTAAATTTAACAACCTCCTTTCTATAGGGTCGTTTGTTGCCTGGTGTATCCATACATACTTTTAAAGTTTGGCTGGTTGTGTAGAGCAGAATACATGTTAGAGTTTATAGAAATTTTGAGGGAGGCACAATAATTCCTTTAGTTGCGTGAAGGGAATTCTATTTTCCTAGAGTAAAGAAATACCAACAGCTCCGTCCTTATGCAGGTACGGAAGGAACATTCTATCAAACTGTGTGCCTCCCTGCATTATGGTCTCGGGAATAAAAGGCAGGGGAGCTGGAATTCCACATACTCGATTATTGTTTTCCCCTACTGATGTAGGAAACACTTGGCATTAACCATAAAACACTTCTTTGCTATGTGTAGGGCTGTCTTGAATTATGCCAGGCTTGTTCTTTGATGTTTGATTATTCAGTTAAGTTTTTTTTTTTCTCCAGCTATGGAAAACGCCACTGTGCGAATACTTGAACCCATTATGGCAGTGGAGGTGATGGCACCCACTGAATTCCAGGGAGCAGTCATAGCGGGAATTAATCGCCGCCACGGAGTGATCACGGGACAAGATGGCACAGAGGGTTACTTTACTCTCTATGCTGAGGTTTGTGTTGTTCGCTGGTTCCTGACCTTTTATTTCCCTTCCTCACCTTTCGACTCCATTACTCTTTTACTTACTGGCTAATATGTTTAAACTTGTAGCCGGGTTTTTCAGTGGATAAACGTAACATTAATTTTTCAGTGGATAAACATAACGTTAATTTTCAACTCGTGGCAGCGTATTGTGCGGTATTAGTGAACCTATGATAAATCTGCTTTGCCCCAGTGAAGCCGACTTGCTAACCTAAAATCACAGGGTGGCAGGGAAGGGAACAGAACTTGTGTTTCTTGAGGTGGGCTGGCTGCGCTGCCTCAGAGCGAAGCAAACCTGCGCAGAGATACAGGTGCACAGGGTTCAGGGGAAGATCTTCTCATCAGCTGTCTTCCATAACTGTAATAATTGCAGATAAGCGCAAATGACTTGTCTTCAGTGTTCCTTCTTTTATGTCCCTCCTAAAACCGGATTTGTTCTCGTGTTAGGTCATACAGAAGTGTACATCTAACAGCAGTGGTCGGGTAAATGGTCTCAGCAAAGCCTTAGCTGATGACAAACCACGCGCTGTGTCGCTTCTGCTTCGTAAATTGTGTTTAGAGCTGCAGTCTTGAGATATTTCCAACGTTACAATCTCTTGCTTGGTGACGCAGATTGCTGAATTGGGGATACTCCGGTATCTGGTGCATTCAAACTCTGAGATTTTGGGGGTTTCCT
>NW_009258951.1:3899419-3915252 GCF_000687185.1 Egretta garzetta
CTTTACAAAAATAGAGAATTAGATCGGTACTGTTTACAAAGAGCACCTGATTTTACTGACTCTTCCTATCGTAATTGAGATCAATTGGATGATAACCCAAAGTTGATGGAAAAATACCTTGTTTTTACAAGAATAGTATGCTTGGATTTTAGGTGCCACTGAACGATATGTTTGGATACGCCACTGAACTGAGGTCCTGCACAGAGGTAAGGACTCTCAGTACTTTTTGCTAGAACATATTTATTTCTGTAAATCAAGTGTGCTACTTTGCATCATCATACACGTAGCATATGTAGCAGTAGAATCATAGAATCATAGAATGGTTTGGGTTGGACGGGACCCCTAGAGGTCATCTAGTCCAACCCCCCTGCAGTGAGCAGGGACACCGCTAACTAGATCAGGTTGCTCAGAGCCCCGTCCAACCTGGCCTTGAATGCTTCCAGGGATGGAAGAAGTAAAAGCGATAAAAATCAAAACAAATGCAGAATAGGAAAATAACCTCAGAGATTTTACTATTACTTAAACTGCTTTTTAATTCACAAAGCTGTCATCAGCTGTGTCATTTCTGGCCAAAAATTTCTTTCATACTTTTGAGGAGAGAAGAGATTCAAAGTCCTAAGTAATACAAAATGATAGGTATCAGTGAAGGTATTAAATTTACAGGCTGGAAAAGCTGAGGCATAGTCTTTAAGTGACAAACCTCTGCAAGTAGAAGAGATTTTTGACAGCAGTGCTCGCACTATTAAGAAAGATGTCTTTTTTTTTTTAATAATGTGCATGCCTGTGGTTACACACTCATTTGCATCGGGTGAGTTTGTGTGTTACATAAAATTTGCTGTTCCACATCTCCTGGCACGCGAGTGCCAGTGTTCTGTGAGCACGCGAGGGGGCTGGTGTTAACACCGCCATCGTTTTCAGCTTTTAAGCAGAATGTCGCACTGATGGGATGGGAGCCACAGGTGACCTTATATCAAAGAAACTATGTTCAGCTGCTGTTTGTGTCTCTGCGTCTCATCCCCACGTGCCTGCCGACATGGCGTTGGTATACGTAATTGTAAATGGTCATTGCATGTTATTTCACAGACTAGGGTGTGGCCTGCTGCTCGGTAGGTTTGCACGTTTAGCAGCCTCACTTTGACTCTTCTTTTCCAACTCTACAGGGAAAGGGTGAATATACAATGGAATACTGTAAGTATCAACCGTGTTTGCCCAGCACTCAAGAAGAAATAATTAACAAATACCTCGAAGCAACAGGGCGACTTCCTGCAAAAAAGGGCAAAGCCAAGAGCTGACTTTTTTTCCTCTCTTGAGTACATCGAACGGCTTTTCACAATCTTCTCTAAAAACTCAGTTGCCCAAGCGATAGCGATCCAGGCTGCATAAGTGCAGGCTGCAGTGGGACTTGGGCTTGTAATTTCCTCACACTACCCTTCCTTTGTGGTATTCTCAGAAGGCTCCAGGAGATTACAACGGAATTGTTCACATGTAAATGCTACTCATGAACAAAATAGATAAATGTTATAACCCTGACAATAATTTGTCTTGAAATTTGTCTTAATCCACTTGTATTAAAATAATTTTATTTTTTTACTTGATACATCATTATTTTGTAACTAGGCTAGTTGCTGTTTCTTTGCTTTTGAAAGTTTGAAAATCTTAGTTTAGGAGACTAAATCTTCACTGCTGGACAGGCAGGAGGGCGAATCATCATCCGATGCTGAGCGGTTTCCACACGCGTGCCCCCAGCACAGACCCTGTGGCTCCCTCACTTGCAGCGGGCAGTCTGAAGAACCAGTGCCAGTTTTCCTTCCCTGTCCTAGGAGCCTCCGCAGTCAGAACAAACCGGGCAGAGTCGCCTGTCGGCGCAGCTTGCTTGTCACCACACCTGCTTATGCTGGTGCTATAAGGCCTTTGAAATAGAGCCGATAATAATAGACGTAGAAATTAACTCTTTCCAAAGCTATGAACAGCATGGATTTATTTTAGGGGCTTGCTTTCTTGGCTCTTTGTTAGAAAACCAAACAAAAGATTCCTTTTCCCAGAATCTTATAATCAAAAAGGGGTGTTGCTGATGATGCTCAGTTTGGGAATCAGTTGAATAGATCTTGCTCGGTCGCAGAAGAGAGATAAAACAAGGATGTTGTAGTTAGGCAAGAAAGAGAAGATATTATCATCAATATTTTTTTTTAATTACTACCAGAAGATCCACACTGAATTTTCTTCGCGTGCTCTCTCTCTTCCTGACCTACTCAGCTTAACAGCGTTTTTGCAGACTTCCAGTAAACAGCGAATGGAGTTCCAGTTCAAAACCAGCTACATTCCTGGCAGAGGGTTGTGGTTGATGCTTACCAGACGCAGGCGGAACTGCAGTGGCTGGGCTTCTGTTCCTCAGCCTTTGCAGAAAGACAGTGAAGATTTTTTTTATTTCAACCTTGAAAAAAGCACTGTGTTGGAGATTAGTAGCGGGCAGGTCAATGCTAACGGAACACGGGCATAATGTTGTTGGTATGAGAGTATGATGTTGCTTTGGGCCAAATCCTTCTTGATTCTTGTTATTTTTGTGAAAATAACTCAGCTGGGACTTGTTTCAAGAAAAGCCCTGCAGGTTCTCTGACATTTGGAGATTTTTCTAAAAGAAGCTAACACTGCACATTTACCAAAATTCAGAGATGTCTCACAGAAGCAGTACGAATGCAAGAAACATGGGGTGGTTATTAGTGTGTTTATAGTGACCGCTTTTATGTTATGCTTGTTGGAGGCCAGTCACGATGTGAATTCCTGGCTGTGAAGAGGGACACAAGCACTAGCAAGAGCCTAATTTGGGGGCACCCTGGATTTTGTTTCTTTGTGCATGATGGGTTTTTTTTTTCTTTAATTACCTTTTAGATAGCACTCATAGTATACCTGCCTTAGTTGAACTCTTCCTGTCAGCAAAGATAGAAGAGAATTCTTCCTCTTGTCTGTGCAACCTCTTACAGATGCGCCCTGCGCGTGGCTTTTTAGCGTGAAAAATTCACTCTGAGCCCTGACTTGGATACTGTCTACATGGCTGTAACGGAGAATGTTGCTCGAGTCAAAACTGTATGATTGTAGGTTCTGATCCACTGACTGAAATCCTGGCCCTAAGGAAGCTGGCAGAAATTTTGCCTTAGAATTCCACCAGGTTTGCTACTTGTCCAGAAGTTACTGTTGTGCAGTTGCTTAACTGACAGGAGTTTGCATTTGGAGTCGAAGTTGGACCGATCTTCAGACAGGCAAGTTGGAAGTGCCTGATCTTCTGCTCTAGGTCTGGAGAGCAGTGGCAGGAACAAGGTAAGGAGACTGAACTTGCAGATAAATGCATTGCTAAAGTGGAGCCCCGAAGTGCAGAACCTGTGTATTTTCTTGTTTTGATTTAAAAAAAAAAAAAAGACTTGGATACTGTCTACATGGCTGTAACGGAGAATGTTGCTCGAGTCAAAACTGTATGATTGTAGGTTCTGATCCACTGACTGAAATCCTGGCCCTAAGGAAGCTGGCAGAAATTTTGCCTTAGAATTCCACCAGGTTTGCTACTTGTCCAGAAGTTACTGTTGTGCAGTTGCTTAACTGACAGGAGTTTGCATTTGGAGTCGAAGTTGGACCGATCTTCAGACAGGCAAGTTGGAAGTGCCTGATCTTCTGCTCTAGGTCTGGAGAGCAGTGGCAGGAACAAGGTAAGGAGACTGAACTTGCAGATAAATGCATTGCTAAAGTGGAGCCCCGAAGTGCAGAACCTGTGCTATTTTCTTGTTTTGATTTAAAAAAAAAAAAAACATATTTTCATCGCCAATTTCTTTAAGAAGCGTTGCCATTATAAGCTCCGATTTCATGCTTGTGCTGATGAGCAGTGTTTTACCAGCACAAAAGAACACACCAACAGTATGTGAAATGCTGCTTTGCTGAATTTATTGTAATGCCTATTGCGTGCTGATATAAAAAGCTTTGGTCAGTAAAAGTTGTATCAGACTCATACACTTGTGTAAAATGCCCGAGTCCGGGGGGTTAACAGATCACCCAGGCGAAATATTCCCCGGCGAAAGCTTTCATGCTTACAGATCAATGACAGCGCAATATACCACACGTTGCAAAGAACGTAACCGGCCCGGGAGGCAGGGACCATCGCCTCTTCCCTCAGTGAGGTGTGCTTACGGATCTGGAGCTAATGTAACCTGGCAGAAATCTTGCTAAGGGTGGGGAAAAAATTATGAACTTGAGACAGTTTGGCACCGTCTCAGAGAGCAAAGGCAGGAGGGTGGGTCTGCTGTGGGAGATGTCTCTCCAAATGGAGAATTTGGTGCGAAAGGACAAAGCTGCGTTCTTGCAGCAGGACGTTGTTGTATTTAGGATGGGTACGAGACGTGGCAGTCATTAATGAGAGCTGTTTGTTGGGGTGTTCTGGCAGCGGGCTGTTCCCCCGCCAAACCCAAATGTGGAACTTGAGCTGTACAGAGCACTCCTGTCTCTGCAGTGCTGTCTGGTTTCGTTTGAGGTAAAATAGCAAAAACTGTGCCGTGCTGCAAACAGACAAAGACAACATCCTCAATTTCCGCCTGACAAACGCTGCCTGGCAGTGCTCTGGACTGGTGACAGATGGGGGGAGACAACAAAACATGTTTCCCTTATATCAATATTTTCTGAGTTGCCTTCACAAATACAAGAGAAGAAGCTTTCTTTTTAGGTCAGCTCAGGCTGCAGGAACAGCGGCGCGTCAGCGGGGCTGGGGCTGCCCCGGTGCTGGCTGCTGGCTTCTGCAGGGCCTCGCGGGGAGGCCTTTTGCTGCCCACCTCCTCCGCGTCCAGACGCCGGGGCAGGCACTGGGAGAAGATGGGAAGCTGGGATCAAACAGCAGCATCGTGAAAGAAAACCCAACCTCGACCCCGCGTAACGGTATTTGTTTTATTGGAGATACAAGTTAAAAATCAGCATGTATCTATCCCAAAAAATGAAAAAAAAAAAATAGACAAATATTTCTTAGTGACAGATTAATACTTCTCTCAAGATTTTTATCCAAATATATTAACTTTGTTTACGAACTGTGTTACTCTCAGTAACAGTAAGTTAGTGACAGAACATCAACTTGTGTGTGCTTATCTGTGTATATATGGAGTAGCAAAGTGTTTAGGTGGATCTCTAGAACATGAGTCTTGCAGCTTAAGAGCTTACAGGAATTAATTTTGGAACAGAACAGACTAGTGAAAGCATTTAATTCACTGTTCAACTTGTACAGAAAAATTATCACAGCTCCAGGTCTATTAACACAAGGATTTACTCATTTAATACATACATGTAAAGCTGACAACCTCGTTTAAAAATTTGCTCCCTTTTCATGCAAAATGCCAGCAGCTGACCCAGATTCCCCTCCGGATCCATCTTCAAGCCCCTGATTCTCTGAAGCACAGAAGTATTTCACTTTCAGAGGGTTAGCAGGAAGCCAAGTGAGACGCATGTGACAGGAAATAATTCCCTGGAGAACAGATTTAAAAATACACATCTTTTATGATCTTTATACTGTTCCTCTGTCGATGAAAGGCGGTATTACACGCACACGCTTTCTTACCTGTGTTGGAATTTCATGGAGTAGGACAGTGTAGTCAAACTCAATAAAGTCATCTTTCCTTATCTGGGCATGTGTCAAAAAGGGAAAAAAAACAAACAAACAAGAATACAAGTTATATTGTTGAAGTTTGGAGTCTGCTCTGATTTACCTGACTGCATTTAGCTAGCTTAGGGAGGAAGGCAGCTGCGGTCGTTGGCTGGAGTGAGACAGGTTTTGTATGTGGAGAGACAGGGAACTGGGAGCACTTCCTGCACAACAGCTTTGGAGGCACTAACTGCAGCGTGGCTCTGCAGTCTGACTGTTCTCTGACATGGCGCTAGGCTGACTCGGGTGCTAATTAATTCAATTTAACCCTCAAATAAATTGGAGAATCTTACCCAGCTATGAGCCTCCCCTTAAGAGAAATCTCATTGTGAGTAACTAGGGAGTACAGACGGAACACTGTTGATCACAGATGACCGAGGGAAACCAAGCTTTGGGAACTCTTGTTCTGTATGCTGTGGATGTAAGATACCATCCCCCAGAGAGCGTAGGTTGGGTACTAGGGGGGCAAAGAGTACTGGGAGCCACTTAGTTTGGGGCTGAGGAACTGCAGGGCCATGTGTTCATATCTCCAGATTAAACCTGCAGAAGCGAACAGATCTGCTCATGCAAACAAGGAAAACCAAATTTTTGTCCAAATGAGTAAAATTTTTCCACCAAGAAAGACCTGGACAAAATACTTGTCCAGAGGTGGAGATACTTGTATGGAGAAGCCACTGGGGTCTTGGGAGAATCCCATCCATCACAGAGAGCGTGAGCTGTTGATGGTCGGGCGATTCTCTGCTGCTTGGCAGACTGTGATAGCTTCTGTAACGCAGACGTGCGGTTTCCACTTTGCTTACCCACTGCTTCACAGACTTGACTTGTGCCATGAAGTAACCCAAGTTTTCTGTTGACTTTTCCCACATAATGTAACTGCTGCCAGCCACAGCCAAAGCCCACACTGGCTCCAGGGCAGGTTCAATATTTCCATAGCTGTCTGCAAGGGAGAGAGAGAGTAATATAAAAATGATTCATTCCGGCTGTTCAGCAGAAAAATTACAAACCTCAGAACACTTTTGCCTGGTGTAGGCAGGCAAACGCTTTTGCCCTGCTGGGGAGGCCTTTTGCTGCCCACCTCCTCCGCGTCCAGACGCCGGGGCAGGCACTGGGAGAAGATGGGAAGCTGGGATCAAACAGCAGCATCGTGAAAGAAAACCCAACCTCGACCCTGCGTAACGGTATTTGTTTTATTGGAGATACAAGTTAAAAATCAGCATGTATCTATCCCAAAAAATGAAAAAAAAAAAAAAGAAAAATTTTTCTTAGTAACAGTTTATGCAGGCACTGGGAGAAGATGGGAAGCTGGGATCAAACAGCAGCATCGTGAAAGAAAACCCAACCTCGACCCTGCGTAACGGTATTTGTTTTATTGGAGATACAAGTTAAAAATCAGCATGTATCTATCCCAAAAAATGAAAAAAAAAAAATAGACAAATATTTCTTAGTGACAGATTAATACTTCTCTCAAGATTTTTATCCAAATATATTAACTTTGTTTACGAACTGTGTTACTCTCAGTAACAGTAAGTTAGTGACAGAACATCAACTTGTGTGTGCTTATCTGTGTATATATGGAGTAGCAAAGTGTTTAGGTGGATCTCTAGAACATGAGTCTTGCAGCTTAAGAGCTTACAGGAATTAATTTTGGAACAGAACAGACTAGTGAAAGCATTTAATTCACTGTTGAACTTGTACAGAAAAATTATCACAGCTCCAGGTCTATTAACACAAGGATTTTCTCATTTAATACATACATGTAAAGCTGACAACCTCGTTTAAAAATTTGCTCCCTTTTCATGCAAAATGCCAGCAGCTGAGCCAGATTCCCCTCCGGATCCATCTTCAAGCCCCTGATTCTCTGAAGCACAGAAGTATTTCACTTTCAGAGGGTTAGCAGGAAGCCAAGTGAGACGCATGTGACAGGAAATAATTCCCTGGAGAACAGATTTAAAAATACACATCTTTTATGATCTTTATACTGTTCCTCTGTCGATGAAAGGCGGTATTACACGCACACGCTTTCTTACCTGTGTTGGAATTTCATGGAGTAGGACAGTGTAGTCAAACTCAATAAAGTCATCTTTCCTTATCTGGGCATGTGTCAAAAAGGGAAAAAAAACAAACAAACAAGAATACAAGTTATATTGTTGAAGTTTGGAGTCTGCTCTGATTTACCTGACTGCATTTAGCTAGCTTAGGGAGGAAGGCAGCTGCGGTCGTTGGCTGGAGTGAGACAGGTTTTGTATGTGGAGAGACAGGGAACTGGGAGCACTTCCTGCACAACAGCTTTGGAGGCACTAACTGCAGCGTGGCTCTGCAGTCTGACTGTTCTCTGACATGGCGCTAGGCTGACTCGGGTGCTAATTAATTCAATTTAACCCTCAAATAAATTGGAGAATCTTACCCAGCTATGAGCCTCCCCTTAAGAGAAATCTCATTGTGAGTAACTAGGGAGTACAGACGGAACACTGTTGATCACAGATGACCGAGGGAAACCAAGCTTTGGGAACTCTTGTTCTGTATGCTGTGGATGTAAGATACCATCCCCCAGAGAGCGTAGGTTGGGTACTAGGGGGGCAAAGAGTACTGGGAGCCACTTAGTTTGGGGCTGAGGAACTGCAGGGCCATGTGTTCACATCTCCAGATTAAACCTGCAGAAGCGAACAGATCTGCTCATGCAAACAAGGAAAACCAAATTTTTGTCCAAATGAGTAAAATTTTTCCACCAAGAAAGACCTGGACAAAATACTTGTCCAGAGGTGGAGATACTTGTATGGAGAAGCCACTGGGGTCTTGGGAGAATCCCATCCATCACAGAGAGCGTGAGCTGTTGATGGTCGGGCGATTCTCTGCTGCTTGGCAGACTGTGATAGCTTCTGTAACGCAGACGTGCGGTTTCCACTTTGCTTACCCACTGCTTCACAGACTTGACTTGTGCCATGAAGTAACCCAAGTTTTCTGTTGACTTTTCCCACATAATGTAACTGCTGCCAGCCACAGCCAAAGCCCACACTGGCTCCAGGGCAGGTTCAATATTTCCATAGCTGTCTGCAAGGGAGAGAGAGAGTAATATAAAAATGATTCATTCCGGCTGTTCAGCAGAAAAATTACAAACCTCAGAACACTTTTGCCTGGCGTAGGCAGGCAAACGCTTTTGCCCTGCTTCCTGGAAATTGACCTCTCTTGGATGCGTTACTGATGCTAAACCTGCAGTCACAGTAGAAGTACAAAAGCGTGACAGAATGGAAATTGCCGAGAGACACTATCCACAGGGTCCCCACGAGGTGGTGAGAAACCCAATATCCGCGATAATGGAGGCGGTTACCTAGCTGGGAGGAAAGGAGGGACTGGGGCACTCTGTTTCCAGGATGGAAAAATCCTGTTAGCCGTCCCTTGTGAATTTCCACCCGCAGCTGGGGAAGGTGTGTGGGTTAAGGCTGCTGTTGTTACTTGAGGACATTTTGCATTTACTTAAATATAAAATTGCATGGCCTTGCTTTTAAATCCAAAGCATCTTCGCACCATTGTGTTGACTACTGTTGTTGCTAAACACAGCAGGTTGTTTTTCTCCCCAGGAACTGAAGCAAGGTGGAATTGTTTTCATAGCTCTATGGTTTATAGGGTGCTACTGCAAACGTATGTGTCAGCTTTTAAAAACACGTGTACGTTTGCTTCTGCCCTTAAAAGTGCCTCGACTCTTTGCGATAAAATGAAATACAATTGATTATTTGGAGGCATATACCTGGAATATTGTTTCCAATTATTGGTTTGGTTTGGCGCCTAATATTTTGGTAAAGTCTGTTGTCCTCTTCATTGATTTCTTTCTGGTCTTTGGTGTGCATGCACTTGATATTGACAACAGGCGGAGACTTTGTCTTCGGATACAACACCGTAGCAAGGCAGCTCCCGGCATTTTCCTGTAAAGGTAGAATTTAAAACTGTTATCTTTAATTGAGGTTTTATTTACCAGCCACGCATTCTTAAAAAAGCTCGGTATTAACACATGAAGTACATATGTGGAGTATGTACATGTCTTTATGAGATGCTTTGTATGAAGCTGTACTGGGGTCAAGAAAATCTTCAGATGGATATAAATTTTTTTCCAGAAGAGTAGCTAGGTTAAACCCGCAAGGCTAAAGTGATATAACAGAACTTTTTCATTACAGTGTAGCAGAAATGCACTAAGCAAGCTTGGAAATATGTTTGAGAGTTCTCAAGAAATAACATGAATTGCTAACAAGGAATTCCATTGTATAATACTTCAGCCTTAAAACAAAAATAATCTAATGCTTCATATTAAATTCTGAAAATAATCAGAATTTCATAAAATGTGTGTGTAATGGAAAAGCAGATGCTTACAGTAAAATTGCTAATGACAACTGTCTGCCAGAATGAAGAGGGTGAGGGGGTTATAATTAAAAAGAACGCACAACTGTCTACTCTCTACTCTTCATTTAGGTGTGGGGACACAGCAGGAGCCACAGGTGGATAACGAGGACCGTACTGTCATGCTGAGTTTGGACCATTGCAAAGTTCCGCTCAGGCACTTGGTTGTCTGACGTGACTTAAATGAGAGAATCTCCTCGGGCATGGAGCAACGCAGGTAACTACGGTGCTGACCACTTGGGCCCCGGCGGAGGCAGAGGACTGGTTAGAGGAGGTACTCGGGTGACGCCAAGAGCGAGCCAGGCCCCACACGGGACAGGCAGGTGGAAGCATAAAGGTAAGTCTTTCCATTGTGAAAGATCCATTTATGAAAGCAATTAAATGTACCCTGTTTTGAAGATGTTGAAGTTCATTTAAGGCACACTGTCAGAAGGAACATGGCAGGCCATAGACTCACCCCGCTTTTGTAGTCTTCGGTAGTGAACTGCAGGTAATACTTGTGACCGGAGTCTGGGATGCTCTGGAAGAGAGAAGCATTGAGCTGTCAGTGCGGCTGTAGCCTTACGTGCTGTAACTCTCTGAGGTGCTGCCGTGGGTGCTGAGTGGGGAACGAGGACACCATGGCTACCTCCTGGCCTTGTAGTGTCAGGGAATTGGTCAGATGAGATGCGCTGAGACAATCCTAGCAGCAAACACACAGGGTCTTAACAAGAACAATAAATAACCTTTACATTAAGGGATGTTTTAAAGCCTTTCCTCACAGAGAGAGGCAAGAAGAAAAATGCAGCTCAAAGTCCTTCACAGGACAGATTGATACCGAGTAACTTTAAAAATAATAAAATTACAAATCAGTGTTCACCTTGCGAGGAGGTACTTTTTTGCACAGGCTATCAGAGTGCCCTTGAATATAGAAATGAATCAATTCTTGCTGACTGATTCACAGCTGAGCAGGAGTTACACAGGCTAATTTAATTCTAGGGATGCTAACCATTCTAGGTTTTTGGTTTTTTTCTGTTGTGACTGGAAAGAGACTGATTTCGCTATGCCACGTGTCAGAGCAGGATTCTGATCTGTCTGCTCTCGTCTGCCCTGAAAATACCACTCATTGTGTTGCCAAATCAACTATCGGAGATTCCACTTATTAAGGAAAAATAAAAGAACGCTCCTTGCTGATGGGAAGCAGCCAGTAGCACCTCTTGTGGCAGGACACATCAGAAAAGCCTTGGAAATGTACACCTTTGAAATACGTCATTTTCTTGGGTTGGGGGGGTGGTGTCGGTTTCTTTGGGTTTTTTTTTCCCTCTTGCTGACAGGAATGGTTCAGTTAACTAATTGTACTTTTGGTGGGGGATATCACAGCCTGTCCGGGCCCCAAGCATGCTGAAATAGAAACTACCTTTTAATGTTGACCATGAAAGATATTAATTACCCTGCAACAGGATCAATGTCTCATTTAATAGTGTAAGAGCAGAGCCTAATAAAAGGTATTTGCATTATCTGCTCTTTACTTCATTAGTCAGTCTCATATTTTCCTACCAACTTGTATATTCACTTTTGAAATTTCTGTATTTATTTTTGAGTGGGGAGTATGGAAAACTTTATTTTTATTCAACTAATTCCTTGTAAAATAACATCATGTGTCATTTAAGTGTTTAGTACATTTCCAAGCCTTGCCTTTGATTAAATCGACAAGAAATAAATGAAAGCAAGTCTTTTTGTGTGCTATACCGTGATTTATTAGACGAGCTTGCTGATACACAAGCTGGGTCACTTCTGTGTCTGAAAGTTTGTTCCTTTTGCATTATCTTACCTGGTTTAACAGGAGGCATTCTGCCTTCTCATAAACCTCTTCTTGCTTCCACTTGCTACTGGTGTAGGATATATAGTTACATGGGTTTTCTTTTGTGTGGCATGTGTGAGGCAGTGTGTAGAAAAAGCATTTTACTGGAGAATGCAAGCTGCCTCTTGAAGTGTACATTTAAGTCAATTGCTGTATTCCAGCAACAGCACTGATTTGTTAGTCTTACTTGTTTTTTAAAACTCTTCAGACAAACAGGAGGGCAATTCTGGCCGTTTGCACAGTTTTGAAGATTAGAACCCAAAGCAAGCGTGCAGTTGTTTTATTTATCTGAACTCAGGCCTTTGTGTTCTCATCACACTTTCTTCCAGGAAGCCATTAATAGCATAGTGTTAGCAAAGTTTCACTCCCGGGGCAAGGCAAACAGCCCAGCACCTGCCTTTAGTACCTACCCCTTAGTATATGTATGGAATTATATGCTGCAGATAAGAGGGCAAATTGGTTTAGTCACTTGCTCTGCTTTTATGAAATCCCCTCTTGAAGCTTTACGATAAGGCTAAGTCTGGAGATGGATGAACCCAGTTGACACCGTGAGGGGAATGGAGAGAGGATGAGTTCAGGTTTATAATCTCTGCCTCCTCGTTCTTCCCTTCTCTCCTGCAGCACTGTAAACCATCACATAGTGTGAGTTAAAGAAGAACTCAGGAATATTTGACATCACGCAATGATGGCTGGCTGAAAGCAGCCAAAGATAAAAGTGTCCAAAAGAGAAGAAAACAAGTGAGTGATTCATTTTTCCACTGAATATCTGGGTCATGGGATTGTTTTATTTCCGGGCTCAAAATTAATGCAACTGTCATGACAGATTTCTAGTGCTGTGTGAAGGCCAGAATAGCATTCTAAGAGCAGTTTCATTCCAGGTCCCAAAGGAGGCAGTTTCGCAACTGGTTTACACTGCTCTAACTTCCCCCTGGCACGGAAAGGGGGTGATCCCTCTCTCACCCCTTTCCATCTCTCCTCCTGTGTGTTTCCCCACCAACCTCTCTTTCCTTGGACCAGTTTTCAGTTGCTGGATCAGAGGGCTGACCTGATCACTGCGCATGGAGAAGCTGGCACTGCTGAGAGAGGAGGGAGAGATGTCTCCTTTGGGGTCTTGCCTAGGGGGATTCCCACCTCGCAGCCCTGCCGCGGTCCCTGCAGCCAGCTCAGGTGGCCTGTGGCTTCTGGAGGTGTCTGATCCGCAAGCAGCCAGGTGAGCTCTCGGGCTGCCCCAGGCAGGAGGGAAAAGCCAGTAGAGATGGCTAGTTTCTCTACCTCTCTCTATCTAGCTTTGCCGATACTATTTACCTACGCTGCCATTGATTTTACCTTTCTCACCCTAACATGGGGTCCTGACTGTTGGAAATAAATAGAAATCTTTTAACTGACCTCTAATGTTAGGGCCATAGTCCTGATATTACACTGTTTTGTGTTAAGATGAGCTTGTGAAGAGAAATATCCCTCCGTAAAATTGTATTTTATAGTCCAATTTAAGCAAATGTTGCAGTTTAGCCAAGAGATTGCCTAGCTTTACCTTTAGACTTCACCTCCTGGTTCACGTACCTACTGCTCAGTTATGATTTCCAGTGCAGCTTGGTATGGGAGACTGCTACATCAGTGTTTTGAAAGTTTCTCTCTTGAATTCTAGGATCTTCAGCTGGCACACCCTAATGCTTCTCTTCTCAAAATCGTATTTTAAAGTGCAGCTGTCAACAATTCCATGAGATGCATGCTGCTCTTTCCTAGAAGATACTTGCTTAAGTCAAGAAAAAACTCACATCAGTGAGAAGGGACAACAAAAAGAAAACTGCAGCCAATGGCAAGGTAGGAATTACTGTATGTTTGTGCATATCTCTACTATTTGTTGCTAGGAGAGACAAGCACTGAAGTCTCATTTCACCTGAACTTGACAAATCCCTCACATCTAACAGAGTTATCGTACTGGTGACTGTCTCCAGTCCTGTTTCTAATTACCGCAGTTTCACTGGCTAGTGAGCTAATAATGTTGGGTTTAAAATACAGTGCTCATGATTAAATTCCATTTTAAAATGATCCAATTTTTACTAGATCCAGTAATATACTAACCGGTAGGAAACTAGCCTTCTTAAAAAAAAAAAATAAAATTAAGCAAACAGAAAAACCCCAAACCCCAACATTTTTGTCTCTTGCATTCACATAATATAGCACATTCCTTCCAGGAAATTCTTTTCATTTTTTTACAGTGGAGGACATGAAAGAAGGAAGTGACCATGTCTAGTACACTTCTCTTGTTTTCACAGTGCGCAAAGAAAAAAGGGAAATAAAGTGCAGAAAGGGGTTGCAGCAAGCTCCTACAGCATCAATACTGTGAGAAAATAACGAGGCATTTCGCTTCTCTCTAATGAACCAATTATTTTATTTCCCATATTTAAAAGCAGGTGGCTGATAGTAAGTGGAAAAAATCCCTTCCCCTCCTTGCAGCCAAAACTACCTTGCAAATATTCAGTTACAGTGGGGTTGGAAAGAGAATCTGGAACAACCCCTTACTTCTGATATGTCTCTTTACGAGACAAGTGTGCTGCCTCCAGCAGCCACGTTGTCATGCTTATAATAGGCACAAGCATTTATATATGTAAATATATACATATGCACAGTACCCAGTGAAGTGCCCAGTACATACACAAGGAGCACTTGTATGTTTCGAGGGAAGTATCAATGTCACGGTAAGTTTCTGCCATAGGTGTCTGCAGCAATTTCATAGGAAGAATTAAATGTCACACCAGCATGTCCATGCTCAGCACCTGTTGAACTATATGTTCAATGACGTGTTTGGGAATGATGATGAGAACAGGGAGCTACCTATAAGGGGTCTGGTCTCAGGTAAAGGTAGAGAAGGACATCATGTTTGCATTCTCAAACAGGTAGCACAACTAACACAATCTTTCAGCCTTGCATTACACAAAGTAATATACAAATCCTGAATTGCTATGCAGTAGTTTGTATTTGTCAAATTTAATTCGAAATTATTCTGGTCTATTAAATATTGTGTGCAACTCAGGCTTCAAATTGTTTTGGGACCACTGTCAACGGGGATGTATGTGAAAGATTGAGGCTCAAGTTCGAGGTTGTAAGGACCACAATAAACACTTTAGACTGTCTTGGAACTTTTCTTGAAAGGGAAGATTTTACACTACGGCATCTTACTCTCAGTTTTAGGAGTGAGGGCTTGGATTGAACAAGCCACACAGATGCTGAAGGACAAATGTAAGATCTCCTATTCAGATGCCTGAGCCATGAAAAGGATCCAGTGGTATCCAGTTCTGCATTTGGCATTTCAGACTGGGAAGCCCTCGCTTTAGGGAGCTGGCCAGCACTAGCCTGGTGAGAAAGACTAGATGAGAGGGATGGTTTTAAATCCCATGCACTGCGGTAACTTAGACCCTCCTCCGCTCTCCAGGAAGGTAGTGCTTTCCTTCCAGGATCTACAGTCTTGGACAAACGTTCCCCAAAAGTTTTTGCATGTTCTCTCTTTCAGAAACTAAGCTGTAAAAGAAAAAACAAAACCCCCAAACCAAACCTGTGGCCAAAGGAAGAGAAGGGCCGAGTGGCAGGTGCCTGCGGGCAGTGGCAGGGGCCCTGATGGTCGGGACAGGCTGTGGAACCGGCGCAGGCAGGGCGCCCCAACAAGCTCTCCATGACGTGAAAGCTCTGCCCCTGTAGCTGCTCCAATCTAGAGCCCCCGCCTCTTTCTGCCACCTCAGTTGGGCACGTTTTTTGGAAAATAAAGGCACGTTTTCTGATGGGAACTGCATTGCCTTCAGTTGGGCTCTTGGTCTCCAGAGACAGGAAGCCAAAGTCCCTACTGACACAAAGTACACGGTCGCTCCAGAAGCGATTCTGGCGGAAGCGTTTCCTCATCAAACTGTTTTCTTTCCATGATGTGCCTGCCACGCGCCTCGGTTTCCTCTT
>NW_009258951.1:3915286-3915603 GCF_000687185.1 Egretta garzetta
CTGCTTTTGATTGCGGGACAGGGCACTCAGAGCAACCTCGACCAACGTATGGGGCGCTGGGCTTGGATTTGGGGGATATTTAAGAACTGAGTAAGTTAATGCCCTTTGGAGGTGTGGATCCTCATTCCCCCCCTCGGAGGGGACCTGGCTGTCCCCTGAGGGAAGCGGCTTCGGGACCGCAGCCCCCTGAGGGGACCCGGTTGCCCCTGAGGGAGGTGGGAAGGTGCCCGGGCAGGGCCACGCTGGCCTCAGGGCGGCTCAGCTCCGCACCACTGCCCCACTCGTTTAATTATAATCATTATTATTAATTCTACATT
>NW_009258951.1:3916549-3939523 GCF_000687185.1 Egretta garzetta
CTCCTTCTCGTGACCACTCAACACTTCCCAAAACTAACCAGGCTCTCTCAGAGTGAAGACCCGCTTTCCCTGAAACATTCCAAAAATCTGTGCACAAGAAGCAGAAGGCAGCGTTCTTCCCTGAAATAAATCTCACTAAGCGACGTTTTTGGAACGAGTACGGTCATATCTCTCATAGCATGGAGAGAATTAACTGACGATTTTTAGGACGCAAGTGGGCTTGCTGCCTTGCTACTCCTGGAAATACCTCTTTCAGAGAGAGTGAATGTGGTATAATGTAAAAGAGTGCAATACTTCCTGGCTTAAAAATGCTCTTTTTTTTTTTTTTTTTTTATTACCATTCAAGTAGATGGGTATTAGTATGCGCAGCTGGGAATCTATGCTTCTTATTCTTGGGGCATCTTTCTGGGCTGGGACATCAAAGAAGTGAATCAGAACTCTGGTTAAAGACCCAAACTGTCTCTCATGGAGCATTAAGTTGCCTTTATCACTCTAGCGCTTTTTCATAGGACTTGAAATTCAGTATTTTTGAGGCTTTCCTAAGTGAGGGAAAGAATTATTGCAATAAAGGCAAGATTGCGTTCTTTATTACACCATTTTCTGTGCCACCCAACTCATTTGATTGCCCTGATTTTATTGGTGATGATGATTTTCCTTCCTGAAATATTTTCAATAAATAATAGTTTGTCTCTTCACATTCTCTGTCATCTCTTTCCACTGGGGTAGCAGATACAAATATAGTTCCTCTCTTTTTTCTCACCTTCCCAGAAACCCCGTGCTGTTTCTGTTTTGTCCTTTCTGCAGATTCCTTTTTGTTTCTTTTTATGTAATTGTTGGATACAAATTCTTTGTGACAAATTCTGAAGTACCTCAAGAGAAATGGGCCATGTTTTGGGTGAAAATGTAAGATGAAGACAAGCGCTCATCTTGGCCTGATAAATAATAAAAAGAGATAAATAAATGAATAATAAAAGAAGATTAATTTTTTCTCTGATACTAATCATACTAGACGATGGTAAAGTTTTAGTAAATTCAGACAATTTCAGTAAGTGTGCAGCTATGCAGTTTGGGTCTTTTTGCCCTCAGTCTTCGTTGACGCTGCCAATAACTTATGTAGCGAATTAAGTTTCTTTTATCTCATTTAGGGGTCAAACTTTTCATCTGTATCTGAGTTATATCCCATATAGAAAGGTTAACTTCTGATTAATTGACATCTCTCCCAGTTTTACAGTGCTCTGCTTTACTTAACATCAGATCTGGAGTCAGACAGCCACTTATTAGAAGGCAATGGCATTTCTCTTATATTTTGGGGGGAAATTGTTTATAAAATTTTGCAGAGGGAGCGAGCTAATTTTTTCCTTATTGGGAACTTGCCATGTTTGTCTTCAATATTTTCTGTTTAGCTGGAAGAAACCAAGATCCAGTCTCTTCTCATTTATCCTCGCTGCGATGACAGCTCCAATGTTACTTTTAAAATGAAATACAAAGCGTGATTCTTCTTAGCTGACACTGGAGGGGTTTGAGCAGCGCCAGTTGTTTCCCGATGCTACCAGTTCACTTCAGGCACTTCGTTTCTCACAGCAGCACTCTGGAGGTAGGACGAGCGGCTGAGGATGTCATGGGAGAGGAGGAAGCACGGGCCAGGGAAGGGCAAGCAGCGAGGTGAAGCAGGGATCTGGTAAGAAAAGCTTTGGTGTGGGATGCGTAAGGGGGTGGGGAGGGAGGAGGCGAGGGGCCAGCTTCTCCAGCTCGCACATCAGTGCCCTCACGTGCTGCAGCTGGCCCTGCTCAAGAGGAAAGAAGTTAAAACCACCCTGCACCGAGGTTTCACACTCGTGGTTTTGATGCCTTAGGTTTTGTGGGAGTTCAGAGGCTTAAATGAGAGGTAAGAGCTTAAAAAGAGGCAAACACTAAGAAAGAGGTAAGAGCTTGTAGATCTGGCTCTTTGTCACTCGTGCTGGAAAAGCCTGCAAACCCCTGATGTCTCAGTTCTGAGCCGTGAGGCTTTGACCCCATCTGTAACTTTCTATGTACTTCCTTTCCCCTCTCATGTTCTCCTCCTTTTCCTGCTTTCTCGGTCAGCATCGCTGTCAGTGATACGGGTGTTTCCTTCCTCCCAAGTGCAACAAAGGGGTTGTGAGTAACCGAGACCCAAGGGTCAGTATGACAAGGACAGAGAACCTGTATCACAAAGCAGGGAAAAGAAGGAATTTCCATGGCAATTTCCTAAATTGTGGTAGAGATTACATTGCTATAATTTGCTGTTGATCAAACATGACTTTGAATTTACAAAGTATGTTGTCTTGGGGAAAATAAAAGCCGAAATGCTGAACAGGTCCAGGTCAGGGCTGGGGGGATGTTCCTAAGTATGTACAAACACAGGCATTTGCTGCTTCCACAGCATTTAGAGAATGTATTTGTTTTAAGCCCGGATTTTATGTGACCCTTAAAATGCGAAAGTCCATCCTCTAACAGCCAGGCCTCAAGCTAGGCTCTGCAAATGTGCTTCAGACTTTTTAGTGACAGTAAAAACGAGGCTCTACGGCATGTAACATCTGAACAAAAGGAACCGGCGTGAGTGATCTAACTTGAAGCGACATGTATTCTAGTTAGCCAGAATGCTGTGCGTGTAGGTTTTGTCCTTCTGTAATATCTTTTTACCTCTCATCCCAGTTAACTCGGTCCAGACTTGGAGAGGATGGCGGTGGTGCAAGTTACATGTTAATAAGCCTCTCTCACTCTTCCCTTCTCTCTTCTTCTTCAGCAAACTGTACATTATGGCAAATTTCCCAGCGTTAAGATTGTGCGGCGGTTTGCATCACGCTTATGTCACGTCTGACTTGGGCCCTTTAGAAATGGAAATGAGGGTTGTTTCAGGCAGCTGGTCTAAAAAGCATTCTGAGGTTTTCGTTTTCTTACCATCTTTTTTCATACATCAAATGCTTGTTTAGGGGCCAGTTATTCCTAATTTGTTTCATATTTGAAGACTATTTCTATATCCTGTGTAAGCATTTTACAACAGACCTCACTGGCTCATAATTGCTAACAGATGACTGTAATATAAGACAATGAATTTGGACAAACTTCAGTTTATTTTGTTTTGCAACTTTTCCAGTTTTAACTTCAGCATCTTGCTGTAGTTAAAAACCAAGCTCTGTTACTCGATTTTAAGTGAATTGTTTATGAGCTTATTTCTTTTTTTGTAACTAGTCTCCAATTTTTTTGCTGGATAAATCAAGCTTTGAGTAGGTGATCTAATGCATTGCTGGGCTGACCTTGCCTATGGTTAAGCATAAGCCTAAAAATAAGTATGTTGGTTTAGTGTGGCTTGTTTTTGCAGGGAAATTTAGTTTTGAAGGCTTCTGTCTATTTTTAAATCTTTCTGGTTGTGGATAGGATTTTTTTTTCAAAAAGACAAACGTATATGTTCAGTGTCAGCAGCGACAGACAGCGTTCTCGCACATTCCAGGTAACAGAATTTTCCCAGTGGATTTTCTATTTGTGACTCAGCACAGACCATGTTTCCTGCAGGCGATACTGCCCAAAATCTATGATACCTTGCATTTTTACAGAAGGGCAGGCTATGTTAAAGCCAAAATGAAGCCTCTTCTGTTTTGAGTGAGTGTACAGTAGACGAGTTTTCTAAAACCCTGTGGATAATACGTGTCGATTGGCCTATGGGGAAGTTTGCTGTGGAGCTGCAATAGTTCCAGAGGGAACTAACGAAAAAATAAACAAGAAGAGAGAAAGCAGTTGAAGCCAATAAATACTTGCTGTGACATGAATTACCTTCAAGGTGTTTGACTTGGTCTCCTGTTAAGCTTATGGGATTGTTTTTGAGCAGAATTGTTAGAACCAGGAAATGAAGAAAAGTGAAAGGACTTGAAAGCCATCACTTAAATGCAAGTTATTTGGGTCAGTACGGGAATAACACTTGACATGTAAGGGACTGCGGTATCTGTGCCAGTCAGGAAGGTCCAGTAACCCCTTCTGGCCAAAAACCTGCAAACTGATCGATGCCATCTGTTTCCACTATTTTGTATATTTTTATATTGCTTTTAAAATGCACGCCAACATCCTGTAAAAAGCAAAAGAGTCACGAGCAAGCTCCGGAGTTCTCTTTTAACCGCTCCTGTGCTGTTGACCAACTTTTCCAGTGAACTGTCCACCAGGACTGCTGGTCTTGTTGCTTGGAGGCTACTCCAGTTTCAGAGGCGACATCTGAAGGTGTAAATCACCTTTAATCTCCCATTCTACTCTTTCACTAAGGTGTTTGAAGCCATGTGGCATTTTTTTCAATCCACTGCAGCTTTAGTGTATCAAATCAATACCGTTTACAGCGTGAAACATTTAAGCGCAGAAAAAAAGTTTGTGAACCCAGTGAAACAGAGAAGCACAGAAATGCTCAAGCACGCGAGCAGGATCCCCTTTTATTGTACTTCCCCAAATATTGACAGTGGTCGCAGTGTAAATGTGCTAGCATCGAGTCTAGTAACAGAAAGGACGTGCAGCGTGGTTCCTCTTTCTTTAACGGTGGTATCTTGTGGACCTGGGGAATTCGGCACGGAACTCTGTGCCACTGGGCTGCATCTTCAACCATTTCAAGCGACTAATTGATATGCTACACTGATTCTTCGGGATTTTCTCCAGGGTGTATCTCATAATAGGACCATATTTAAAGTCATCTACCTCGGGGCACAGTCACAAAGCTAAGAATTACTGCATTTACAGCTCGTTTTAGTTTCTTAACCTTTATCAAGTGTATGAGGCTGATGTTGCGGTGCCGGCACCTCTGGAGTCTGCCTGGCAGAAATGTAAGCTGCTCCGCATGTCGGAATGAAGGGTTTGGTGGGTATTTCTTGGGATGGATTCTGGTTGGGGGTTGCTGGGCTTGAGAAATGAGACAGGCTTATAGTAGATGGCTAAATTTAAGATGTAAATAATGGACTCAGAAATGCTATTTTGCTAGAAAATTGGAATATATATGAAATGACCTAAACCCAAGAAAAGTGAAAGGCCATGTATCATAACCAGGGGGAGTAAATAATTGCAGATTATCATCACTGTTATTCTAACATTAAAAGGAGACAGAACATTTTGCTAACCTATTTGGATAATTTTCTTTTGATTATGGAACAGGTATGGAGAAATCTTAGTTTATAGACTGGCCCCAGCAAACAAATCCCTTGCATACCCGGTGAGATACAATCATACAGAGCCAAGAATAAACACGAGTGACAAATAACACCTATTAATAAACTGAAATCACAATTCTGCCTTGTAAAACTGTAACAAATGGATCTTGGACACCTGCTCAGGCCTGTTTAAAAATAAATAGAAATGAAAGCAGCCATTTGAAATGCTAATAGGTGCCCACACCTATTGGAGTATTTTATACCACCGATGGCTGTCACAGGGGAACTCGGCTGAAAGGCTGGGCAGAGCTGTGATGTTTGGGTAGAGCCTTTCCTTCCTCTGTACAGCTCTTAGAGCTGTACTGCCGCTCCAGAGGGGTGGGGACAGTGCTCCAGATCCCCAAAAGATGGGGTCTAAAATGAAGCCTGTAAAGCACTGTTTATATTAAATTCCTCCCAGCAGATCCAGATCGATGCTAAGTCACGACCCCTCATTCCCCACTCCAAACTATTTTAATTTGTTTGAGGCTAACATTTACTCATCGCTGACAGCAATAAAAGTCCCCTTGAAATACTGGCTTTTTTTGACACTGGTTTTATAACGATTCAATATATGTCACCGTTAAATAACTATTGCCACAGAACAATAATTTTTTAAGTGTTTAGTTGTGCAATGTTTAAACAAGGCATTAAATATTTGAACAATAAGGGAATGACGGCTCACTTAGTGTTTTAAATAAGGTGGGGACAAATGAGTGAATTCTTACCCTAAATTCCACAACACTGTATCACAAACCATCCTTGCAAGGTGACGTGATTGAAAAGATCCAGCAGAAGTAATAGTTGAGAGGAAACACAGTTTTCCGTGTCTTGCTCACTGTATCCTCCCATCTGTCCTCTCCTGTGGGACCGCCGGTCTCCCTGTCCTTCTCAGCGACTGTTTCCAGGTGTCTGCTCTCCCCGGGGGCTGCGGGTGCTGAGGTGTAAGGTCCCTGGCTCGTAGCATCAAAAGCCAACATGGGCAAAACGCCAGTAGGAGCACAGCCGGGGACTATCCTCCTGAACAGACCCTTCTGGGCAGACAGACCTAAAAGGTGATCCTAATTTTTATTTATTTATTTATTATAATTTCTGACATCTCTCAGACAAAAGATGAAACACACACACACAAATATTCCTCATTGAAGGGTTCCTTTGATTAGCTAGGGATGTTATTTAGGCTGGAAAATAGGTAGGATTTATTGTTAATCCTCCGCTAAGGAGAATTTTTGTTGCAGGGAGACGTTTCAGAGATTAATTGATTTATGTGTGGCATTTTATCTTCATGTATGGAATTTTGTGCTTACCTTTTTTTTAAGATTTGCTCAAAGTTAAATACTGTAATCTGCATTTACGTTAGTAGATATATTACCCAATCTTCAGCTCACACCTATAAAATGGTGTGATGACAATTTGCAAGTTGCTAATTTTACACATCTGCAGGGTTTCCTGTAACACCAGATGATACAGTCCTGGCGCAGACTGGCCACCTCGATAGCAATAAAGGCAGGTTACTCTTTGGGACCTTCTAATGACCGTATTATGATATTTGGATATTGTAGATACTACTTATGTGACTTAAGAAATAAACTGGAACTATAGTTTTACTCTGAGCATTGGATGAATATGGAAAAAAATCAGAGCAACTGTCTCCAGTTCTTTAAGTAATTCATATATGTGAACTCCTTTACATACTAATGAATGGTTTGTTTTCTCAGCACGTCTCTGGTTGCTCAATGACAATTTTCTTATCATTGCTCCATCTGACGATAATCTCATTTTCTTGGTTCTGGTCAGGAATAATTCCTTCTTTGTTCTTTTCTGCATCACCGTATGTTCCCAGAACTTCTGAGAAAATTATCTTTTTTCTTGATTAGCCATGCTGTTTTGACAAATATGTACCTGTCTTCTCATGTAAACATGTAAGAACTATTGTGTTTATTTCTCCACATTGCATAGTTGGGCTTAATTAATCATTGGAGTCAAAATGAAAATCTCTCTGTTAGGCTTAAGGATTAAAGAAAACACTGAGGAATAACATCGCTTACAAAGCGCAGACTTCAGCGTGGCCAATGTGGTACTATTCATGAGCATTATAATCACCGAAATGGTGTTTATACTGAAAAAAATCCAAGTGACAACCAAAAGCTATGATCCTAGCAGCGGCTTTGATCCCGTAACCAGACCGACTAAAGAACTTTCAGCCATTTAAAGCTCAAGGAAAAAAAAGTTTGTGAAGAACAGCAGAGGAGCACTAAACAGTAATTTTCAGCGACATTAATTCCGGTTGGAAGAGACTACAAGGAGAAAGTTCATTGCCGTTTAATTTAAGTGAGCCTGAGTAATTGGGCAAACCTCCACTGCCGCGAGCTGAACGCTGCATCAAGCTGCAACGGGGAGCAAACCCACCGCTCCTGCAGCCGCCTCTCGCTACGTGCCCCTGTAAAAATGGGGCCTATACCTTTGGCCAAAAACACTGAAATATAGGCATTGATGTTTAGCATTTTTCCTTTCTATTAAGAGTTTCTATGAGAAATAGAGCGAATGCAAAGGGGAAATGTTTAACGTTATGTATGGCCTAAACAGTAGGTCTGGTCTGGGAAAAGAAGCCTTTGGTATATTCAGATGTTCAATATATTTTGTCAGATTTTTTTTTTTTTAAATCTACAGCCTGGTCTCTAATTTTACACATCAGCGGTTTGGTAGGTCAGGCCTAAGGATTTTATGGATTTTTACTGGTATTTTACTGATGGGGAATGTGATATTAAATAAGTTTCCTTGGAAGTGATTGGCATATTATAGATCTGGCGATATTTCTGCCCAGCTCCAGCAGAAACCACAAACCTGGTTTTTGGGGACTTTTTTTTTTTTTTTTTTTTTTGCATATCTAGATCTAGACATAAAGGCATTGAGCAGTCATTGGGTTTCTCTTGCAATTTGTGTACGACATTATTTTTCACCTAGTGACCAGCCTTTCTAGCACTGTGTGTGTTATCACCAGCAAAATGGATCTAACTCCTTAGCTAAGCTGCTTCTGACAGGGGATATGATGTGATCTGGGAAATTATTCTGCTCTTTTACTAAATCAAACTGAAATGTCAGGGATTTGCATTTGATACCCTCCCAAGTCTTTAAGAAAATGGAATTTATGGCAGAAATCAGATTAATATTTTATATTTTACAGATGCAAATTTGACATTTTCTGTTGGAAGATCGCTGGTTCGCCTGCTGACATTAACACATTCGTGTTGAAAGCCTGGGATAGGGCAAGTTCTGATCAGAAGTTGCATGTGATGCATCAAACAAAACTCTGCACCATTTTCCTCTTGTGGGGGAGTTGCTTTTTAATGTCAGAGTGTCTGTGCTGAATCAATGCTAGCATGAGAGGTGGGATCTGGGTTAAAACGATGTTCAGGATGGGTTTGCTATTATTTTTTTTTTTTTTTAAGAAAAAATGCATTCACAATTTGGAGTTTTATTGTTCCTGATATCATTGTTGTTAGGTGTTATTATAATGTGCTGAAGTATTTGTATCGATATCTCAACTGAAATGATTTGCTGCCAGTTTAAGAGCCTGATGCTACAATCTTGTATTACTGGGCTTCAGATCTGCAATATGTTCACGAACAAAACATATTGCCACATGCACATGAAGCATAAAGGTATATATATAGACAGAGGTGTGGCACACGTCATTGAAGTATTGCTGTGAATATTGTGTTTAAGATTTCCTTCCTGAATCCCTGATCGCATCCACCCTTCCCTTTTGAAAAGATTTTGAATTGAGAGTACTATTCCATTCTTGGTCTCGTCCAAACAAATCTAGAAGATTTAATGGAAATTTCCCCCCCTTTTTCTTTTACACAAAACTTTTACTATTTTTCTGGGTAAGACGTGATGATTAGTGCGGTTTCCCATGCAGATAGCTCAAATCTATATTGACATTTTGTTTTGACTTTTTTTTAAATAGTCCTGGCTGACCTTGCTTCCAAAGGTGAATATGAAAAACAATAGCAGGGGAGCGAATGCTGAGCGTATTTAAAGCACAATCATGGGAAATGCTGATGACCTCTCGTTGCCGCTGAGTCCTTTTCCTTTCCTTGGCAAGGCCTCTGGCTTGTCCCCACCACTGCGCCACTGGCCCTGGTTCCGTGGGCCTCTTCAACAAGGCAACAGTTAGCAATATTAAAAGCACATATGTTCTAGTGGTAACATTTTAAGGGTACAATGAAATCTCATCACAACAGGACTAAAATAAACTTTTTTAGTGCATGCAGAATTTGCTGCTTGTGACAGAGACATGCTGATTTTTAACAGCAGACTTTTCTCAGTAGCATTCTCCAGTTTAATTTCTAATGAATGCTTGGTTAAGTACTACTAATGCTTAATTTGAATAAAATCATTGCTGATTGTATACTTGGATTTTTCCTCTTCATATTTTCGGGAAACAGGAGATTAGGTTCACGGAGTCTGCTATATATTGGCTTCTATACAATAATAAATCAGTTTTAATTTTAATAACTGAATTTTGTACTGACCTGAGTTAAAGTGAAAGTGTTTTCCAAAGTAACATGATGTAGCACAGCCATGATTTAAATTGAGAAGCTGAATATAAGTCCCTTTAGTGTTCTTGTTTCTGTATATTCTGCTATGCCATACTCTATAGAGTGTTTCTTTAGAAGGTTAAACATGTACTTTTAACTGTTACAACTTTGCCATAATACACAGACTGCAGACAGAGATGGAGAAAAATAAAGTACTTCCCTGGTAGCTTTGCATTTTCAGCAGTCAGTGCTTGGCCCCGTGCAGGTTGCAGTTGCAGATTTGCACAGGTGAAGCACAGGCAAGGCAAATCGCGTTAATGGACAGAGAGAAGGCAGGGGATTTCATAAAGCGCTTGTGAGAGCAATGTCGTTTTGCCTAGAAAGTAATGCATCACTGGGGACAGAAAAGGTGGGGAGGACGGTACTTTTAACCTGTGTTTCCTCATGGGCATAAATGCAATCTCCATTTTGCACTCTGAACATTTGCAAAGCAGCAAACTACAGATTTAGCCTCATATTACCTGTGCAGAGCTTTCGTTCAGCCTTCTAGGTGAGGCCAGTGTAAGTGTGGGGGTTTGTCGTATTAAATCGGCGCAGCGTGACCTCATTAAAGAAAAAAAGTCTCATTTGTGCAAGGGCCTCGTTGTGAGCACTGGCACTGCTGGGCTCTGGCTGTAGCGGCAGGGTGAATTCTCAGATCTGCACGTGTTGTACCGTAACTGGGGAATTAGGACCCAAAAGGCCCAAAGAAACACGCTGCGTGCAAAGGTAGGAGGAAACGCCTCTAGCTGGTTTTCACAAGTGGTGTTACAAACTAGGCAGCCTTACTGACTCCTGGTGTAGACAAATACAAATATTTTTCTGTACGCAACTTTGCAATTATAAAGAGAACCAAAATCTACTGGAATCAATTAGGTTTTGCTGACATTATGCAGCTGTTACGATTTAGCTATTTGTTTTTAATGAATTATTCTTTCTAGCCTTCTGGATTCTAATAAGCAGCTTTGCATTTTTGTAATGAACGCAGCATTTCAGAAGGAGCAGAGTAAATTTGATTTAAGCATAAAAACATGTTTCTTAACAAGACACTTAAAATGGAGGGGTTTTTGGTACTAGTGTTTCACTTCTGCAGGCAGCGTATTGATCCAAAGAGGAAACGCCTGGCAATCCCAGCGCAAGAGTCACAGGCACCTGCTCTGAACTCAAACAGATTTTTGGCAGGAATTATCTAACTGCTTACGGTAAGTGTGGTAGAAAACATTTTCTTATACAAATAATGAAGGTACTTGAAAATAGAAGACCGGATCATGACATGACATCACTGAAATTAAAGGAAGTTTTAAATGACCTGGAGAAGGTAACAGAAACTTGCTGTTAAATTAAGAAAATATGGGATGGTGGAAGATCAGCACAAAAAATCACAGACGGTGGGATGGGAATGGACCTGGGGAAGTCACGTAGCCCATCTCTCACTGACTGACTCTCCTGAGAATAAAGTTTATTGTTTATCACAGGAAAGGCCATGGTTTTGTCAGGCCAAAAGTTATAAAAACCTTAACTCATGATATAGCACCTGATTGTGGCCCACAGTTTGTGTGACTGGTGTGGGCTGCAAGTGTGTGTGTGCACGTTTGTAGACATATATATATGTATGTATCCGATACTGCAGCTATTAATGGTCAGGTCTGTAGGTAGCTGTATCTTTTTATATTCTTTCTTAGACACTGTATGATTATCCCTGCCAATACAATTCCTCCCTGTTTTGTTCATGAGGTTTGTGCTGTGAGGATTTAGTGTGACGATGTCCTTTTCTAAAAGCTCACTTTCAAGCATGGGGTCATCGGAGAGCTTGAGAAGGGAACGAAGTTTTAGATATGAAAGCAAAGGTACAATCTAACCTATTGAGATATTTATAATCCATCTTGAATATTAGCATATAATACAAAGGATTGTTTTCTCCCTTCAGTTATTTTTGCTGTGTTTCCATCTGCCAGCAAAGTAAAGAGGGAGCATGAGTTCAGGACAGTCTTGTTGAAGACCGTCTTGATGACATTTTAAGCAGTTCAAGTTTCCCCAATTGATCTGTCTAATTAAATAAAACCATAGAACTGAAAAAGACATTGGATATTTTTCCATTTTTCTGAAGTAGGCTGCGGTAGACTTTTCTCAGAGCAAAGCATGAAGCCAGCGTGTGTCCAGGGTCTGAAGCCGCTTGGCAGTTGTTCATCGGAAAAGGAATTGCAGACACTTACTCCTTGGTTTTGCCCTTGTTTTTTCTTACTTATCCCTTAGCTGAGAGGCGATGAGAACAACCAGCAGCCCCTCAGGTGGGAGTGCAGGAGCATCTGAGAAGCCCTAGGGGTGAGCTGCTCTTTGGGTGCTGGACTTTGATGACCCGGTGTTGGGCTCTGTGGCTTACCCTAAGACAACAGCATCAACAGTAAATTGTCACTTCAGGGCCAGCATGTAGCACTAACTCGGATGAACTGCAGGATTGCTGTGGCAGATATTAATAGTAAGCACACAGAATAAATCCCGAAGGAGGAGCATATCTTAGTTTAGCAATGCCTGGTTGCTAAATTGATTTGCCAAGTACCCAGCGTGCACATAAATGAGAAAAGCATTGCAACAGCACAGAGATATTCTTACAGATTCAACATACTGTGCTGTGTCAGCAAGGCCGTTTACTGCCGGATGCTGTTTCTTTTCTCACAGCACGTTGTAGGTCTAAAACATGGTTGTAGGCTTCAGCAAAGGGTCCCCCTCAGCCCCCAGGGAGCTAATTATGACATTTGGAGCCCGTTTATTTTTCTGTTGACTTCCTTGAAGACATGTGGTGCAAGCAGTGATTCATCCACCAGTTCTTCCCAGTCCCATGGGACCTGTGAAAGGGTTGTTTCAAATCACTGTGTTTCTTTTCCATTTCCTGGAAGCACTCGGTGTTTGGGGCAGGTTGCTGGGCTACACGCCACTGCTGGACACCTTCCACGGCCTCGCCAGGGCCAGGGCTGACTATTGAAACCTTATCTCCTGGGCGTAACGTCCCTGACTTTATCTCCTTGAAAACCCCAGCGCTTCACTGTTGTAGGAGAATTACCTTTCCTATGGGGGAAAGAGGGTGTGAGGCTGTCTATGGGAAATATTCCCAGGGGAATAAAGGCTAGGAATGTGCTGAGAGCTGCGTTGCTCTTTCAGGTGTCAGTATAAGAAATTTATAAAAAACCTTGTTCTTGCTTGTTGAGCAGAAAGTGCACTAAAATAGGAGCGAGGGCTAGGAAAAACTGGACTAGAAGCTGAAATAATGTTGGGACAGCTGGGGGTGGAGGCAGGAGGGTCCTTTATGGAAGATCCATATAAAGGTGAGGGATCTGGAGCACAAGGCTGATGAGGAGAGGCTGAGGGAACTGGGTGTGTTCAGCCTGGAGAAGAGGAGGCTGAGGGGAGACCTTATCGCTCCCTACAACTGCCTGGCAGGAGGGGGTACTGAGGTGGGTGTCAGTCTCTTCTCCCAGGCAATAGGACAAGAGGAAAGTGATAGGACAAGAGGAAATGGCCTCCAGTTGTGCCAGGGGAGATTTAGGTTGGATATTAGGAAAAAATTCTTCACTGAAAGGGTTATCAGGAGCTGTAACAGGCTGCCCAGGGAAGTGGTGAAGCCCCCATCCCTGGAGGTACTTGAAAGACAGGCAGACGAGGTGCTGAGGGACATGGTTTAGTGGTGGACAGGTACAGTTGGGCTCGATGATCTTAAAGGTCTTTTCCAACCAAATGATTCTATGAGTTACACTTGAGTGAAAGCTTATATTGAGGCGCTTTGTTTTGCTGTTATTTACATTTATGAAAAAGCAAAGTCTGGAAAGCGTGGAAGCCTAAACCCGGAGGCTGTGTTTTCTGCTAAGCTGTATGCTTAACGCCTCCGTTACAGACTCCTTCTCCCAGAGTTACTGGTACAATAAGTGCAGGGTTCCTTCCTTTGCTTTCTTTTTCTGTGGGGCAAAGCAATTTCAGCAGCTAGTAATGCTCACTTCACCCAGGTCCAGGCTGTACACAAGTGCTGCGTGTTGTGCGCATCTTGTCTGGAGCATCGCTGCTGCCCAGGGGTCAGTTACTCCATCCCACCTCTCACCCTGGGGATTTTTGATGCCACGGCTCTGCCTGGGCTAATGTGTTTTTTAGTAATTGCCAAATTACCAATCTGGTAGTGGTAATAACCACCAACGTCATTTTATTTTGGGCCAGTTCTTCATGAGGCATACAGCAGATAGGGATCTTGGGGTGCTGGAAATGTTTTTCACTTTGTCAGACAAAATATTTTGGCATGTGTAATATTTTTAATAACCATAACGGCTCTGAGCGTACTAATATACCGAGAAGAATTTGATCAATGCTCAGCAAGAAAAGCAGAGCTGGGCATAGTAACAGGCAGCCTTTAAAGGAAGAGAAAACTTGCAAATGTAGATTTTAGGCAAAAATTTATACAAGGATGAGGAATTCTGATTAGTTTGCAGTGCGACTTTGGTACATGTGAACTCACTTTGGAAAATGAGATTATTGACTCCTAAGTGGTGCAGATTTTGAACACCTGACAGCATGAATAGTTGTGACATTTGTTCACTAAATCATGTAAGTCTAAACACTAAACCATCTAAATCTTGGTCAGCATACAGGTCTATATCCTCAGTCACACTGAGGTGCCTTTCAGGATCCAGGACTAAATTATTGGAGAAAAATGCAATCCTTGGGAAGTATATACACACTACTGGGGGCTGAGACATGACCAAAGACAGTGCCACTTTTTATGAAATGTAATGACATTAAAAATGCCATTGCAAAATTTTCCCTTTTTATTTTTTTTAAAACCCCTGTATGATCCTGGCTGCTTTGTGAGGTTAGCCCTGTGCCTGCGGCTTGGCCGCGAGAGGAGAGGGAAGCATGGAGGCTTTGTGCTTGCCGGTACCACCCCCCTTCCCCAGCATGCACCGGAGCAGGGTTTAGAGGCGAGAGTGCCTTGTTCTACCCATCTCACCTCCAGTGAATCTACTGGCTCTCTAATTCCCTGGAATAATCAGATTTTAAGAAGTTATAAAAGCACTAATTGTTTGTTTCTTCTCTTTTTGTAGTGATGCAAACACTCCCATGCAGCACAGAAAAGCCATCCAAAATAACACAGTTGTTACCAGTGCTTGGAAAGACTCCGAGGGACGCATTCCCCAAAGAAATTAAGAGTCAGTTCTTGTTCCCCAGCGGGTTATATGTAAATTGGATAGCAGGGCATTTAACTGGAGATCTTGGAGCCTAAGTCTGCCCCAAAGCACTTATTGTTTAGAGCGTAACTATAAGCTGGAAGAAGTGTGATTTTATACAGTTTGCCAAGGGAAGCAAACACTCCAGATCTTGTGCGGGGGCCAGGATGGGATGTTATTACTTGGCGTCATTCTCAAAAGCAGGATTTTTATCTGTTCCCTTTCCTGAGTTCAGTTTTCTCTTTCCATTTTACATTCCCTGTAATTTTACAAAGCAGTATGCTTGGCATTTGTTGTTAGATGTTAGATATTCAAAATAGAACTGTCACAGAAGTTCACTGCCTTGTATTTTATTTGAATGCTTTGTGGTTGCAGATCTCATTGTAGATACATGAACCGACTGCTCAAGTTTCCAGAAAAAAAAATTGCATTTGCTTTCCAGATAAAAGAAAAGAAGAAAACTTCGTCTTTTTTTTTCTCTTCAATTTCTTCAAAACTAAGACTTCACCTAATGGTTACCATGCAGACCCTGGGCTAGATCCATGTGAGCAAAGCACTGGGCGTGCAAGGGAGCTCTCTGAACAGAGAGCTGGTGTTTGCCTCAGCTCTCTGCAGGGTGCAGAGCGTACAGGCGGGGTGGGAAAGGAAGCTGAAGCTGTTACTTACTCATGGCAGCATGCGGTCATTTAGACATGGGCACCTGCAACAGAAGGAATCCCAGCAGCTCGGGTGAAGCCAGTACAAGCCCTTCCCAAGCCATCCCTCCTAGGCTGATGGAGAGCACTAGGGATGTTCAAGGGACAAAGAGGAGTGCTCAGAAGTATCCCATACAGGCAACTGCATGGCGTAAGCTCTTCTCTGAAGGTTGGCTTTCTTTTCAGTCTTGGGCTCTGCTTAAAAAAAAGCAAACAACTTGTTATAGCTTGGGATGGTACCTGCACAGCTGCATGGTGCGTAATCAAAACGGAGTCCACAAGAGATGCCCAAAGCCAGGCCAGCGTAGGGTGATTTTCCTTATTCATCCAAGAGAGATCGTGGTTTATATGTCCATTTATGGTAATTTAAATATTAACGTTATTGGGAATCTCATTCCTGATGGAAGCAGGAAGAGGTAAGGTCACAGCCTTCCCATGTCACTGGGATTGGTTTCTTGTTGTGTTCCCCTACCGCTTGTCTGTATTTTAGTATTTGCCAAACGGAAGAAGTTAATTTATCAATTAAATATATAAATATATAAATAAAACAAGTTGTAAGTGAAAGGTTATACAAGCATAGCATAATTCCCAATAAGAACCATCTCAGAACTTTTGCTTCACCCATTTGCTTACGCTCAAATAACGTTATTTTCAAAGAAGTCTTTGTTCTTTCTTTTTTTCCTTTCCGAAAGGAACCACCCAGCGCTCGGGAGCAAACGTGCTCTGCTGTGCGTAGCTCTGACTCAGGTTGCAAACAGGTGACATGCACAGCACGATTTTTCCTACCTGCACGAGTCAAGGGAGGACACCTTGCTTGGCAGCGGGGTCAGGGACATGTGCCCTCTCTGCTCAGCCCCAGCCCTGGATGGTGCCTGGGCAATTCCCCGGCGCTGGGTCCCGGGCAGCTCCCAAGCTCTGGCTGGGCAGGAGGGAGGGAGAGACCGCATCCTTCTGCCAGCTGGCGTGCAGGACCCTCGGGGCTGTCACGTTTGCTTCTCCAGGCACTCATGCAGATGAACTCATGTCTCCAGCGTAAAGCAAGAGTACTTAAAAACTTCAGACAGAAATATATGCAATATACACATTTTACATACCATCTATGGACATATGCATAACAATATATGCTATATATACAAAGCATACAGCATATACAATGAAAGGATGCATGCATGTCACAAAATCATCCTCTCCACCTGTCCCTATGCTGTAGAAAGAAGGCGAGTCCTGTAGGTCTCATTAGAAACAAAGTGTCTTAGCATAAGGTAAAATTTTCCACTCTAACAAAGCCAGAATAACCTTTAATGGAAACCCTGGCCTATGCATAATGTTAGCTTTAACACGCATTTACTCAGTATTGATTACCTCCATGTATAGCAATAACGATATGCCTATACTGCTAGGAAACGTTAGTGTAGTATTTCAGTTAGCCACCCATATAACTTGTATTTATTCACTTGTCATTTATGTGGAAGAACATGAATCTACTTGATTTTTTTCCTAATGCTGTGAATAATATTTATGAAGTTGTTTGTACTTCAAAACCACAAGGTGGTGAACTTTGAGAACTGTAATCTCTAAGGAATGAAAATGTGAAATTAAGTGTTGAGCAAGATGCTTCTAAGGAAACGATATATTCTCTGAATTATTTTACAAGTGATTTTCTTGCTGTGCAGAATAATTTTTCATTCACTCTTGGAAGGAAAGTAAAAAAGAAAACTGTGCATTTCATCCCCCTCTCCAGCCCCTTACTTTAACAAATGCTTAGGCTGAATATCTTGTCCTCATTTTGGTTTTGATTATCAGCTTGGGAAATTTTTTCCTTCCCTCTCCAGGTAGATAAACTGCTAGTTTCCAGTTCTTTGCCAGTGAGGAAAGAATTATGCTTCCCCGCCCCCCCTCTTTTTTTTTCTTCTAAATGAGAGCTTTTTGTGATTTTTTTTTTTCCACCCCATGGTATCAGTTTCTTGGGGTTATGAAACAGTGCAAAGCCTCATACTCTCAGAGATAAAGCTGGATATGTGTTGATGACTCAGAATTATTGGAATGATACTGATTTTGCATTTCTTGATTTTCTTTTGAAAGGTCTCAATCCAGGCAGATTATCCAGAGATTAAGACAACCATGTCATCTACAGGTATAGAATATTTTTTAAGAAACTAATAGGTGGAACTCCATCACGATTGCCTTCATTATTTGCTGCTCTTTATGGACAATCATGCAAGATCACTGAATTTTGAGACTTCCCGTAGCAGATGAAATATCTACTTACGTTGTGCCACCTGCTAAAAGTGTTGCAGCTACAATAAGAATCCATGTAAATGCTGGAGCAATGGAGCAGAGGGGAAGTAACTGTAAATCAGGAAATTAAAAATTGATGGCATGGGTGTCTCCTGGAATAACAATTGCTGGATAAGAGTGGGGCAACAGTTATCAGGGTGTTGTCAGGGAGGAGCTCGTACTCTGCAGCAGGTTGTACCTAGAAAAACAGGACCTCAAGTAGAAGGTTGCACAGAGAAAGGGACCTTTCAAACAAACACAGGTACAGATCAAACGTGGAAAGCAGTTCCTCAGAGCCAGGCCCTAGGAGAAATGGTGAGAAGCGAATTGCACACAGGTGAGAGGATTCATTTCCAAGGAAAGGGAAGCGAGTGACCAGGTGTATCAGCAAAGGGGATTAACCACAAGGTTCAGGAAACAACGGTGCCACTGAATAAAAGCTGTTTGCTTGGAAAGTCCTGCTCAACCCGGGGCTGCAGCCTAGAGAGAGAAGCAAAAGATAAACAACCCACCTTACCCATGTCTTGGAACCTCTCCAGGGAAGTTCAATAACTTGAGGGCAGAGGAAATGCCTGATGAGGAACTGCTTGATGTGCATAAAATACTCAGCCTTGGGGAGAGAGAGAAAGGCGTTTGACAGGAGATCTGCTTTTGGAATACAAGTAACTGAAGGAGATAAATAGAGAGCTAGGTGGGGACGCCACGAGGCTTTACACTGCACTGAGGAGAGGTTCTTGCTGGATCCTTAGAAGGTGTGACAGCCTGCTCGCCAAACTACTGGGTGGTAGTAATAGACATCAATTTAAGAGCAGAACGATATCTGTGCGGTGAACTATGCACGTTATGTATTTACAGGGTTATGAAGGGTAGACTGCAAGGCCTGCAATGGAATCAGTGGGAAACGATTCCTTTCTCCCATCCGTTTCTGTGTTTCTATATGCTTTCATTCCAAAAGAATGAAAAGCCTGGCCCTGGTGACAAAGAGCGCCTTTGCACCGCTTTCACTTGGTCTTCAGCCAGAGGGAGGGAGACAAAGCCCTTGTCAAGGGTGTGAACTTCCTTCATTCCCAGGGCCACCAGGCCAGCGTGTCACCCCAACTGTTGAGCATTTTATTCAAAATCAAAGCTTCCTTCCGAAATTGCTGGGCTTAGTTCTAAAATACTTTATGCCCATCCCGCTGAAAGAAATAGTACAGTTTTTAAAAAGTTTAAATGTTACGAGAATGCATCTTTCCAATGACGAGCTATCCAGTAAATGCTTTGGTTCGGTGTCTCTCAGGCATCTGTAGCTGTTCGGTGTTTCAACCAAGTAACCTGGGGATTTTTAAAACTTAGCACTGTTAACATGCAGTGATGCTGTGGTGAGAGACAGGGATATGTGTATGCTGAGGAAAACGTTTGCAGGCATAAAGGGAAAATTGCATATTGAGCGAAGCAGAAGTGTTATCTAATAATTCAACTATAGTTCCAAAAGTTCTGAATTCCCTCCTCTCCCACCTCTGGACACTTTATTATTTGGTTCTAGACTCATACGTGTATGCTAAGCAGCCTCTGATACACTTTTTTTTCCTTGGAAAGCTTGTTAGATGTAATAGCTGTTTCCAAAGTGAAAACCACTTTGAACTTCTCCAGGTTACACTCAGGAAAGCAACAAGATGAGAGAGCTGGATTAAGCTCTGGAGTACAGATGCTGTGCCCTTCTGCAGGGTGCTTGAAATGACACAGCTCTGCTCACTCCTCTTTCAGCCAGGATGCGCAGAGAAAGCTGGAAGCGATCTCTCAGAGCAGTGCAATAAAGCAACCAGACCTAGCAGCTGGGAAATGGGCTGGCTTCAAAATTACACCTGTGCAGATGAGCCTGTGAAAAACAGTAGAAAACGTATGCTGAAATGGTGATTTCTGAGGAAAGGCGATAGATTCAGAGGCCTTTCATAGCAAGACATTACTATGTACGTGTGCTGTGGCCACCACACTTAGGGTCACACCATGCTGCAATGCTTTGGCCTGTGTGTCCTCCCTGGAAGCTGGGCACCAGCACCTACCTGTGCTTCTGCCTGCCCCTGGGGCTCAGGCAGTGAGACAGCCCCATGGTCTGTGCCCCTCATTTTCGTCTGCGCTGGTATATTAACGCCTGTGGCAGCGCAGGCACCAAGCACCCACCTTTTTATGAAGGGTCAGTGTTGGCGACAGGAGCAAAGGGGTCCCCTGGGCTCAAAAGCGGCCAGCTAGGGCCAAGGGGTCCAAAAAGGAAATGACGCATGAAGGTTTAGAGGTCTCCTGAATCTCATTATTTCAAATGATAGCCTGTTCACAGGAAGTTAAATAAAAGTTAATTAGCAGGTATTTCAGCAGTCTGCTCTGATTCTTTTTTTTTTACATCCTGCTAGGTCAAAGTACCCAGGTAGTATTAATTAAAAAAGCCTGCTGAAAGTACTGGCGTGGATGAGAGGCTACACAATCATGCTCTTGAGCTCTCAGTGCAGGTATTTTTTCGTACATTACCTGAGCAGATTTGGGTATTAGAGTTATAGCCTGGTACCCATTTAGTTAGGGAATAGTGAGGGGCTTTAAGTAATTTTGAGAAATATGAAGAGCGCTCAAAAGCGGCCAGCTAGGGCCAAGGGGTCCAAAAAGGAAATGACGCATGAAGGTTTAGAGGTCTCCTGAATCTCATTATTTCAAATGATAGCCTGTTCACAGGAAGTTAAATAAAAGTTAATTAGCAGGTATTTCAGCAGTCTGCTCTGATTCTTTTTAGGTAGTATTAATTAAAAAAGCCTGCTGAAAGTACTGGCGTGGATGAGAGGCTACACAATCATGCTCTTGAGCTCTCAGTGCAGGTATTTTTTCGTACATTACCTGAGCAGATTTGGGTATTAGAGTTATAGCCTGGTACCCATTTGGTTAGGGAATAGCGAGGGGCTTTAAGTAATTTTGAGAAATATGAAGAGCAATCTTCCTTGATGAGCGTACTTACAAAAAGAGCAATAAACCCAAGCTCAGTGCTATGGGCTGTTGTCTGACTCAGCTGAGCCTCTTCAGCTGAGAGGGGAGGAGGTGTTTGCTTTGGCAGAGCATCCTTTTGAATCTCAGGAGGTTCCTTAGGCCAAGATCTTTGGTCTCAGATAGATTTATAGTGCAAAAATGCTTTCTCAGCCTTTTTTTTTCAGTTGTTTACAGAAATTAGACATGTCTTAAGGAGATTGTACGTAAGTCCAATAATATTTGCGTGAGACAGGAAGAGTACAGGACACGGGGATCTTTGTAATAACACGTTTCTTTTTACCACATGAAGTGATTCAAAAAATGTTTGCATGTCTATGTATGACAGATCTTTCATAATAGTTGTTGCATGTTGGAGGCAAAGCACAAGATTTTTCTTTCAGAGGATGGTTAATAGTCTAATGACAGTGAAGCAAACTTAATCATCTTAAATGTGATTCCTACTTCTTTGCAATGTTGTCATATTTTGAAGCATCTTCACTGAAGACAGAAATAACTTAGAAGAACTGAACTCTGAAAGCTAATCGTTGCTTCACGTGAGTATTTACTAGCCAGAGTGTTCAGTGGACTTGATTGATCTGGGCAATGCAAAAAGGTGAGGCCACAAGCACAAGAATTTTATAGCACCTATAAAGTACTGTATACAGTTTTTGCTCAATTTTATGCTGTTAAACTAAGCATTTGGTATCATATGGCACTTTAAGTACTTTGATTTATGTTAAGACAGAAATTGCATTGGTAATAAACATTCTAAAGTATGAGTTTAAGAGCAATCTACTGTATTTATTTGTGACATAAACACTCACCTGCAATGCATTTGAGAACCATCTTAGACTTAACTCACACTGCGCGTTACAGCCATTAAGCTTCAGGCACAGCAAGGTCATATCCAAGGTGAAGACAGAAGTGGCTGGGAAGAAAGGGGTGGCATGACAGATATTTTGAAACAGCAAATGGAAGAATATTCTTTTTCTCTTGTTAAATATTCCAGATACATGAGTGTAATTTCTTACTGTACTACAAAGGGTCCTATGTTATACCAAACAAGCTAAAGTACAAATCCAGTCTTGTTTAATATGAAATTATTTTAAGCACACGGTCTTGAAAATAACATGAAAACCCCACTGACACATTTGAAAAGAAATATAATAAAATTGCATGTGTTTCAGGTTTATGAAAACTCCCTCAAGGATGAATGAAATCACAGAATCGCTTTGTCGTACTGGAACCTGCCACAGCTGTGCTCCGTGTGACAAATCCTCCCATCATTACCTTTCCTATTTTGGTATTTAATTCATTATGCTCAGTGGAACCTGCTTAAATGTAACATAAAGTAATAATTTTAAAATTATTTAGGTAGCTTTTTAAATAGCTTACATAGCTTAATCCTTCCATCTTTTTGTATGGTAGTAATAGAGCATGGGAGAGTGGCAATACTGTAATTGATATTAGGACTGAATGAGAAGGCTTCACTGGCAGAACGGGACGTTAACACTCATGCATTTATTTCTTAGGAAATCATTGAAAAAGTGAATTCAGATGGATCTCTGGTCTCCCGAGAGCAGGTAGAAGAGAGGACAAGAAAAAGCAAGACGCATTATGAAATAATGAATTCTAAGTTTTTGGGATAACACAGCTCCTTTGGGTCATGACAAACAAAAAAAGAGAAATCCAGGATTCTTTAATATTAAATAATAAAATTAGAGATTGTTAAACAGTATTCAGCCTTTGGGATGGTATGTGCTAAGCTAGCCTTGCCTCACTGTTTTTAGAGGAAAAGGAAGGGGATGCCGTCTTTGTATGTTCGTTATGTATTGATGCAACAGTGGCACACTGAACATCATGTGGATGAAAAAAAGATCATCAGGAGTACCCAGCACGGATTCACCAAGGGGAAATCATGCCTGACCAATCTGATAGCCTTCTATGATGGCATGACCAGCTGGGTAGATGAGGGGAGAGTGGTGGATGTTGTCTACCTTGACTTCAGCAAAGCTTTTGACACTGTTTCCCATAACACCCTCATAGGGAAGCTCAG
>NW_009258951.1:3939914-3943748 GCF_000687185.1 Egretta garzetta
CGAGGGAGGTTATCCTCCCCCTCTACTCTGCTCTGGTGAGATCCCACCTGGAGTACTGTGTCCAGTTCTGGGCTCCCCAGTTCAAGAAAGATGAGGAACTCCTAGAAAGAGTCCAGAGGAGGGCAACTAGGATGATAAAGGGACTGGAGCACCTCCCCTACAAGGAAAGGCTGAGAGAATTGGGCTTGTTCAGCCTGAAGAAGAGAAGACTGAGAGGGGACCTTATCAACACGTACAAATATCTTAAGGGTGGAAGTCACGAGGATGGAAGCAGTCTGTTTGCAGTGGTGTCCAGTGACAGGACTAGGGGCAATGGGTACAAACTGAAACATAAGAGGTTTCAGTTGAATATGAGGAAAAACTTCTTTACTCTGAGGGTGACAGAGCACTGGAACAGGCTGCCCAGGGAGGTTGTGGAGTCTCCTTCTCTGGAGATATTCAAAGCCCGCCTGGATGAAGTCCTGTGTAGAATACTCTAGGAGAGCCTGCTTTAGCAGGGGGGTTGGACTAGATGATCTCCCGAGGTCCCTTCCAACCCTTGCGATTCTGTGATTCTGTGATCTTGCAGTGAGGAAGACTTGGACCGCAACGCTACAGGGATTTACATGCACTAAAATGGGACAAGAAGATGGGAAACAGTGCTTAAAATCCTATGCCTAAGTTTGCAGAGAGTCAAGATGATATTCTTTGCTAAGTATTTATTTTTCCAGGAATCCTTTGTCATCGTACTTGGCAGAGACAATCTGCCACGGTTGTCAGAAGCTCTCAAAAATACTTTTGCAGAGCGTATTTTTTTTGGTCTTTAGTGTACAAAACACTGGAACAAAAGTACCCAGGATGAAATCCCAATCCACAAGTCAGCTTGGAAGATTGCAGGATTGTTTGTGCTACTTAATTGATTAACTGAAGTCAACTAAATGTGGTGAGGATGTCCCCAGAGCCTCTGAAAGCTGTTCGCTTCCATTCTTCCCATTGGCATACACAGCTGAATCTGGCCATAATATTATCATTCTAAATCACAAATTGCAGTTTAATATGTTTACTTGCTATGTGGTTTTGTCTATTACTTTGATTATGGGGCTAGAAAGTCTTTTTGAGACGTAGGAGATAAAATCTGTTTTACCAGATCTTCCTTTAAATGTTATCACTGATACAATTGATCAAAAGTTACACGAGACATTTTCTGTGGGATCCTTTTGTCAAAGTGCTGGCATCGTGCCACTGCCTGTACGAGTTACACATTGGATTGATTTGAAATTGCTATGAAAATATTGCAGTTTAAAGAACAAAATCCAAGTACTGCTGCTCAAGACAATGATAAAGCATTAAAATAGCACCTCTGAGCGTGTGTCGGTTACCTCTCTTTCGGCTTGAACTACCAATCCTCTGTATTTACCCGTGCCTTCTGAAGAAACATTTTAAAATAGTTACAGGGAAAAGGGCAATATCTTTTTGATGATAATATTCTGGCACTCTGCAGATTTGTTAAAGTTTAACTTTGCTGGCTAAAGCAGCCTGGAATCAGTACCTATCATTTTATGGAGTAGGCTGTGCAGTTCATTTCTTGTTGGTGAGGGTTATCTTCCTTGACCCACAGTATCATGTCTCTGGAACTCCTGTGGTTAAGATCATGCTCGAAATGGAGCAGGAGGGTCTCAGCGAAGCAGCAATGAGTCATAGAGAAGACAGTTCTCTTGACTCTGGCTCTGTCCTTCACAATCAGAGTGAGCTGGGGCTCCCTTCACCAACGATGGATCCAGCCATCTCCTGAGGTTTCTCAGCATTTTCTTTCTGAGAATGATGGTGGGAGGGTAGTTTAGTTTTGCAAGAGCCGTATTTGTGTCCTGGAGGGAAACTGGAGTGTGTGCATGAACAAAACCCATTTTCTGTGGATCGGAGAGACCTAGGAAAGTACTGGGTGGCATAACAACAGTCTCCTGGAATAATTGGGCCAGTTAGCCAGGAAAAAGACTACATCTTTTTTGCGTGCACTCTGCTCTCCAAAGTTATCCCTTTTATCTGTGTATATAAACTACCTCCCTTAAATTATGCCCCCTGTGAAACACAAGGTGATCTGCATAGCCATGCATTACATTTGAGCTCCCTCAAGCGGCAATGAAACCTTCAGGTTTATTGCAGGGGTGCTTCTGCAACGAAGATTTGCAGTTCAAGACTGCGTTTTTAAGAGCAACTACAGTAAACCGAAAGAGCTGCTCTGATTGCAAGGAATCGAGACTAGTTTGGGGGAATCGATAATGTGACCCCATAATTTCATAACATAGCTCTCTTTTGGCAGATCTGTTCAAAGACACATATTGAGCGAAAAGTAAGCTTTTTATACCCAATAGTAGTGCGCAGCAGATGCACTACAACCAAGCGAAACCAGCGTGTTTTGAAAACTTATTTATTCTTTCTTGAATGTTTACCACCAAATTAATAACAGAGCAGCTGGAAAGTTGACCTCTGGGTTCACAGCATGTCAGGTAAAACCCCACACTTTTCTTTCTATCATCCTGAAAAGGTAAATAAATCTTTTGGCTTAAATAGCAAGTATTTCTGCCCTCATTAAGAACATACTTTAATGAAAAAGCACCATCTGACACTTGATGATGTGCACACCAGATTCAAGTCATCTTTCACAGAAGGCTGAACCTTTTTACAGTGAATAAGTAGCTTTTTCAAGGGGTTGTCTAACATGGGAAGGCCTTTTTGGACCAAACAGCTCAAGGAAAATGACTTTAATATCCCAAAGGAGGATAATGGAGCAATTTTACAAGCTTTTGCATTTTCCTGCATGGTTGTTGTAGGGCTTAGTGCAGTCTACACTTTAAGCTTTTGTTTTTTAGTTTGCTCTTGCTTATGGGAGGTTTATTCCTCTTGAATAATGGATATTCCTTTTGGTAATGGGAAGGGGGTAATAGGTTTGAAGTTTGGTAATAGGACAAGGGGGAATGGTTTGAAGTTGCGCCAGGGCAGGTTTAGGCTAGACATTAGGAAAAACTTCTTCACAGGAAGGGTTGTGAGACTCTGGAATGGGCTGCACAGGGAGGTGGTCGAGTCCCCAACCCTGGAGATACATAAAAGAAGGATAGATGAGGTGCCTAGGGACACGGTTTAGTGGTGGGATGGCAGGGTTAGGTTAAAGGTTGGACTCGATGATCTTAAAGGTCTTTTCCAACCAAAGCGATTCTATGATTCTAATGTCTCAAGCAAAATGCTAAAATGAAAAAATGAAGCCTAGCTGTGCGAGAAGGGCAGGCGAAGCAGTTGAGGAGGCAGGGACCTGGCAGAGCCAAAGCAGCGTTGGCTGTGGTTGCTCCTTGGCATCTTCAGCTCCAGGCAGGGAACATGTGGGCTGGGCAAACCTGCCTGCAGGAAAAGCAAATGTTACCTCTCGGGCTTTACGTTTTGAATCAACTGGAGACAAGAGAGGCACCCTTCCTCCCTGGAGCTCGCTCTCCATTTGACCACAGCAAGCCTGCCTTTAACATCCCTTTAACCACAAAAGGCCATCGGTGCTAAAACCTGGGAAAACGCCCTGCCAGCGGTGTGCCTGCCACCCGGCTTTGTCGCTGCTGCAACGCCGGGCACGCTTCGTGTAGCTAGCGCCCTCCCCGCACCACCCGCTCAGTTTAGGGGGACGTTTCAGGGGGATTTGAAGGGTTTTTCAGCCACTGTTACGTTCCAGGTTTAGCTGGGAAGCGTCATGAGTTGCAGCGCCCGGTGCTCGGGGGCTTACGCTTCTCACCGGAGCGGCCCCCCCGCTGCTCGCGGGCCTGGGGGGGGTTACGGGCCCGCTCCCAGCAGCCCGCGTGCCCCGCTCCCATAGCAACG
>NW_009258951.1:3943955-3962202 GCF_000687185.1 Egretta garzetta
AAACGCAGGTTCAACGGGTGAGTCGCTGCCTGGGGCGGGAACGGGGTTACGGGGGTTGGGGAAGTTGGACTCGATGATCTTAAAGATCTTTTCCAACCAAAGTGATTCTATGATTCTGCGAAGTACAGGCAGTCCGGGTCAGAAAGTGTGCCTGGTCGAAGTAGTTCTACTTGGATACTTACCCGCTGTCTCCCTAATTACCTGAGGAATAATTACTTTTTTTAATCCCCCCCCCTTCTTTATGTAGGATATGAAGGTGAACACGGCTCAGTTCATGGCACTGTATGCGTGGTATTCCTGGCCCAATGTGGTTCTGTGCTTCTTCGGAGGTTTTCTGATAGACAGAGTATTTGGGATACGGTAAGCGTGATGTTAGTGCTGCTCGTGTTCAACAGAAGGCAGGCTTCAACTGCATGTGAAGTATAGGCGTTATAATATAAAATTTCTTTTTCAAATTATAATAAGCTTTTTCAGGTTTGGTTTTTTTTTCACGTGATCTAGGAATTTCCACTGGTATAATTAAGCTTCCTTCCCTTTATGGCTTCAATAAATGGCTTAATATATGCCAGTCTGCACCACCTTTTTTTTGAGGAAGATGTCAATCGGTGGCATTTATTACAGAGAGCTTTTATTGCATATCAAACTCCCCCTTTTTCCTTGCTGTAGGTCCAATATGCTGTTGTATAGCAAAAAAGATTCTAGCTATGCATTAAGCAATTTTATTTTTCTTACAGGTTGGGCACTATAATATTTAGTATCTTTGTTTGTGTTGGGCAGGTAAGTGCAAATGAGAGAGTGAAGGTTGATACGTGTCTGAAGCTTCTTTCCTGGGGGTGGGGAAAAAAGCCCAAATGGCTTCTTGCGTAGCGGTGTATATTTCGGATGGGAGTAGGCAGGTGAAGAGAGCTGAAATGGGAGAACCCTGAATTTTATTGGGGTAGTTGGGAACAGGTGGGGTAACTAGGAACAGAGGACCTTGAAAGATGAGCGAAATAAGATTGTGAAGCAATCACATGTTTTATCTATTATGAAACTACTATGTAGGTCTGTTTGGGTAGGGTATGATAATAAATAAAGGCAAAGCATGACTTTGAGCCTCTAGAGATGTTTTCTGAGTGCAGTTTCAGGGAGCGCCAGGTTGGATGTTACGTAGCCAGCAGGATGATGAGTAAGGGATGCAGAGGGAGCAAAGGCAAAAAGCTAGGAGTAGGAAGTGGGTGTGAAGTATTTCTGCAGGTCTGGGAAGGGAAAAGCATTTTTGTTTGTTTTGAGATGGTTCTAGGTTGTTCCATACTTCAAGTATAAAATTACAATTTTTCCTTAAATGTTTATTTGGCAGGTAATTTTTGCTTTGGGAGCACTACTTAATACTTTCTGGCTGATGGACGTGGGCAGATTCATATTTGGGTAAGTCTAGAAGAGTATAATCTGTGCTCTCTGAAGTAAGGACTGTCTTTCTGTGTCCTAGAAAACTGCTACTGTGTTTACACTCAGAGACAAAGTTGTTGGATTTTGAGGCATCTGTAAAGCTGAGCCATGAAAGATCTTCAGTCATGTTCCCAGTCTAACTTAGAAAACAAAAAAATAGGACTTTGCAGGTCTTACTGAGTGTCTTAATTTAGATAGTTTCATAATTTCTGATAATTCAATAAGCTGATAAAACTGTGGGGGTTGTCCTTTTCTCTTAATTCTTACTTTCCTGAGTAAAAAGAATTCTTGGCCACAACAAATATAACAGGGCTCCTATAGTGGCAAAAAATGAGAGCAAATGTCAGAAGAAATGACCTCGAAGTTGTCAACATGCCACTGTATAAAAATGTTAGAAAATCTGACCAGCTGTATAGGGGGGTGGGCAGATACCTGGAATCAGAATTTAGTGAAGTCAAGATACCTGCTTTTGATTTCATTTGGGTCAGGATCTATGCCACTTGCTTCTTTAATGCAGAAGAGAAATGAGAAGCTGCTGCCTGTTGATTTAATTTCTGTAAATGATCAAAAGCAATTATAATAACTTCTAGACTACTTAAGATACCTTGTGCTCTTAATTATTCTTAAGACACTGCAGTTCTCTTTTGAATTGTATTTCAGACTTCTATTGCCTTGTATATATGCATTAGATCTGCCTGTACACAGATAAACTTCTCTGAAATAGTCATCTTGGTACTGTCAGCAACTGATGTATTGCTTCCTTGCTGCTTTGCATGTTTCAATTAACGTGTTTTCTTTTGTGTCTTCCTTCTTTTTTAGAATAGGTGGAGAGTCCTTAGCAGTGGCACAAAACACATATGCAGTCAGTTGGTTTAAAGGCAAGGAGTTAAATCTTGTGTTTGGATTACAGCTAAGCATGGCCAGAATTGTAAGTGTAAAACTGTATAGCTTGAATTCATAGGCTTTAAGGTGTGTGGCTTGTCCTGGCAGTGAGACAGGTGGAAAACAGAATCTATAATGCTCCCTAGGGAGTTTTAGTTAAAAATGGATGTGAAAATTAAATTTAAAATGTTAAAAATTTGTGGTACATAGAGAAAGGATACACAAGGAAATGAGTTAATAAGATTTTTTAGAACCTGTCAGACTTACAAAGAAGCTTGGTGGTGTTATTACTGTAGATTACTGGGTGGGACAGTCACAGTGCTGCATTTCATCAGACTAATTGATTCTTGGCCCATCATAAAATGTTGGCTTAAATGAGTGTAGCTTGTGGCTTGGGGACAAAAGTGCAAGCTCTGATAAATGATAAATGGGGTGGCTCCTTTAAGAAACTCCCATCCTTATCTACTACTGTAAGATGTTTTTATCCTTGTTGTTGGTTCTGATAGGAACTGTGTGAGTGCATCTCAGCTATTCTGTTTTGATTTGATATAATCACTTAAACCCACCTCGAGCAGCAGTTCACACTAATACACCAGGCTGTGAATGAAGAGAGTGGAGACATGCCTCTGTGGTATATTAAACCACTGCAGGTATTTACCTGGGTAAAAGAGAGTTAGCTGGTCGCAGCTGAGTCTGGGTTGATGTTCAGGCTGTTGCTAATTAGCAGTTGCCTCCTCTCAGCTGAACTGTAGCTAACTGACTGTTGTTAGCCTTGGGATTGCAGCTATGGATCCCTTCTCTAGGAGGAGAAGGGGGGGGGGAAAGTGCTTCTTCTTGATGCCTCTCAGGTGGAAATTGTGTTTGCTTCAGCCTGTGGTATTAAATTGAGCTCAGTTTATGAGGTAAGTATGATGTAGATTTTATGGCACTTCTAATGCTTCTGTCGAAACACTGTTAGGGTTATATAACATTTCAGTTTGTGATGGTATATTATTGTTGCAGTGGTTAATTTATTGCAAACACTAACCAAACCAGCAGGGAATAACTTTATCATTGTTGTTGGTGATTTATGTTCCCTGTGTATGTACCTGATTGTTTTAAACACTGTTCAATAAGCAGTCTGCCTAATGTTCCTTTTGAATGCATATAATGGTGTAATACGTTATTCTTTACATGAGTCTGTTCTGTCTAGGGGAGTACAGTGAACATGAATATCATGGGATGGATATACTCTAGAGTTCGAGATCTTCTGGGGTATACTGGTCCCAGTACTCTCGGGTTAACTCTCATGATAGGTCAGTAATATTTTGAACTGATGTCGCCTGCTATTTTAGGCTTCTAAATTTGAACAGCATGCATACATGTTAATGACTTCTTACTAACTTGGAAGTAGGATGAGTATATTTGAGACTGGGAAGAGCAATTCAAATACTGTTTGTATCAATGGCTAATATTCTTATGCAGAGTGTACTGTATCTGATAAAAAGCTGAGTGATTTTTGTGGTTGCCAAATTCAAGTTTGTATCTTATGAATGAAGATGAATGAGATGAAACATTTAATATGCTTAGATTAAAGGACAGACTTGAAAAATTTTCTGAAAGGTATCATGTCAAAGCTTGCGTGTTGTTGTCTAATGTGTAAAAGTGTCATTTCAGCTACCTTTGGATCCATGTTCCTTTCTGTCAGAGCCATGGGTATTAAGGCCTTGGTGTTGGTAACAAGGCCCAGGCTTTGTTTCTGTTACTACGAGGTACAGATAGGGAGCTTAACTGTGCTGAGCAGGAGTGGTGGTAGTGTTTTAAATAAAATAAGCATAGCTACATGTTTGTACTCTACTTCAAGACGTATGTCTCTCAAATGGCAGGCTTTGGTATTTTCACCTTACCCTTTGAGTTGTACAGCTACTGACTCTTACACATAAGACAAGCTGGTGTTAAACTTAGTTTGTATTAGATATGTAAAGGTATGCTACAGTAGTTGTGCCAAATTACTACTTGAGTCAACAACTAAACACGTCGCATTGCCTTCTTGCAGGTGGCGTAACATGTCTCTTTTCACTGACCTGTGCACTAATCCTTGCTTATCTGGACAGGAGAGCAGAGAAGCTCCTTCATAAAGAACAAGGGAAAACAGGTGAGTGGTGTGGGTGGTGCGGCTGAACCCGCCTTGGGCTTCGTTCTTTCATTCTGGAACAGACCCTTCTGGTTAGAATCATAGAATCGTTTAGGTTGGAATAGACCTTTAAGATCAAGTTCAACTGTTAACCTAATGCTGCCATCCCACCACTAAACCATGTCCCTAAGCACCACATCTACCCATCTTTTAAATACCTCCAGGGATGGTGACTAGATGGTTACTCTGTGCACTCTGCAGGTTTGCATTTTATGTAATTCAGTCACTGCTGTTTAATAACATTTTCACAGTTATAGCTTTAATAATAATTTTTAGTTCACTTTTGTGTCAGTAGGAAGCTTTACAGTTTTAAACACCCGTTTACAGGCAGATGCACTGTCATCTGCTTTATTTATAAAGCATGTGGAGAGCCTCCCAGTCCACATCAATTTGATCTGTGCCATTGCCACTGGTACTTTGTTTTGTTGGAATTGGTCTTATTTCCTTTAATAGGTGTGCAAAACCATGCAGCTCTTCTCCATCAATGTGTGGTGTTTTGAGTTTTCCATGTGGGACAATTTAGATCAATTAAAAATAAACTAAATTTGAGATTCAAGTAAGAGCATATAACATGAGGCTTCAGACATGAATTTTGCTAGCTGACTAAACATTTACTTTAAAAAGTGATTTGTATTTAATTCTGCATAAGACTTTCAGAGAACTTGTGCATCCAGCTTAGTGTGGGAGAGACAATTTGTTCTTGACTTTGGCACTGTTGATTTAGGACTTGTATACTCTTAACCAACTCCACTGTGTAAACTTTAAACAAGAGAGTCGGTAGTGGCAGAAATGTATCCTTCAGTAGTGACTTGTGATCACCTTAATGTTTATTCAGTGTGGATGAATTTCAGATGTGCTTATGCTGACTGAAGCAATATTGTCTCTTGCCCCACTCCAGGTGAAGTGATTAAGCTAACTGACGTGAAGGACTTCTCGTTGTCCTTGTGGCTTATATTTGTAATCTGTGTCTGTTACTATGCAGCAGTTTTTCCTTTCATTGGACTTGGAAAGTAAGTGTCTCTCACATAGCTATTCTCCTTGAATTTGGCTTGGGTTTTAACTAGTTACTTACAAAGGAAGAGGTGTGGGCTAATATTTAAGAATCCCAAGTGGCTGCAGAACCACTGGTCTCCCAGCAAGTCTAGGCTGTGGTTTGTCATTTCTTCTGTGGCATTGTTCACTAGACTTGTGATACAAATAAACATAACTCTTATAGTTTCCTTATCTGTTGAGATTTGTGGGAAATACCATTGCTTAACATAGGCTGAGTTGTCAGAACTCAAAAGCATAACGCGTGCTCCATTTCCTGATTAAAACTTGATACAGATTTAAAGCATGGCATGAGTTTTGGTGTCGAAAGCTGTGGACACCTGTCTTCTGCATGATTTCCTTCCATACTCATAAGCTATTGACTGACTGCGAGGTGGGGGCTTACATGTAGTTACGACTTTGGAGAGCCGTCCTCTTCCTGTGCTAACTGGGGTATATATTGAGTTGAAACTTGGCGCATTTGTGTGTAGGTTTCCCTTTTGAACCGCATGACTTGATCTAAGAGCTCAATCAAATGGGTTTTGAGTACACTTGGAATTAGAAACAGATCTCTTGAGCTCAAAGCATGTTTTATGCTGAGTGAGCTGGGAAAGGGAGGTGACTTGGAGAGGCATTACAGTCAGCAATAGATGCCTATTTTTTGCTTGTGCTCATTGCTAATGTCTCATTATTGGGTTACATGTTAGTTATGTACTTTGGATGTTTTTCCCAAAGTGTAATTTGAATAGTCCTTAGGCAAAAATTTGTAGAGTCTGATAATAAGCTCCTAAATGCATTATAAATGAGGATCTGTTATTGGATGTTTATGCCAAAGCTGTATCTAAAAGTTTCTTGAGAATCAAGTTGTTGTGTCTTTGTCTAGCTTAACTTTTATTTCATGTCACACAAGTGTGCATTTTCCTAAATTTGTGGGTTTTTTCGTTCTTTAGGGTTTTCTTTATTGAGAAATTCAGATTCTCATCTCAAGAAGCAAGTGCAATTAACAGGTATATTGTGGTTGATTTAACAAGTAAATGTGCTACTGCCATGTTCTAGGGGGTGTATGTATCTTTGGGCTTTCACCATGGCGGGGGGGAAGTTTGGGATCTACTGTTGCAGGTGGTGACTTGCACTTACATGGACAGGCTTGCACTTAAGTGGACAGATACATTTCATGTGGCACAAGGAGTAATTGGGAGGTGTGCATATTTGTTTAAATAAAAATGTCTTGGATGCTCACATTGAGGAATCAGAAGGAAAAGGCTCTGTCTGAAGGGTATTATTTTGGTATTCGGTGCTTCCCTTCTGAGTGATTGAAACACTTTAATAGCAGCACCAAAAGAATGAAATTTTCCTAGTTTGAAGGTGAATTTGTGATGTGGCAAAAAAAAACCAAAACAAAAAAATCAACAACAACAAAACGCTTGCTGGTATATGATTCCAAGACCTCCAAGTATGTCACTGTTCCCTTGGATGTTGAATGTTTCCATGTTCTCAGACCTTTTGGGAATTTTGAGTTCTGGAGTCTGGGGGTTTTTTTGGTGTGTTTTTTCTTATTTCACAGGTAACAAGGGAATATGGTGTTTTGTCTGGAAACACTTGTATTGCATACTACCTAGAGCTGTCCATGGCTAGCAGGTGCTCAATTCTCTTATTTTTATTCTTTCGTAGTATTGTGTATATCATATCAGCACCCATGTCACCAGTCTTTGGACTCCTGGTGGATAAACTTGGAAAGAATATCATCTGGGTTTTATGTGCTGTAATAACTACACTTGCTTCTCACATTATGTTGGCTTTTACCTTCTGGAACCCGTGGATAGCAATGGTAACTAATTCTCTGAGACTTACAGCTAAATATGATAAAATAAGAAATTGAGTTGATAATGAATTATTCTGCATAAGTTGCCATTGTCTTCTGACTGTTTAGGTAGTCACAGAATCACAGAATGGCAAGGGTTGGGAGGCCTAGAGCATGTTGCACAGGACATCATCCAGGCGGGCTTTGAATATCTCCAGAGAAGGAGACTCCACAACCTACCTGGACTGCCTGGGCAGTCCTCAAAACCTGTTTTGATATCCCTGACTTTAAGAAGATATACTATGTGAAACTGAGTTTAAAACTAAAGAAGGTGAAAAAGCAAAGAACGCATAATACAGGCGAAACATGAGCTGTCTACAGCCTAAAGATAGCTTCAGGCTTTGGTGTTTTGTGGAGGGAGGCAGTAGTTATGTACGTGTGTTTTGAGGTGGCTGCTGTCTGTAGCAGTAATTCTGTAGTTGTTTAGTGCAAAAGGGTGTTCAACTTCCTTCTTAAGAAGGATGGGATTAGACCAGATGGATGTATGGAGTAGCAATTCCTTGTCCCTTCAGAGGCCTTAATTCATCATGGTATATGTGGTTCAGTTGTGCTCTGTTGCAGAGGTCTCTGCTGCTTCATGGACGCTCCTTACATGCTAGGTGCTCGCTTTTCTCCTAAAACTTGTTCTTTTGGTGTAGTTCTGAAGTGTATTATCATATTAAACCACTTTCAATGATTTTAAACTGTCTCTGATGTGCTGTATGGGATAGTGGTAAACCTCAATAAAAGTCTTTGTTATTGATTTCCCCTTCCTAAGGCAGGTTCATCAAGAAGTTGCTTTTGAACTAAGGTTTACAGGCTTAAATACAGCTTAAATGCTGTGCTCACCAGTGTATCAGGGTTAGAAGTTAGGGTCCTTGTTTTTCATGTATTTTTCTCGTGGGTTGCAGCATTGATCTTTTCCTCTGGGTATTCAAGCCGGGCTCCTTCCTTAATGCTAATTAGATAGGGTTTAGTTTGTGGGTCACTGCTGGAAAAAAGTTTTCTCTCCTTCTAAATGTGCATGTTTATTTAGAACAGTATTGCAAAAAGTGTTACCTTAGCTCTTTTCTTCTCTTTTGGGAGAAGTGGAAAACAAATATGTTCGTTTATTAGAACTTTACAGCAAAAATGCATTTCATCTAATGTCTGTTTACTTGTTACTTATTTCACCAGTGTTTGCTTGGTGTGGCCTACTCATTGCTTGCCTGTGCCCTGTGGCCCATGGTAGCCTTTGTTGTTCCAGAACACCAGCTAGGAACTGCTTATGGCTTGTAAGTACTTAGTTCTGTCTGCTTATGCTGCTCTACAGTGACTGTATCCTGATACTATTGAACCACTGAATATCAAGCAGTTCTAACACGTTAATGGTTAATATTTCCTCCAAGTTCAGTCTAGCAGGAAGTCTCGTGCAGTTTCAGGATGTATATGTGTGGTAGAGCATGTGGTTGTGGTAGATGCACAGAAACTTCTGCAAAAATGTGGAGTCATGACTGTCATGTGTCATAACAAATGGGGAGAAGTTAATCTCATTGTTCAGTGCTCCTAACGATGTTTTCTTTAAAAATAAATGTCTACACAGTGGTAATTCTTTGTTTATGTGTTAGTATGCAGTCTATCCAGAATCTTGGTCTGGCAATTATTGCTATAGCAGCTGGGATGATTCTTGACACGAGAGGATACTTGTTTCTTGAAGTCTTCTTCAGTGCTTGTGTTTGCTGTAAGTATTAAAAACACTGAAAATGGTTTCTGTACATTCAGGAAGTTTTCTTAGGCTTTTTTGTTAATATTTCCTGTAAAAACAGTAATAACTCCTTTCTTACAGTTAGATAGAGGTTTCACCTGGTGCAATGCTGAAAGTAACTCAAACCTAGCGAAGTGTTTTGTGGTTTTCTTGAAGTGATTTAGTGTAAGTAGTTTCAGTGTTTCAATAAAAATGAAGAGTGAGTAAAAGGGCAGGTGAATGATACTGCTGAAGGCTGCATTTATAAGGCCTGTTACTAATGTAACTAAAATTAGAATAATCTTTTCTGAGTTACCATGCTACTTAGGAGCATAGGGGAATTTTCAGAAGCAATTAAGAGACACTGCTGGCAAAAGTCTCCCCTCAGTTACAACTATAATGAAAAATCGTAGTTGTTGCTTGGTTGTACGTTAAAGCTGTTCTTCTGTCATTGTTGTAAATTTATTGTCAGCTAAAACTGTTCTGGTTTGGTTTTTCAGTGTCACTAATAGCTGTAGTCATGCTGTATTTTGTGAATCACCTCACAGGTAAGTAAGTGTTTTCAGCTTCTCCTGATATTTGTTTTTATCATAATTCTTGAAGTTATGAAGCTGAACTGTTTACAGGTGGCGTTGTACAGTCCTGTGTCAGGTGCTATGGTTTTGGTACCAGGAGCATCTCCTGATGAGGCCTGTCCTCGTAACATCATCTTTGTAGATACTGTAGTGTGTAATTCCCTGAACCTTGCTGTGATATTAAATCAAATCAGCAGGGCAGTGGTACCTATCCCTTCAGCTGACTTGAACATACGTGTAGGATATTCTGCAGCTTCTTCTAAACTGCGTATCAAACTTGACTGTATATGTATCTGCAAATATAAAAAACTTAATTATGTAGACTTTCCTTCAAGTATCAGTGTTCCTTCTCAACTGTTTTTTGAAGCAGTAACTACTGAAAGATCTGGAAGGGATATTATTTTGTTTCTTTCAAAGTTGCTTCCACTTTTTTTAGTTTGAAGGGGTATTATGGTGAGCTGTAGAGAAGCTTCATTATTACTCAACAGGAAACTGGATCAGGCTTGAGAGTTTAGTTTGAGTCCTGATTTTGCTTGCTCGGGTGATTGAAGAATCATGGAATTGTTCAGGTTGGAAAAGACCTTCAAGATCATCAAATCCAACCATTAACCTAGCACTGCCAAGTCCACTGCTAAACCATGTCCCTCAGCACCACATCTAGATATCTTGTAAATACCTTCAGGGGTGGGGGCTCAACCACTTCCCTGGGCAGCCCGTTCCAATGCTTGACAGCCTTGTTGGTAAAGAAATTTTTCCTAAGATCCAATCTAAACCTGCCCTGGCCCAACTGGAGGCCATTTCCTCTTGTTCCATCACTTATTACTTGGCAAAACAGACTGACACCCACCTTGCTGCAGCCTCCTTATGAGCACATTGTTATGAACACATTGCTCTTTCTCTTGAACTCAGTTTCTACTTTTGTAAAATTACTCCACTGATTTCTGTTGTCAAGTGCTCTGGGAACTTCTGCAGTGAGGTATGGTATCAAAAATACAATATAAAAAGAGCAGCTTTAAAAGTTTCTAAGTGTGTATTACTGCTTTTGCAGGTGGTGATCTCAACTGGTCTGCAAAGAAAAGGGAAAAACTGCAAAAAGTAGCTGCAACTGAGTAAGTATAAAGAACAATAAAGAACGGTGTCCTTATAAAATATTTAACCTGAAGTGATTAAGTAGATTACTGTCTGAAGTCAGTCTCTTTTTTAGGTCTGCCATTTGTATTGAATGTTGCTTTCTTTTTTACTAGTTACTAGTAGGATTTCATAGTCCTGCCGACTGTGAATGAATAATTAGAGGAAGTAGCAATTAACCAGGTGTCATTTCCTGGCACTCTTCCTTGCTATTTTTCTTTATTTCAGTGGCCTTCCAACCGAATGGAACGGAAGTGTGTTTAAAAAATGTTGTATCGCATATTTAAAAATGTGCTTAACTTTTATATGGTGCATACCTGACCCAGGCAGCAGTAAACATTACCTGGGTTTAATGTCAGGTAATCCATGGACTGATTTTTTTGTTTTGTTTTGTTTTTTGTTTAAGTGTCATGAAAAGCTAGATTTCTCCTCAGAAGAAACTGCACTCCAGTCACTTCCCCTTCAGTTTCAGCTTGCTCCTCTTGCTATCTTGCTTAGAAGTCCTAATTCAACTTGTCTCTGAAAACTGTGGCTTGAGTCTAAATTGCAGTTCTAATGGGAAACTCACTTTGTGGTTAGATCTGTGTCATAAATATTATTGATTACTGTGAAAAGTTTCCATTTTTAGAAAGAAAATGGGGTGGGGTATTTCAATAACATGGAATCCACTTCCTTTAAAGGGAAATGGAGCACTTGAGGTGGGCTTAGGGCAGAAATTGTCAAAATAAGCAAATTTTGACAGTTCATCCAATTAAGCAAATCTCATTCTGTGGGAGACTTGTATGTCCTGCTTTCCTTTCCTACAGAAAATAAGGGCAGTGAAACGCTTCAGAGTAGTAACTTAAAAAAATTCTTTTCCTTGGTCTTGACAAAACATTGTTGGCGTGTTAAGGGTCCATTGCTGTGCGTAGCTCTAAGAGCTGGAATCAGGTACTCTTGCTTCTTAAGTGTTGTTTGAGCAAACCTGAATGTATCAGTCACCTGCTGTCGGGATATCCCCCGAGTTCTAGGGCACTGGATTTATCCCGTCTGCACAGTAGAAAGTTTACTTGCTTTTTTGTTTGCTATCCAAGAATGCTAAATGCAGGGTAAAGCTCTCAGTGGATATGGAATGCTGTACAAGGGAGTCAAACACTGGATTAGGCTTACAGCTTTCAGAATAATTGCCTTGTCTTGGGGGAAGAGGACAGGAAAAGCATTGTATCGCAAAGTCCATTAAGAGATGTCACCCTAAAGGCAAAACAAAAGATCCTTCCACTTCAGCTTTTCCACTATCTAATTTACTGCCTAGAAAACCTGCCTTTTTTAAGTAGACATAATGTAAAGTCTGCCCATCAGACTGAGTTTAGGCAGCTTAGTTTGTTTTGATGACCTTGTTGAGTGCTGTTCCTAGTAGTGTGTCAGCACCCAGAAATTGTCACCTTTTCCAAATCCTAATTTCCAAGTCCTCACAAGTGCTGTGAGGATTAAAAATATGTGCCTTGGAGAATGTAATGTAAATGGGGATCGAGTATTTGTTAATGTATTGATTTTTTTTTTTTAATATATTTAAAGCAAATGTTTAACTTGCTTAAGGGTTGAACAAGTCTAAAAAGTCTGAGGTTCTGCTCCTCTGATCTGAATTTGTTTTGATGAGATTGCGGTTGATAACTGATGGAAAGAGCACGGTATATGCATTTCATGACTCCAGTCATAGTTTCACATTTGTCATGTGAAAGAGTAAGTCAATATGCAGCAAGTCACAGCTTTCAAGATAACATCTGTAGAATTCAAGCTGCTCGTACATGAACACCACAGAATTTTTTTTTTTAAATGCTTTCTGTTCTGACCTAGTTCAGCTCAGCAAGTTTCTTCAGATCTTGAAGCTCATTTGCCTGTAATGCTGGAATTTTTTACTTTGTAATAGATAACTATATTTCACCTGCAGATATTGTACATCCCACAGCTTTTATATATGTTTGTTCCAGATGAATACTTTGCTAACAAGACGTGTCTTATAAATGGCCTTCTCTAAAACTGGACAGTGTAACTGTCCATATGATGACACTTAAGTTAGTCTTGAAAAAACACAAAATGCCTGTCAACAAGGCCTGGCCAGGTGACTTGTGGGGTTTAATGTGGTTTTGTTTCTTGTCCTAATTTGTGGGCTTTTTACGCACCAGTCTTGAGGAAAGCTCAATGAAACTAAAATCTCACCGGACCTGGTGAGCATGCTAGCTTGCATGCTAGGTGATGAGTATCCTCTTCAGGCCAAAAGGTCACAGCCAGTTTTTAATACAATGCAACAAAAAACCCCCAACCCCTCCAACAGGAGCAAAGGAATTCTGTGTCCAAGTAGAGCTGCTTTTCAATCTGCCTGGCCCATGTGGGATGTGTGTAATGCTTCCAGTATTTACTGTGAAAAATGGGTTTGCATTAGTGTATGCTGTGGGATGTAGTGTCTTAGAACAATATTTTCAGTAATTTTTATTACAATGTTTTTTGCAGAAAAGAAATTTGAATAGCAAATATCATCCAGAAGTGGGGAGCATTTGATCAGCATGATGTCAACTTGAAGAATTAGTGTTGTTTAGTTTGGTGGTCAGCACTGGACAGTAGTTCTTTGGAAAAGAAACTAACATGCTGGGGATTTTACAGTAAATGGTGAAATTTTATGCTTTGTAACCAGTTTTAACTAATGCCAAATCATCTCCTAATTTGAACAGAATGGGTTTACGGCATTTTACACTGTGTTTAAGCTCTCTCATTGGAGCAGGTACTCTGCAACCCAAGACAAACGTGTTCATCTTAAGATGAAGGCTGGTATAAAGTGTCTTCCATGTGCAGCACTACTGTTTTGGTGGGGGTGGAGATTTCTTAATGTAATGGCATTTTATGTTCTGTATAAGGCTCACTGCCTTACAGAGCTTAGAAATGGGTCACTGTTACTACCTTTGTCACTGTCTTAATGCAAACCACTGTCTTAAGCTAAGTGTGTTTAGAGCTCTGTTCGGTCCTGTTTCTCTTCAAGACTTAGGTGGGAAAATGAGCAACAATGCTCTGGTCAAATATTGACTCTTGTAGGAGACTGCTGTTAATTCTGAAGACTGCTGAGCAGTCTTTTATTTGCATTTTTGACAATTGATTCTTTTTGTATTGTAATCTTTATTTTAAGGGGTGAAAGCTTGTTTAATAAAGAGATAGTACAAATTGTTACAAAAGCTCACTGAGCATGTTGTAATCTGTGAAAACCAAAAGGTTTATCTTTCTACTGAAGTCTTGCAATCTAAATAAAAGGAAACTGCAGAAAACAGCCTCTCTCTTTCTTTACACTGAATTAGTGATCTATACGCATCTCTTAATCTATTTTAATCTGATATCCACTATTCATTTATAAACATTACATGCTTTTTCTAGTTATTAAAAATAGAACTGCATACAGAAGATAAAGTTGTTTGGGTTTGCACTCGTTGGTGCAAGTCTCTTAAACAAATTTTCTTTTCCAGAGCGGAAGAACAAGAGAGACTCAGACGTCAAAATGAAGATGACTTGGCTAAATTACGGCCAAAACCTGATGACTTTAGTTTAAGGAATAAATACCTCTCCAAACTAGGCGCTCAGGTATTAGTAACAAAGTAGGGGTTTTAATAATGAAGGATAGAGCAACGAGATGTTTATTTTAAGAAATTGGCTTATTGTTTCAAGTAGCCAGCAAATCAACCTCTGATTAAAATGCTAAATGTGTGCTTGTTCTCAGAAATGAAGTCTCACCAATGATAATTAAAAATCTAATGAAGAAGATGGATCAGTGGCTGGCAGACCAAATAAGTTGAAGAGCAGGTTTATTATGATGCATGATTTTTTTAATTTTATTTTTTTTGCAGCTACCAGATAGTTACTCTTCCTATTTATCAACAGTGGTACACAGAAGCGTGTTGAAATAGCATGTTGCCCCACTTGCAAAAGCAGAAATACACTGAAGTTCCTGGTACACAAAACTTTGTTTCCAGAACTGACAACTACCACAGCAAAAGCAGAGTGATGCATTATACTTTTCTGCAAGCATAGATCCTATTTTGAAAATACTTGGCTTAAGCTCCCCCTCCTCACTGTGGGTGAATAACACAGATACTGATGAAGAACCATCTGGCTGTTTATTTGAACCCATGAGCTGTGTACTACACCTTCCTGTCTAAAATACTGCATGAGTAGCTCGAGTCAATAAGCTAAGGCTTGATCTCTTCTCACTACACAACAGTGTCTGAAATGTGAAAGCTTTGTTTCAGTAATCAAATTGCTGTGAAATGGGCCTTGATGTAGGTATGGGCTATGTAGCCTCTCAAGTTGGACAACTTTGTTACCGTGTTGCAAATGTTTTATTTTTTCTTACTGAAAAGTGTGAGGCAAGGCTGCCTTTTTATTTTGGACCAAGCAAATATTTCAGAGGAAACTAAACTCTACAATTTCAGTGTTATAGTTAAAAAAAGTGCTAGCCCTGGAATTTAATAAGAGATCACAGGCTTAGCAATAAACCTTGTGTAAGTCCTGATTCATGTAAAAACTGATATATTTTTAAGAGGTTGCGACTAAAGACTTACGTTTCAGTGGAAGGCTTGTGGCTGAATAGCTAGATCCTAGTACCTCCTGCAGAGTGCATTTTTCTTTGTTTTTGTTAGTCGTGTAACAAAAAGCATGTAAGGATTTTACTCACATAATTGGAGAAACTATTCCTAAACTAGGCTAATCTGACGTTAAAAGGCAAGAGCATCTTCTGGAGCACCGGGTACACCAAACGAAGAGGAGCTATACAGGTAGAGGACAAGGTACACAGGGGAGAGTGAGCTTCCGTTGGCTGACTTCAGGCAGTCCTTGTGTGCCACAAAATGCTTAAGAGCCTTTGATGAATTGCTTGATTGCAGAGAAAGTAATTTGTTATATGAAAAATGTTACATTATACCTGTAATATTTTTTTGCCTGCGGTGATTTAAGCAGACCCTCTGGAACTTGTGGTCTTAAGGTTTCTTTTTGTTTTTAAAAGATACTTTTCAGTGGACATTTCTTTCATGTTCCTGAAGAACTAAGATCATATTCCTGAAAGACTAAGCCAGGACTATTTTGGTTAATAGTTCTATATTCTGAAGAACAATCTAGGAAAATGAAGTAGCAGGTTGTGAACCATGCCGAGCTTACTGCCAAAGGGGAGCAGTACACGGACCTGTGACAATTTTGGTGCTTTCTGTGCTCTCTTTGAGAACCGAACACTATCAGCTCTGAGAATGGTTGATGCAAGTTGGTTTATTTTTCCTGTAGACTTGTGAATTCTGGTCCTTTTTTAATAAAGGCTTTAAATGGATACTGGCACCTGTATTTTTCTTACCTGACTGTTCAGTGATGCATTGTTGCCCTTGGTGGTTGTTGAGACTTATATATGCTTTTTTTTTGTTGGTTTTTTTTTTAAACAAGCACGATTTCTGCTTTCCCCTGAGAAATATGTGGAGTTTCTGGGGAAGTATATCTTTGAGGATCCAAAGGCAAAGTTTCTCCCAGTTCCCCCCAGTGATGGGTTGATGTATTTTTTTAAATTTTTTTTTATTTTCCTTTGGGGAGGGAATTATTTTTTTGTTCTTCTGTTGCTCGTCATCTCCTTCAGCTACCTGCTTCTCCTCTGCCTGCTGACATGTTCTGGTTGTAGAGAATTTCTGCTGTTACCCATAGGTCGGCATTTTGCACGTGACATGGCAGTAACTGTGAACTTAACGTCTTGTTGAAACTTTATTTTCAGTTCCTAAATTCTCTGTACCCTTGAGCATCTCGCTAAAGTACTGTGGCAGACTTCTGTAAAATAGTGTAACTTCCAGTGTCAGCTCAACTCTGCATGCCCTTGCCTTTCCTTTCTCAGAGATTCAGCCCATTGATTTCCTTTACTTTGCTTTTTCAGTCATGGATCTGGAGCATGGGAGCCACCTGGCTTTTGTTTCCTTATCTCCCATTCCTCTAATAAAGTTCTAGTAGGATGGAGCCTTCCTCTTTCTATTGCCAACCCTTTTGCTTCCACCCCTGTGTTAAAAAGTCCGGCTGCTATGTTTGTGCTTCAATGTATAGTCTATAGATTCAGGTTGATCATCAAGGAGAAAACGGGAAAAGGGATTTTTGAATTCTGAAATGCAGTTTCTTTTTGATAGGGAAAATGCGGTGGTGATCATTGTGGGAGGGATAAGGCCAGCAGCTACCACAGCGAGAGGGCTGCTGGCCTTGGCCAGGGGAGGGACGGCTCAAGCATGTGCTGCTGAAGCATTTGTTTGTTAATATCGCCTGGGTCCTATTTGCAATGAATTTGGAATGGCTGGAGCTGGAAGCTGCTTATCTTCGTAAGACTGCCTTTTTCCCCTGCAAAGCTTCCCTTAATGGCTTCTATCCCACCAGCCTGAGAAGCTGTTGGTTTGTTTTGGCTTCCCTGACTTTTTTTTTTTTTAAAATGTGAAGTTTATGGGTTGGGGTCTGCTTCTGGACTGTAGTGGTCTGACTAAATTCTGCCAGTGGATATGCAGACTTGTCTGGAGATGTTTATAGAAGAGTTAGTAAATATGGTCGCAAACAGTAGTTCAACACAGTATTTTATTAAAATTATCTGGGCAAATTTCAGAGGGACTTGTCACTCAAAGAATATCAATGGTGATATCCATCTCTTTGCTGTTACTTCTGCTCACACGGGGTACCCCCAGGCATGTGGGACTCCCAGATCTGATGTGGCTTTTGGGTCGTTCTGTTCTTGTCCTTTGGGTCTGGGGTGTTGTGTTTCTGTTGTGGGTTGGTTTTTTTTTTTTTCTTTCTCCTTTGACGTGTCTTTTCTTCAGGGGCTATTGCTGGATGTTTCAACAGGCTTTCTCATTCTCATTTCCAAAACTGGTTAATATTCCATTGTGTATCTTAACACTGTAGGTGCTCTCTTATTGCTTCTCTTGTTGTGCAGCTGGTCAAGCAAAGAGGCAAAGCAGAGCTCTTTGAGTGAGCTGGATCTCTGAGTAACATGAAAATCTTCCTAACATGTTCACACCGTGTTCTGTTGGATGGGGCAGACGTGCATTGGTATGAATGGGAAGCCAGAAAGCCCTAGACACACAGTGTGCTGTTTCATGCAGACCTCTTCAAAGGGAAATGTTTAAAGCATAGAAATATCCTGTAAATATTTAAACTTCCTGTGCATACGCGTCATGAAATATCTCTTTCAAACATTCGGTAGTGGAGTAGCTGCCCGAGTGACACTGAGGTGCTTCAGATCTCGTGGTGGTCTCCAGGTATGCAAATGTTGTTGCACGTTTGAGATTTTTTCGTAAATCCTGGTCACTAGGAAGCACAAAAGCATTTTTGCCATAAAGATAGCACTTACGAACAAGCTTCTTATCCTCCAGGACCTTGGAAGTTTTATATCAGCAATGGTAGTGAACTCTTTTCCATCCTGAACCTCACAAGAAGTCTTTGGGGTGGCCCCA
>NW_009258951.1:3962217-4005000 GCF_000687185.1 Egretta garzetta
CCTGCGTGGCCTGCTAAACAGCTGTCAGAAGTGGTGGATTTCAGTTGTTACCAACCTCAGCTGAATTTGAATCAACAGATTGGAAATGCAAGCTGTTCTGTCTCATCGCCAAGGCTCTGTCTGCTGAACGTTAGAGGAAGAAGCAGAAGCAGCCTTGGCTGCCTGGGTGGCTTAATCTGGATTCCCTGGATGAGTTTGCCTATGCTCCTGTGGTTACACCAACCAGGCTCAGGTGGGGAGAAAGCAAATGCAATTCTGCCCAGAGTTCCCACAGAGGTGATCTGGAACAGCTGAAGTAAAGGGTTTGGATTTTGTTTTATTGGAAAAAGGAGAAAATGTTCATAAAATAAGTCGCAGTAGTTCTGTCTGTTTAGCCTGGGCTCTGGCTCGTGTTGGCATATGTAAAATTGAATAGCTGAAGCGGTTAGCATGTCCTGGCCATCTGGTCTGCCCTTCTGAGAGAAGCTGCCACTGCTGCTGCAGAGATGACTTGAAAACTGGATATTTTGTTGTTGTTGGGTTTTTTTTGGTTTTTTTTTTCCCCAAGTTCCTTAAAGCTGAGCATTGTGGAGAGGTTATGAACAAACAGGACCCATTTTCTTGGCTCTTCTTAAGCTTGCTTTCTGCTACGGTGTCTCTGGTGCTTCTTGGGCATACATCATGACTGCTTTTCTGCTTTTGTTTTGATTTTGATGCTTGTGTGGATGTGGTCAGGCAGATAATTTGTTGTCAGCCTCTAAGACAATTCCTTTTACTCTTGTAGCGTTTTCTAGGTCTTGTGTGGCTGGCAGCTCCTGTTGTCTTACCTTGCTTCCTCTCTGAATAATTGCTGCTCCCAGCTGGCTTGAACGAAGAAGAGGTGCAACTCAAACACTGTGGGCTGCGGTGGGCCTACAGTTGCCTGGAACTCAAATATGGGTTTGGAAGCAATTAGCACTCTCTAAGAACAACTACTCAAATTATATTTCTGTTACGGTATTTGCCAAGGTCCTTATCAGGTTCTTGCATGATACATTTTGTACGGATAGTCAAGCCTTGTTCCTATCCCCTTGTGCCCACAGAGTTTAAACAGCATGTAATGGGGTTTGACATTGTGGGAGGGAAGAAATGGGAAGCTCTGCATTCCTCTGAGCATCAGGTTAGCTATTTTATCGAGCTGCCTTTGCAGAGAGAACAGAAGGTTTCTGAGCCAGGCCATTGCTGCAGTGACAGCAGATGTGCTGTAGGTGTGGCATTAAGATGTGACCATACAAACAGTGTGTTCACATTTCTAATTGCCTTATGTTAGGTAAATCCCTGCTTCTTGTCTGACGAACTCCCCAAAACCTTTGGCTCCTGCTGCTGTTATGGTCTGCATCTGAAGATGCTGTGGAGAATCACTGTGTTACCTTTTCTGAAATACCCCGCACCTAAGGTAAAAGCCTCTCCTCTTATTGCCTTTATCGTGAATGGTCCTGGCTAGCAACAGAAAGGGTTGCTACCCTTTAGCGAAGGTGCTAAGGACGTGACAGACCCCACCAAGGAAACAGTAGCGAGGTGGTAATTGTCCTTGCAGTAGCCTTTTGAAGCACACTCACAGCATTTTAAAAATTTGTTACCTAATTAATGGCTGGAGATGACTGCTTACCTCTGCTCTGGTGTCTTCCTTGGTTATTCGCTGTCATTTTTATTTACAGGCCTCTATAAAACTAGAAGCAGCAGATGTGCCTTTTGGAAAGGGCGCTTTTCAGCTTTATTAGTCACAGCTGGCCCAGGATATGATGACCACTTGCCTCTCGGTCCTTCATAAAAATACCTCCTGTGTTCTTCACCCAAATTGGTTCTCACTACAGTTTGCCCTCACTCTGGGGGAATTGTAATTATACTTTTTTTTTTGTCATGCAGGTGAGTTTTATGGCTCTTCTCCAAGTCTCATACTCAGTGAAGCAGAACCAATCTGCAGCACTATGAGAGGGCAGCAGGGATGTGGTTCCTCAGCCGGGGCAAGTCTTGCTGGGGCGTCTGTCCCCTCTGCGTGCATGGCAGGCCTGGTGAGAGGACCTGCCTTGGCAGCCTCAGCTCCCAGGCGAGCCTGGCTCTGTTAGTTTGACCAGAAAGAAAGCAAAGGAGGAGGTTGATGAAGCTGTAGAGGCTGACCAGTGGCCTCTGGATCTTGTAAAGCAAACTCCAGCGCTGTAGGAGTTGGCAGTCAGGTACCCAGTACACATGAATGAAGAGGTAAATGCTGTGGGTGATGTGAAATGGCAGTAAACGGACAGCAAAAAGCCCACAGATGAGGAGAATGGTTCAAATCAACTTGGCTCGGGTGGCACTACCAGTGGGGTTGGCATCTCCAGTTGTGCTGGGGGAGGCTTCTGATCATCAGACAACAGCAGACTAAAATGATGAGGAAAGAGGAAGCCAGATGTGGTTAGAGCCATGCCATAGGGGTCGTAGCTGCTGAGGTTCTGATTGTGCCAGTGTGAGCGTAGACCAAGGTGGGCGGGAGCTGCAGGAACACAAGCACCCAGGATGTAGCTGTGCTGGCAGCAGCCGGGCGCTGGTCCGATAGGGTAGGGAGCAGATGGGGCAGCAAACACCTAGAAAGCAGTGGATGCTGATGCAAGTCAGCAGGAGGATGCTGCTGTACAGGTTGGTGTAAAACAAGAAACGTACCGGTCTGCAGAGCAGCTCTCCAAAAGGTCATGTGTCCTGCAGGGTGTCGCTGATGATCAGCAAGGGCAAAGAGGAGACATAGAGCAGGTCCACCACAGCCAGGTTCACCAGGTAGACGGTGGTGCAGGTCCAGTCTTTGGCACAGCTTGGCTCCAGTGAGGAGCAGCCCCAGCACAAAGAAAGAACTGTAAGTAAAGGACAAGATGTATTTATAGCTTTCCATGAGAGGGCACAGAGCCTTCCCAGAGGAGCCGTTCTCCATTTCCTTCAGGCCCCCTGTTGCTAGGTGCAGCTTTAGGCACCATGCACTGCTTTTCTGTTGCTTTAAAGCTCTCCCTGCCAGAAATAGAAACACAAACACCCGACAGTCGTTTGTCACTCTTGGCCCTTGCCTCTTGCCACCTCAAACAAATCTGTAAAACCCTAATTAAAGCATGCACAATCCTCAGAAGAGACAAAACTGCAATGGAATTGGTGCATCACTGTTGCCACTTGAATTCAACCAACGCAGCGACTGCTGCAAATGCTGGGGCACCATCACTGTATCACAAGGGCAGTTGAATGAAGTTTATTGCAAATGCAGGCTCTGCCATGTGCTGAAATTTCTCTGAGCTTTGGTTACTTTAGGGGGGCAGTTGAGGGAAGGGCTCAAGCAAGCACGCATTTTGCAAGAGGCAGTGCCTGGGACTGCTGCTCGTTTGGCACTGCATGCAGGTTGGTTGAGAAGAGGTGAATTTACAGCTTGCCCATAGCAGCAACAAGAAAGCAAACTTGATGGATAGCTGCTTGCCGGGGCAGAGGCAGAGCCAGGCTGGGCAGGCTGCAGAGGGGTTTGCTCAAAATGTGTGCTCGTTGCAGTCTGAGAAAATATGGATGTCATTTCCCTTTTCCCAAAGGAGTGGGGAAGAGATGTTTTTCTGCTTTCTGGTGTCCCCTTAGTCCCTTTTAGAAAATATTAGTGTAATTTGTATAGACTAAATTTTTTTTAAAGTTTGTACCCAATACACCTCCCAAATCTCCCAGAAGAGCAAGGGAACCAGCAGGGGTTAATTAACAGGCATCCCATTCTAAAGAGGGCAAGGATCAAACCAAACTGAGAAATGACTGAATGTCTGTTTGTTCTTAATTTAGAGGAAAGCTTGGTAACTTCTGTGTGTGGTCACCTGAGCCAGAACTGTTGAAGAGTTTTCTCCTGGCAGGAACGACGATGTGTGTGTTCTGGTAAGCCTCTTTGATTTTATCTACCTGGGGTGCTTGTTTTACACGCTTATGTCAGACCCTGTTTGGATTCGTCTTCTGTTTTAAATCAACATGACCCCTTTGGGGCATCTCTGTCTCATCTGTGGGCTCTTGGGTCATTACATCACTCTTGAGACCCTCCCTTGCCACGCGTCCCACCTTGCCATGGAGGGTCCTGGCTGGCTCCTCTCTGCCTGGTCGTTGTCCTTACTGCAAAATCCCTCCAGGGATGCACTGGCCCCAGAGCACAGAAAAGGGTTTTAGCCCTCACTAGGTAGTGATGTAAATAACTTAAATATCTTAAAATCAGTAACTTACTGCTTGGCTTTTGAATCATTGTACTAATTTCTTCATAATCTGCTTTATGTTATTGGAGCAGCAAACTTTCACTTGGGTATCTTTTAATATTTTGACCCTTTGAAAAACTGTTTTGTGCAATAAGGATACCACGTCCATGGTATTAACTGGGAGCCAGTGCCCAGGGGTGCTGGGCCTGCTCACCCTCCGAAGGTAGGGGAGATAGATCTGGACTGGTGGATGAGATCAGGAGGGAAGTGGTGAGAAGTGAGGTTTATCCCAATGAATGCTCCTGTTCTCTGGGTTGTCTGTCACTAGAGGTCAGCACTGCAATGTTAATATACAATAAATGTTTTCTGTATTAGGACAAAAAGTCTTTGAGGCTGCGACTGCTGTCATTCATTTCTGTCACTTATTTACATGACTTTGGAGGTTGGTTTCCAAAGACGAATATCAATACCAACAGCATTACGCAGGAAGTGAATCACAGAATGGTTGAGGTTGGAAGGGACCTCTGGAGATTACCTGGATCTGCTTGAGCAGTCATGAATGTATCTCACTTTCTGAGATACTGGCCCAATCTGTATCCCCTGCCGGCTGCCTGAGGCCACTGTGGTTTGCTGCTCAGACTCTGCTACAGTTACCTTCAGTCCAATTTTTGGAAAAAGTGCCCGTTCCCCACAGCTCTGTTGTATAATCTAGCGGAGATGCTGGTTAACTCTGATCCAGCCCAGGGCAGAACCAACTGAACCTGCTGCCATCCCACCTTAATATGAATGCAGCGATGGCTGCAGTTGTTGTGTTGTCTCTTTGGTGGACGTGGGGCAAACCGTGGCCCCTGGTTCACACAACGGGGTGGGTGGCACTGCAGCCCCCTCTCTGAACCAGAGCTGTTGACTAGCAGTGTTGGCATCCTTGTCAAAAATCACTTTGGCCCCCATTGGGTGTGTGTGTTGAACCCTGAAGCTGCACAAAATGATATAGGTTTCAATTCTAGCTGGAGTGATCACTGCTCTGCCATCCATTATATATATGGAACAGTTATTTAAAACAACTGTCTCTCAAAAAAAAAAAATCCAACCCTCTGATCAACAGATGGAAAAGGAAGGAGTGGTCAAAACAGCCCTCAAATTTTGTGGTCTAAGATCTAAATTGTGTCCTCTGTAGAGAAGTGTTATGTGTGCTCAGTGGTTTCTTAGATAGTTGCATGCATGTTCAGGCACAGAGAGTGCTGCTGACCCCTTTCATGATCGGGCCTTGGTCCGGTCACAAAACCCTCTTGTTTTCTGTAATTTCACTTCTATCAAGAGCTCATTCTGTTTATACGGTCTTGGTGGGCAGTTTCTGCTGTGTGCAGTCTTGGTCCAACCAGGTAGTTACGTCCCCAAAACCCCTCAAATTAAATTTGTTTCGAAGCTGGGTAAATTCTTGGTCTTCTCCATGTTCTTGGGACTGATTCAGTCCATGTTGCCTAGGCTGTTGGCCGGGGAATAATTCATATTAGAGACGGGCGTGTTATTCGGTGTGTTACTGAGTGGGTTTGGGGTGCGTGTTGTGGGGCAGCTTTGATCCGGCTGGAAAGGTGCCACTGGAGAGGTTTCAGCTGGGTCGTGTAGCTAGACCTGATCTTTGGAGGAAAACCTGCGTATCTATCTTAAGGTATCTGTGGATTTAAGCTGAAATCCCTGTTCTGCAAGCAAAAAGTGGGGCCTTCCAGCAAACAGAAGGAAGGAAATAGTTCCTGTTCTGTTCCCTCTGAACAAGCAAATTCTACTCTTCCTGGCATTTTTATATAGCATATGTGGATCCGTAAGCATCAGGCTGTTCCTCAAATTATTAAAATCTATGTTGCTTATCTTAATTAATTGACTTGTTTACATGTTTACAAAGCTCTGTCTGCAGATATAAAACAGCTGTTAATGTCAGTAATCGAGAAATAGTGGAGTTGGCATCCTGCATTTCTCTTGTCAGCTGAAATGATGATTGAACATAACCGGCCACTTCAAATTAAGGCAAGTGAAGTAACTGCCTTATAGCAGCTGGGGTGAAATGGCTCACTTACGGCTGTAGCAAATTGATGAAAAAAATCTCATAGGTCACTTAAATACTCAGGTGAAATTGGTTAATCTACTTAATACTAAAGACTTAAAGACTTCTTAAAATTCTACATTCACAGAGCCAGTGAATGTCTTACGGGTGATCGTTACATTTTTATGTAGATTATTTTATATTTTTAGACACATATATTTTTGGGGTTATCTTACAATGTAGCAGTGGGAACAAATCAGCTTAGATCCATTGGTCAAGATGAGATCAGTTGGGGAATTGTCTCTTAAATGCTTCCACAGCGTTGCCCGCTGGCCTGTTCCATGCTGGATGGTTTTCCGTGGCTGTTGGGCAATCTCTTACAGTCAGTATTTCTGAGTAAGTCAAACCTGCTAACCTGAGTTTAAAAAACATTTTGTTTGGCTTCGCCATCGCTTTAATGCAAGCCGGCTGGCTCATGGTGACTCCTGTTTGCCCTTCTGCAATTCAGACCTACCTTGAATATGAGGTTAAGAGTAAAACCTCACTTGTGACGCTTAGGTTATCAGAAATCATGTTGCTTATAAAAATGGCTCCCAAAAGCCAATTTTTCCAGTCTTTGTATATAAAATTCACTTAAAATAGTTTTTAGTGAGAGTAGGGGTGATACCCCAATGTATGAAATATGTCAGAGATGATTGATATGCATATGAGAGGCTGAGTGGAAATTGAAGGAAAGATACGGCATTGCCGGGCTTCATTTAAATACAAGAGCTATGCATTTAGATTGATTTATTTTTACGCCAATAGGTTCTGACATAAATATAGCGATATATAATGTATTGACTATAATGTCAACATTATTTTAAAGCTGACTCAAGGAAAAATATCTCATTGTTAGTGCTGAAATATAATGCTTTGTTCTGCTGAAGGGGAAAGCCTGTGATCAAATAACCTTTTTCTTAAGACCCTTTGTAATGGCTCTTAAAATGAGTGAGTAACAACAGAGGTGACTTGTCTTGGGGCACTCCGTGTCCTGAAATTGTTTTGGGACTTCCAGGGCAGTAGCATACTGAATAGGAGAAGCATGTCCCATGCCGCTGAGGCTGTGGCTGTGCTCAGACAGCCCAGCCCCACAGCTGATGCCTTTGCCCTCTGTTTTGAAGTATCCTAAACTTGCATCCACACTACACATTAGGTTGGCTATGAGGTTGACCATTAATTTTTAATGCTAATCACAGTTTTATACTGTGCACTGTGCATGTTGTACCATGTTAAACTAATGGATTGCAAGTCTGCTGGCAATGAGCTATCACCATCAGCCCATGCTAAGATGTCAAATGACCTTATTTGAATTTTGCTGTGAGGTCTTTAATTTTTTTTGACTTGATTTGGAGCTAACCTTGCTAGAGGTGGAGGAACTACTAGATGTTTTGGGGTGAAAGGATAGCAATTCATTGAATGAACAGTCTAGTGCAAATGAGATTCACCCTTTTTCTTTACAGCCTCTGCTCTTTACCTTCTGTTCCGAATTTTTCAGGTAAAATCTCTGGATATTCAATGATGTAACATGACCATCAGGACCAGGTTAATTGGTGTTGGCTGTAGCCATTGGAAGTCAGTGGAAACCGCAGGCTTATCATGGGTCTACCTTTCTCAGTCCATGTTCCTGTTGGTCAGAAGGAGGAATCTTCCAGCTCACTTCTGAGTTAGATCCACTTCTTCCATATTCTTCTGTATTTGCTTTATTTTCTTTGTTTAGAACAAACACAAAACAAAACAAAAACCAAATAAAAAAAAAAACCCTGAAAAGTGTCTTTTCCATTAAAAGCACTTTGCAGAGCTCAGTTGATTGATGCCTTTGCATTTTCTCACTGTAGGAATGACAGCTTGGCTGTGCAAATAGTGGCGATGCTGGCACAAGGGTGGCTGCTGCGCGCTGGACTTGTGGTGTGGTCCTGCCCATGAACTGGCCCATGAATGGCAGAGAGAGATTGGGTTAACTGAAGCCTTTTCTTCTCTTGAGCATTTTGTTTCTTAGATTGCATTTAGTCTGCTGAAATTATGCCAGACTGTATCAGTTTGCAAATTTTACCAGCTTTCATCCCTTTTTATCCTTAACATCTTTCTAGTAACTTATTCGGAGTGTGTATAATGTGTGAAAGTGGTTGTGGCTCATTGCTCCATGTTGGAACTAAGAGGCAAGGCACTGTCTGCAGTTCTGCTTGGAGCCTGCTGTTGATGTTCCACTTCAGAAAAGCCCCTTAGACTGGTAACGCTGAGTTTCTTGACTTAGGTGGCCTCCAGGTGCAGATGTGCTGAGCACCTGCAGCTCCAGGGGCAGACAGTAAAAGCTCCACCTGATTATCACCTCTGCAGATCAGTCCTGGGTAACTCCATCCCAGCACCTGGGATGGAGTTACCCACTCACGTCTACATTGGTTTTAGGTTGGCTTCAGCCCACCAGCAGGGAAGGGCGGTTGCCCGGAGTGGAGCTCAGCAGAGGATTGGTGACTCCCTGGCTGTGTAAGAAGCCCTTGCAGCAGGGCTGGTGCACTGTTGGCTGCCCAGGAGAGTGGGGATGCTCAGGGGCGATGCTTCTCCCTGGGGCTGGTTCTGCCTTAACCACTGCATGATGCATTAATAATTGCATATATGCATTATAGCATATGGCATTATGGTCACTTCCATAATGCTATACCCATGCATTTGGTACATCAGCGACAGTGACTTTTCTATTAATATATGAATTGTTTTACAAGTGTCAGATGGAGAGTGCTATATATAAATGTAAGTTTTTTTCCCTTTGCATGAAATTATTTTTTTTTCCTTTCTCATTTTCTCCCACATTTTTTTTACTTTCACTTTGTACAGGCTGCTGATATAAAGGGTTTATTCATGAGGTTAACCTAATTACTATCTTCAGAAACAAAGCCTGTTTCTACAGTGAATATCCTTTTGATATCCATCATCTGAATATTGCCTAATAAAGTTAGCAAATGGCCTCCAAATGAACCAAAATGATTCAGTATCTCATCTAGCAAAGAATGTATTATGGTTTTACCGATACTGACAGAAATGTTTAAAATTCTCAATGCATTGCTGTGCTGGTAGATTAATATGCATTTTCTCTGTCTTGAGATGAAAAACACTGTCTGGATTTAATGCAACACTTACAAAATTGCTGATGTGAGTCTCTGTTAAAGCTATTTTATATACACACTGGAGAGTTTACTGGAGACAACTGGAAAGTTCAGTTTGAGTAGCTCCAATACTTGTAATCAGTAACTAAAATGTATTCATGGAGTTGCGAGAATAAAAGGTGTGAATTTAAGTGCCTTCATATATTTTCCTTGCTTGGAACAAAGGTGATACATTTTTCATGTAAGCAAAGCTCCGTGGAGTTGCGTATGCTCTGGGGAGATAATTAAGAAAGATCAATATATACTGATTTATTGGGTTTGGACCTGAGGAGGTGCTCTCTGTCCACATATTGCGATGGCCAAGCTCTAGGGTGAGCGGCTGGTGGCTGGATCCCTGGACTGGCTGAGCTGCTGCCGGAGTCATCCCGTAAGATCTTAGTGTTTGGTTGACATGGGGAATAGTTTACATTTCTGTCTTTTGTGTGAATGTTGGTTTAAAAGCCTGACCTAAAAGCCCATTTCAGCCCTTTGTGGTACTTGTCTCAGGACAAATATTCCTTGCTCTACTCCTTCATTTATCTTTCTGGGGAGAAACAGAAGTGGTAAGTGAAGACAAAAATGACTTATTTTTCCCTAAAGATCATCATACTATTAAGCGAATTCTTGGACAACAAAATTTAGATTTAGCTTGCCTTGCCTGAAGCAGAAACCCAGCTAATCCTGTTAAAAAATGTAACCAACAGATTTCAATGTTCTTGCTGTTGCCTACCTGCTTCATTCTCACAGGTATTCATTGAGAAGACTGAGGCAGTCTTTATGTTCTTAATCTTCCATCTCTACTTGGACTGGAACTTTTATAAATAATTTAATTTAATTACAATATATCTTTATTGGAAAATATTAGTTTACAGAAGAACATTTCAGAAAGCATCCTGACGAACTGCCTTGTTCCACTGAGTGCAAAAATCCAGCATTAAGCGGTGATGATGTTCGATGCGTCCAAAGGAAAATCATTATTTCAGTTACTTCTTAAATAGCGCTCTGGTTCGGGAAGAGTATTTGAGTTAATGGTAGTTTGGCATCATTATATATTAATGGGCTCCCTCTGATTTATTTTTTCTGGCAGTTATCCACTTGCACTATGTATTATGCCTGACCGTTCCATTTCCCCTGCTATTGAGTGGTAGATGGTGGATTAGTACCTCGAGAGGCTGCGCGGGAACGTAATGGGATCTTGCATCATTTTTAATGGTGAGTTACGGACCGTCACGCAGAATATCTGGGCACACTTAATACCTTTCTGACGACAATGTAACGGATGTAAAGGTACGTGTTGTCACTGAGCTGCTGGAGAGGCAGGCTCCCGCTCGTCAGATGCTGTTACACTGCCCTGAGTTGTCTCTGTAGATATTTTTGTAATTGCAAACTTTTTCCTAGCTCGAGTCGTGCTTAAATAAAAAATTGATCCCGTGGAATTATATTGCTGAATATTAAAGTCAGTATTTATTTGCAAGAGTCACTTTGGGGTGTCTAATTTGTCCGCGAGAGCAAGGTTTTCTGCTCAGGCTGCAAAATGGTGCAATAAAAATCAGTGATTGATGTTTATTATCAGATTAAATGGTTTAGCTGTGGGGATCAAAGTTATAAATTACAGCCCTCCCCAAGCTGTGATTGGCCACCAGAGATCTTTCAAAGTGCCAGCATTTTTTAATGAGATCATGTATTTTCAAGCCTCTAACAGTATCAACTTTTGTAGTTTATTGAAATTGTGTTTAAAATAACAGTTTACTGGGTGTCAAAAATATTGGCTATGTTTTGTATTTACTTGGTCAAACATCTCGGAGGAAAAAAAAACATGAGTTGAAAGCTGGGATTTTGATTCCCAAGCAAAGTGTGAGGACTTAAAAGGAGCGCAAGGGATGCTGTCCTCTAGCTCTACACTGATGCAATTTTTGCTGCTTCTGGTTTTTGGGCATTTCGCTATAAGATGGGCTCTCAATGTGCAGCAGATGCAGATGGCTCTTAGGGTCTCCCAAGGGCTGCCGCCCTGGCATGCTGCAAAGGGGAACCATAACCTGGTTATTCACAGAAATTAAATGTTTCCGTTCCCAAGTCTCATAGAGAGCCTACAGCATTAGTGCAGTGTTGGTTCGATCAAAGTTTAATGGTCAGCTTTTTCCCTGCTGGCAGACTGGCCCCGGTGACACCAACATTTTCCCCTACTGTTCATCAAAGTAGCAGAAACCGGAGATTGCTCTAAATGGCAGAAAAATCTAAACACCCTAACATTATTTGCTTATAGCTGATAGGACATGCCCTAAATATCAAAAGCATAATATTCAAATTGGAGACATTTGATGAAAGGAATGCTGAAATAATCTTCTTAGATTGCTCTTAAACTCAAAGAATAGCTAAAATTTAGTCTGCCATTAGAGAATACTAAATTATATTTTGTTACTTGCTATGGGAGATTTATAATTGGGGTAAAACCTTAGCTGTGAAAGCATTAATCTCAAGTACAGTGTTGTAGCATCAAAAGCACGACATTGTCTTCCTGTCCCCAGGACATTCTTTGTTAGAAAATCATTTGTTTTACTCAAAAGAGGTCTTTTTTTCTTTTTATATTAAAAAGTTGGGTCTTTTTTTTTCCTTGTGGCTGCATTTACTCTCAGGAGATTCTGATAAAGCAGCTCAGTTCAAAAGAGTTTGCACTGTATGGTCACTTTTTTGGGGGGGGAGAAATCATTAGGTGTGCTGTGGGTATTGCAGCTGCCTGGGTGGGGGGAGTCTCCAATCAGGCTCCCTTCTTCCATTCCTCCTGCATCACACATCGGATGCTCTTCCCTGGGTGTCGGGATAAGCGAGGGGTTTTTTCAAAGGCGAGAAAATATTATTTAAAGTTATGTACACGTATTGATTGATTTGCAGCCAATTGTGCAGGTGTTCTTTCCCTCATTGTACTGATGTGGACTTGCCCAAAGCCCACCTCAGGTGTGGGGGGAACCCCGTTTCTGCCCCCTGCTTGGCGGATGCTCGCTTTAGCATCGCTGGAAGGGTATAACTGAGTGAAGTGACGCTTGCTGTAATTATGACGGGTTCATACATGGAGCGATTTGGTCTGTTGTCGAGTCAAATTGGCCTGTTTTGTTTTTTTTTAATTATTTTTTAAAGGCTAAAATGAGCAAAGGCAATCTCTGTGACTACTGCGGTGGAGGCAAAGCCTGGTGCGGAGCTGAGGTCTGCGCTCAGCGACCGGGCACTGGCATGGGGCTGTCAAGGAAGCTGATGTTCCCTCGCTGTGAGGAGCAGCCCTCAGTGCTGTAATTGCGCCTTTACCTTGCAAGCCCTGGTGGAAAATAATTAAATTTCACAAAAGCCTGTCTCGTTTTGAGCCCCTGAGGGTATCAATTAAATGTAATAATGGTAACTGTAGCTTTTAAGCAAATATGTAGGGTTTTTTTTTTTTTAAAGAAATGGAGTGTGAAGTCCTTTGCACAGCATGGAGCTACAGACTTTATTTCCATGTTCCCCTCACTAAGTACCGTTCCTGTAAAGTCTCAGGGGGAGCTGTTTATGCCCAAGAAACAGAGGCAGGAAGATGTTCAGGGGTTTCTTTGGTGGCCAAGGGCAGGTCCTGGAGGTACCAAGCATGCCCATCATTTTATGTTGCTTAGCTGGGATATACCGTATGCGGTAACCTTGAACTGCCCAGGCCAGCTATTGCAATTCATTATCTAGCACCTTTAGGAATGTCACCATAGATTTTTTTTTCAGTGTCTTGCCACAAATGAATGCACCTCCCACCCGATGCTCAGATGTGATGCAAAGATTTCTATACCTCGGGATATCTGCTTAAAAAATAAATTAGCGTGGACTATGCCCCTGATCTGGAGGTTGGCCCCTTCAGAGAAGGGGATGCTTGTTCCTGGGCTGCAGCTCCGTTAGCAGCAGCATGAGCTGCTTTATGGGAGCATTCGAGAAGCAGCATACATGTTCTGCAAAGCTGCATCAGAGGGAAATAAACCACCAAAATTATCCTAATAAATTATAATAATTGTGCCTGGCAGCATGCGGTAATTTAAAATAGATTAATCTAACAAGCTTTAAATATGAATAAATAATAAACATCTTCATGCATTGGGAATCTTATTCTACTTAGTTCTGAATGAATATTAATTACCCCTCATAAACCCAATGCAAAAATCGATCCGTGTGGAGAAGGCACAAGGTATTAAGGATACCAAATTGGACAGAGCCCAGATGAATATTCTCATCATCAATTAAAGTCGGATTACACTGCCGCTCGACTCTGTCACCAGCTGCCTGGTGATGAGAAGCAGGCTTTAAAACGGGGTCTGTGCTGTTGTGGTTTATATTCAATTTTGTATCCCTTGTTTCCTGGCAGGGATGGATGGTTGGCTTACTGCTGGGTGGGATGGGTTGGGAATTACCTACTGTCCCTGTGAGAAAGGAGGAAGCCACAGGTGATGCTTGGTCATTGCAGTGGTGGCTGGTGCCAGTAGCCAGCATCCCCCTGTGCCATGGCACATCCTCCATCCTGCCTGCGTGCAAATCCATGGAGCTGAGGATCAGGAGTCTCGCCTTCTGACTTCCACAGGAATAAATACTAGAAAAGAACTTTCTCCCCTGGCAAAATGACCTCTCGTGCCATGGTGACGTTTTGGGTAGGGTGAGATGCCGCCATCCTGGGCGGTGGTGTGATGCTCTGGTGCCTGTTGCCCTGAGCTGTGTGTGTACAAAGAGTGGGAATTCCAACCGGAGCAAAAGTGAAGACTTGCTTGGTTTTGAGCTGGAACATATGGAAGATGGATGAGGGGGAACATCTGCACCATCTGCTGTAGGGGAGTTCTATCCTTCATCCTCGCACCTCGCCGCATTGCTTTTGTGTTTGAATGATATCCTTCATTCCCTCCCATTACCACCATTCTCTGAAGGCCAAGTCTTTCTTTGGCAAAATGTTTTGCTTAGCAGTAGGCTGCGCTGGGAGCTCTTAAATGGAAATTTGCTTTGCTGCCCTTTTCTGTGCATGGCTTGGGCAAATATATTTTGCTTGTACAAGTGGGCATTGGGATCTTGGTTTTGGTGAGCATACACTGCATGCTGGAGTGTGAAACAAGCTGGGGAGGATAACTGGGATCTTTGGAGATGCAACATCACAGTGGGGCCAAGGCGGGGAGCCGGTGGGAGATGCTGGCTGCGGTGTGGGGCTTGGTATGGCAGAAGTGATGCTCCTGAGGAAAACTGCTGGGTAAAACTGGGTTTGTGTATGGGAGGGGAGAGCCCAAGGCAGGCGCATCGCGACCAGAATGCTCCCAGGGATGCGGGGATGGTGTTTTGCATCTTGGTTTAAGTTGTAAAGCCTGGCAGAGTTAAATGAAGGTCACTGGCTGTAAAAAGTGACAGGGACGTTTTAAGATGTATCGTAAAATAAACTGTAGCCTAGAAAAAGCTTATGATGGTATCTGCTGCGGGCTTTGGCCTCCATTTTAAAGCTGCCTTGATCTTTTAACATGGAATCGATTTGCCGCTGTTGTACCATGCCTGAGATCTGCAGATACTGTACTTAAAAGTGTTTGGAGGCTGCTGGTATCCTCAGGGTTTAAAGATAAGGAGGAAGGAGATTGGAGGGAGGAGGAAAGGAAAAATAATTCCTTGTGTCTTCCTGAGCCAGGCCAGGGGCTTTTTCAGGTATACGTTGAGCAGCTGCTCACAGACTGAAGCGTGCAAGTAAAGGCTGTATAGGAGAGTATGTGAAAAGGGATGAAAAGCAGCGGCGGGATGTCATTTGTCTCCCTGGGGTCTGTCCACCTCCAGATTTTTTCCTGGGACCTGAGAGTCCAGAATGCCACTGGTTTGGTCTGATACCTGGAATTATGTGGCTGGCTGGTGCTGCAGGGAGATGCAGCAACACGGCGTATGTGTGCAAGGGGCTGTGTGTGTTCTTCTACAAGATAAAAACACGTTGGCTGGGAATTGTACAGTAATCATTATGCTTTTCCTCTTCCCATGTTGTCACTCTTCAGTAAGTAGAAAGGTCTTCTCCATCTACTGCATGTAAGAAGAGTTACGAGCTAATTAAAAAAACCCATCAGCCCCCAAATCTAAATAGCTCCCATTTCCCCAGAAACCAACAATTAGCAGATGTCTGTCTTGCTTTCACCTACAGCTTAAAATACCAAACAAATATCTTCCCTACTTGCAGCGAAATTTGAGAAGTGTTAGCAATTGGCTTTCCACGCTCTCTTCAGTGTTAGAGATGGGCGGACAAATGCAGCAACTTTTGTTCCAGTTTAGGAACTGGATCTCTGCATGCATCTTTTTTGAATATTTCATCAAAGTTTTCAGAGACCCTTTACATGAGAAAAGAGTTTTTATATGGAAACGTGAGACTGGAACATCAACATGAAGTGAGAAACACCCTAGTATCAGCAGGCCAGGAATTAGACTTCAATAAGGTAAGAATGACAGATATTTTGAAGAACCTGAAAATATAGTGATTGCTTTGATGTTTGTATGGATTTGATGGGTTTGTGTATTTCTGCTTATGGTTATTTTCAGAATTTGTTGACGGGTCTTACCGAGATTACACATTCTTTGGCTTAGGGACCGTGGTTTTTGTGAGGGTTGTGAAGAGCTTAGGAAAATACCCTTTTGTACACAAAGGGGCTTGCTAAATAAAAGCGCTGCATAAAAAGATGACAAAAGGAACAGATGATCTATGGGCCAGTTTCCCTTCTGCTTAGAGCCTGCAATGATCGTTTACCATTTCTCACCCTAAGGACAAATTCTAGCAGTGACAGGTACACATTTTTGCCAAACCTGACTTTTTTCCATTTCATTTAATGTGTTTCCCCAACCAGCAGATACTGCATTTGTGGGGAAGGAGGAAAAAAATCAGTCTTAACATCTGCGGAGCCCTGGCAGAGACAAGGGTTCATTGAGCTTTGGACTGAGCCCAGCAGATGCCATCTCTGCGGATCGCCTCACTAGGGGAAGGTTTCCCAGCCCCTGCCCTGGGAAGCAGAGGGACGTGGGATCCAGGAGAGGAGGGGGCAGTTGCTTACAAAGCATCCTGAAAGGCACTTGCCTGGGGTAGTTAGTCGATACCCAATATTGCCGTGGCATCTCCTTGGCAAACCTGAGTATGCTTTAAAATCCAGACCACCTGTGGCAGCAGAATTGCCAGTTGGTTGCTGGTTTCCAGCTGGTTCATTTTCATTGCTCTGGTTGCAATATTTTGTGCATATTTTGAAGCACTCGTGGCACAGGAGGCAAGAATGGTACAAGCCCTTGCACCCTCGCAGCAGCTCCACAGCAACCGTGTGCTCCCAAAAGCCACTGCTGATGACAGCCAGTGATATAAAACAAGGAAAAAGGCAGGAGAGTACACAAAAATGGGGTTTGTAAAGACTGGAAGCTTATAGGTTTACAAGTGTCTTTAGAGGACACTTCATTGTAACTTACAGCATGAATTAAACCTATAGCATCAGGGTTTTTTATTAAGATGTGGAGGGCTGGAGCGAGGACTGAATTGCAGCAGCTCATGTGGACGTCACAGCATCTGCACTGCTTGGGGGTGTGAGGCAAACCAGCCCAAGCACATATAAAACATAGTGAATTTTAAACATAATTATAATGTAGCTTGTTTTAATCCAGGGTTTTCTGGAAATACCTTAAATCTGACAGATCCCATTAAAAAAAAAAAATAAAAAAATTCTTATCCTCCATGCTAACCTGGAGAGCACTGGCTGTTTTTTACAGTGCAGGGGCATGGCTTGATGTCATGGGGACAGAACTCACTCAGCATTTTTTTTCATCCCGGTGCATGGGGGTACGAGCGATTGCTGCCCTCTGGCTTGGCCCCTGCTTGAGTCAAACTGCTCGCTGCGGTGCGATGGGCTGAGCTCTTGGGCTGTTTCCCAGGAGAAGGCGGTTGAGCACAGCCTGCAGCGGGTGAACCTGGCACTTACAGGGCATCATCCTGAAAGCTGCCTGTAACCTTTGGTATGGTATCGGGAAGAATGTAAGTAGCGGCAATGTGGTCTAGCTGGGGACTTTTAAAAGCATTTTTATATAGATCCATTACCAAGGACTTCAGAGAGATTGCTCTTTGGTCTTTGCTGCAAAGGGAACAAAGTGTTATGAGTTTGACCCGTCTGGAGAAGCAGTTCTTTTGCCTTGCTGCTTGCGAGATTTAAATCCTGCTGCCGTATTGCATTGATCCTGAATAATTGCTTTAATAGCAGCCCCAGTGTAAACAGTGAGTAGGTTTCTGTCACTCAGGTAATGAAATTACATACATTTCTGCTGTGAAAGAATTTATCCCGCAGCTCAGTTTTGTCTTCGCAGGATGAGGAAGCTCCTTGGTCTCAATCTGGGTGGTACAAGCCCGTATGTCCCAGGAAAAATGAATTAGGGGGAAAGACGAGGGGAGGGCAGAAGTTTGGGGAAATAAATTCTTTAAGGCATCAGGGCAGTTACTTGTGTTAGACAAGAAGATAACAGGTTATTGCTTGTATTGTAGGCTGTAATTCCAACAAATGTCTCGTGGTTTCTCTTTGTCTGGACTCCTTTGGTAAGACCCAGTGTGATTCCCCCTTTTACTGAGCTGTTCCCCAGCTTAGGGCGATGCTCTTTCCCCATTTGATCGTATGGAAATTGCAAGGGTTTTGATTAGAAAAAGTCAGCAGTGTCTTTCTCTTCCCTCTTCATCCCAGTCTATTTTGTGATTAAATACAGACCACTTCTTGCTCTTCCCATGACAATCTTGTATTTATTTACATTGCTTTACATTTCTCAATTTCCAGCAGTGGGTGAGAAGCTAACAGAATTTGTAAGGTGGAAAAAGAGCAGTTTATGAACCGAAGATCCAAGTTCAGGAATAAGAAGCACATCACCCCAGCTCAGCAAAGCAAGCCTTTGCTCGACCAGAGCTTTGGGAGCTTATTTTCTTTTTTCTTTCTTCATATTTTTAAATACACACAAAGCACTTTGAATGGCCCAGTACGCAGCCCGGGCTTCAGCCCTGTCTTTGTGCAAGTGCATTGCTCCCGGTGAGAGAGAATTTGTGATGCCTGCAAGTTTGTGCAAGAGTTTTGTAGAGATATTTACCCTTTGGCAGAAAGCAAGTGAAGAAGATTCTAGCATAAAAAATAAGACTCAAACAGCCCAAAAGGGAAACCATTACAAACCCACAGCAGTCACAGCGTCTCCGCATATAATGAATGCCTTTTACTTGAAAGAGTGATTTGCAATATAGCAATAACTGGTGAAATGTGTACACTTGGGTCATAAACTCGCAGTAATGCGGAGCTCTGAACAGTTAGCAAAATTCACCACATCTTTATAAAGTGTGGAAAGTACACTTAAAGTATATATATGTATTTTCTACAGTGCAGTAGTTTCATATGGTTCGATCTACTGCATACAGGCAATTTGTGTGTGATTTAGTGCAATATTTATGCCAGGCATTTCATGTTGGTCTAAGTAAATGAAGTAGTGCTGGCAATCCTTTTCATTATTAATACCACTAGAAGTAATGATTTTGTATACCAACTTGCAGGTTTTCAGCGAGCAGACCCCTAGTTAATGTAATGTGTTTGACCTTCACGCTTAGTGGGGTGAGCTCTGATAGTCTATCTGTTGTGTAATTGCTTTTTGATTATTATTCACCAACCCTGGTTTGGTTTATTGGGCAGATCAGTATCTTGCTTGTGAGCTTTGGTTCATAACCACGGCTCTACTAAACATCGTGCTATTTTGTCCTTAGTGAAATCACCATAGTAACATTGCAGGGAAAATAGTGTGCCTTATATTTTTATCCTATGCTGAAATATCAGGGCTGGCTAATATTTTCCTTAATTTTGGCCACCTCTCATCTTTAACGCTTGTGGATGCTAGAGGAGGTTGTACCTTTGGCTCCAAGATGATTGCAATTTCTCCTGTGGGTGTGGATACAGCTGGTCCATGCAAGATCCTGTGATGCTCATGGAGCACGGGAACACATTGTGTAGCTGCTCCTTATACCGTGCTGCTCTTGATCCCTTGTGCTGACCACTACAAGCAGGACAAAAGATAGTCCTTGCTTCAAACAACTGGTAATCAAATAGCATGAAACCAAACCCTGTTTTATGCCCAGGTGATTGAGAAACTGAAGAGTTAAAGTTATTTCAGGGCATTGTGTAGAGTATTGGGGTTGTGTTGTGCCACCCTGGGAATTTGCTTCCTGCAGAAGGTCTCTGCTCTTTGAGTCCTGGGTTATTCTCATTAATTAATCTGTTTAGATGCATTTGTTTGTTTAGATGGGTGTTTCCCCCCCCTTTTTTTTTTCAAGAAGACTAAGGAATTTAGTTCCCCAGCAGATCTGTGAGTTTTGGGGGGAATATGACCGTGATTTTGTTGGTAATGATTGCTGAGTTCTGTTACCTTCAGGTTCCAAAGCAGAATCAGCACAAACTATGCTATTGCACCCAACACGGCACACGGTGACCAAGAGCATCCTTGCCCCAGGGAGGAGTGGGGGTCAGGATCAGTTGGTCCGTCCTGGTATTGGGATGGCTGGTGGCTGTAGCTGTTGCATGCCTTTTCCCTGCTCCCCAGCTGTGGGGCTTCGGCATGGATTTCCCTGCTCATTAAAGCAGGCTCTGCTGTGTTATGTGGGACAAGAGAAAGCTCTTGTTCAATAGTACGCTGATAAGTTAAACTCCGTGATTCTGAAAATAATAACTGGGTTGCCAGTATGTGTTTAAACAAGGGATAAATTATACGTGGTTTTTGGCATGCAATTTCACCCCTGCTGGTCCAGAAACTCATTATAAAGGTAGGAGTGATCGCTAGCCAAGATTTCCAGCTTCCATTCTCTTTCCAATAGGACTTTATACTATTGCCTTATAATCTTTGGCTGATATCAGCATGTATCATGCCCTAACTGCCATGGGTGATAAAACGTTTGACAGCTTTCCGCATCGCTGTTAAATAAAACCTGGTAATGGTAAATCATCTGGAGTGGAGCAACGTCCCTTGGCTGGGTACAGAGCATGTTGGTTTTCAGCCTGAATCTCTCTGAGATGTGAGAGGTGATAATGTGTGTTTCCCAGCTCAGTGCAGCATTGCCTCCTTCCTCAGAAATACTGGGAATGGTTTTGGAGGCCCTTATGGTTATTGTTACAGCTCCTGAGTGAGGGGGATGTTCCTGCAGTGATTTTTCCAGGGAAGTCCTGCTGTGCCGGGCAACCAGCCCAGTGTGGCCAAGCTATGGCAGGAGGCTCCTCCACAAATCTTGATTCCCTCCCTCCCTGCCTCCCCCCCAACAAATAGATATCATCTGCTCTACTTGAGTTATTTTGTTTTGATATGGAGAAGAATGCATTACATGTGTTCCTTGGACTATGGCTGAATAGTAGGTCAAAACCGTAATGGTATTTTTGGTTTTGATCTGAAAAAAAGTTACTCCCTGCGGTATATGCTGAGAGCTATCATACACACAGCTTCCACAAACAGAGCAGAGCTTTGTCAGGGGTTAGAAATCCCTCTTTGGCGTGATGATTTGTGACCGTGTTGCTGTGTTATTGGGTTGTCAACTTGAAAGAAAAAATACCCCTCTGCTTTCATTTATTATGCCTGGAAAAAGGGCTCCTCCCATTGCTCTCCTTGCTCTTGTCTTGATTCATCACTGTGTGTAACCCCAGAGCGCGCAGGGAGGGCTGGCTGCATGCTGGGATCTCTGCTCCCTTCCTAAATACTTCTGTAAGTTACAGTTTCGCTTACAGCAATATGGAAGGTGAAACCTGGCTTCTTCCAGCTGCTTACTTGCCATTTTTGAGGTATTTACGGGAGAAAATGGAACCCACATCTTTGAGGAAGAAGGCTAGGATATTGTTAGGGATATTCCTTGTAGAAATTCAGAGAGGGGAAAAAAAAAAGGGCCACTGTGGTCTACCTTTGGCTTGAATTTTTCCTGTCCTGTGCATAAAAATGCTATTGGAAGACATGAGCCCCAAATCATTAACAAGACCATCTGCAGACTCTACATTGGCACAGATGGGCGTTTTGCTTCAGTTCTTGATTAATCGAAGACAAAAGTGTGTCTTTCCCTGCTCCTTATGAAGAGAAACAGTTTCACAGAAAGCAGTAAGCTTGTTTGCATGCTTGAAGCAAAACCTCTTCTCTTGGAGCAGCTTGGCTTGGTGGTGTGACCAAGGTCAAGGCTGCAAGCATGGGATGGGGACGGAGTGGGGCTGGATGCTGCAAGTTGAGGAGGCAGGGAGATGCAGCTCCTGTCAAAGCAAATATCTGTGTGAGGAGTTTGTAGTTTGGGTTGAAATAGTTTGATATATAGATAAATAATAGAAAAGCACTTAATTCATAATTGTTTTAACATCAGGAGATTTATGCATCTTTAGTGTTAAAAAATAGTATTACATATTAATCCGTATACCCTTTTTTTCACTTACTATTCTTCTTATTGCCTTTCTTCATGTGTTTTGTTTTTTGGGAAATGCATTTTTAATAGGCTGTTTCAGCAAATGGGTATTAGGCCACAAAAGCTCCAATATATACCTATATATACAGTATAGTAAAGTCTATATATAGTAAAGTATGCATACTTTTCATTAGTTCCTCTTTTAAGCCTGGGTGCTTTGGATTGCTTGCACAACTTAGTGTTAGTGAAATCTATCCAGGCAACAAACTGAAAGAGATTCCCTTAGCATAATGTATTCAAAATGGGGTTTAAACATCCTGCAGAAAAAAAAAACGTACTGTGCGCAATTTCATTCCCAGGTCACGTTAAGTGCAATTACATTTATGTGGCTCTGAATCAGTTTCCTTAAATATCTGGGCTATATATTTAACTTCCCAATGAAATGGCTTATGCTGTAAATATTGAGGCCATCCAGGGTGATTAAATATTAAAAATGACATTTAAAGAAAGCCCCAGTTACTGTGCGAGCTGAGCTTTCCTGGATTTTGGCAAAGTGCACACTGACAGCCAAGCTTTGCATCCAGCCACTGATGCTAGTTTCTGTAGAAAAAGTGGAAAATCCCCCAGGAAATCCCACCTGGGAGCTATGGGTGGGTGTCAGAGCCCTCCGCATCCCCCGGACAAGGGCAACAGGTCCTGAGCTTTAATGTCTTCTTGTTTCTCTCTTGCTTAACCAGCAGGTGGCCAAAAACTTCCAGTGTGTCAGAGAAGGGGGGGGGGGGGGGTTAAAAAAAAGACACATTTGGATCGGGAATGGCTTTGGTGAGCTGGAAGAGGGGCAGAATGACCCTATTTTACTGTCGACGTGCAAGGGCTTTCTCCTGCCTGGGAGCTGTGACATGGGGATGCTATTGGGCAGTAGATTTACTGTGTGAGTTTCCAAAGAGCAAACCAGAACCACAACACCCCAAACCTGCAACAGAAATGCTTTCCCAAAACATGTGCTTGCTCCTCAGGCTGGAAGGTGTCTGGCTGTCCAAGTCTCCTCTCTCAAAAGGTTATAGCGTCACCGAGGGCACCGATGGATGCACTGCTCTAGCGTCAGAGTTGTAATGAGTCAGGCAGTGGGATCACTATCTTCTAAAGCACTTAATAAATTCAATCTTATTTCGCATAGCATCTCTCCAGCAACTGGCATGAAACTCCTGAAGAAAATATATATAGAACAATTACAATGGTCCATTCAAACACTGCGTAAAATGAAGCTGATTTAAGGAGAAACCTTCAAAGAGCCTACTTGCTTCAGGTATCACAAGGTAATTCATTCCCCTACAAGGAGCGCGATAATAAAGACTAAAGCTCTCCTGCCCGGGGTTTGACTTTTAGAGGTCAGGACTTTCACGAGGAGAGAAGTTGCAGAGTAATAATTCAGGGAGAAAGCATCTTACCCAAATACAAAGTCTTTCTGTATGTAATAAAAATCCAGTGCATGTGCAGCCCTTGGCTCTGTTGTAATCAGACTTAAATAACCTGACAGATACAGTTGGTTTTTCAGAATTATGTTTGTACTGTACCATTAAATTCTCCAACTGACCTAAATGCAAAGAGAAAGAGGGGAGGATGGGTCTGTGGGTGGTGTACGTAGGGTGGTACCCAAATGAGGGGGTCTGGTGCGGGGGCAGCTGCAGGTGGTGGGAAGGGAAGGGGTTATGGTCTATCTTAGCATCATTTCTGGCATGGCTGTAAGGGTACACCCCGAACGCAGCCTGGGCTTCCTGGGGACCCCCACAGGGCAGAGAGATGGGCCTCAAGGAAAGGACTTTTCTGCACCATCCAGTGACACCAAGCGTAACTTTCTTAATTACCACCTCTGACAAGGCTTACTGTTTGTCAGTCTTGAAATAAAGTAGTATTAAAAGTCTGAAATTTATGGGATCTGCACGCCTGTGGGAAGGCTGTAATTTCAGGCCATTGATCTAAAGGGGTATAAATCAGGAAGGAAAAATAAATAGAGTAGATGTCAACTTTAAGATTGCAGGTGACATGTATCTCTGTCCGAGCGGGAATGGGCTCCTGACCGCATCTCATTTATTATCCTGCAAAACCCAAAGGGTGTCTGGGAGGCTCGTCAGTCTGAAGATAAGTTGCTGCCTCTGCCGTCTCTCATGACTCAGAGGTACTTGTAGTTCACTCTGTTCAGCAAAATAAACCTGTTGTAAGTGAAACGAAGGAGGCAGCGCATGTAAAGGCCCGGGTTGCCTTTGCACGTTGGTCCTGTAACACTTGTGTTCACCAGAGCAGAGAGTGTGGAGAGGACAGAGAAATCTGTGGCTTCCAAAAAAAAAAATTCCAACTAAAAAAAAACCCCCAAACATACAAATGACAGCTGTCACGCTATCACAGAAGCCACGTACCGAATCTGAAAATACCCAACACAGCTAAAATTCTGAAATAAATTTTACAAACCATGGGAGAGAATAAAAAATGTTGGTTTCCTTCCATGTGGGTGTTGAAATTCAATACAACTGGGCTCGTATTAGTGGCTTCAGTGACATACGGTGAATGCATGCTAATTTTAATTTTCCATCTGGAAACATCACTAGTTAAATGGTGGAGTGTCCTCATCATACTTTATTTCAATAGCAAGGTACTTGAGGCTTTTGGAAACCTCAGATTTGAAAAGACATTTGCAGAGTGGCTGAAAACCATTTACTAAACCTGGATTAATGTGCATATTAGATGTACGGGTTTACCTGTGGAGCTGGAGATCTGCAGAGGCAGGTGCAGAGGAATGCTCCTCTGCCTGTCTGCTATATCACTTTCTATATTACTTGTGATGACCCGGTATGTCCCCAGAGGTGAAGAAACGTGAATGCATGTCACCTTCAGTGGATTTCCATCAAGGACAGTCATGAAGAAGGACTTTCCTTAATTCAACGATTCTATGTATTTATTTATTTATTTTTCCAAGACCCCTGACATGTTTTGACTCAGCAGGTGAGTTGCACTTAAGTTTGTCCATCAGTGGTCTTGGGAGAGGCTTTTGTAATAAAAGTAAGTATCTGTGATTAGTGAGAGGCTTTGTTTAGGTTCCTACTGGGTGTCTGATGGCTTTCCAGCTGAGAGCAGATATTCAGTTTTGGCCTGGATCTTGCACTAGAATATAGGCCTGCCCACAGCTCCTGGTGTTTTATTCCCCTCCCCCTCCCTCCCCCCCAGTATTTTTAAAAATTCAGTTAGCCATTCAGAAATGTTGCAAACAAAAATTTTCATATTTTTTTATGCCAAATGATCTGCAAGAGAACTGTGGGCTTTTTATGTTACTGCCGAGGTTACACGGAACCCTGCTCAGTCTGCATCTTCAGTAACACTTCCCAAAGGTGGAGATAATATTTCAAAAGCTTGCTCCGAAGTTAATCCTTTCTTTTGGTTGCTCTAGCAGATCAGCCAGGTCTGCATACCAACCCCAAGCCGGGAACCATGGTAACGTAAGATAAATTAAAGATGATTAAACACTTTCCTGCTTCCCGGGGTGAAGGGCAAGTTGGAACACCATAGCTAACTAGTTGGTCCTGGGTTATAAAGGAAATTTGTAGGTACTTGAACCCATGTATGAGGCAAGTGTCCTATAATTGCATCTGCAGCAGGCTGTGGATAAATCTGTTGCTCAGCCGTCAATGGGATAATGTGTTTGCTTGTTCCCTGCCCTCCTCAGAGAGCAGGATTCAATGTTATGTGCTGCTGTGATCACAAAAGCAGCGAAAAACAGTAATTATTCTTGCCTCCCCCCATTGCAACTATGGTGGTTTGAAGGTGGAAGTAGTCTACTGCACGTCCTCCAAATCGGCAATAACGTGCGGTAGCGCTGATGGTCTGACTGTGGGTGTTGGAAGCCCTAGGGCATAACCTGCTTTTCATGAGAAAGCATCAGTGGAAGAGTCATTAATTTGTTGGTATCGAGAGGCTCTGCCACATCTGTTGGCAGCAGCAATGTGGCATGTGTGGTTCCCCTGGTGCAAGGACTGGAAGTTGATGTAGGCTTGTCATATCTGTGCTTTTAGGAAGACTGTAATGGAAAAGGGAACAGGTGTTGTGACTAATTGTCTTTTTTTGTTCATTTAAGCTTCTCATCTCAAATGTCAAAGTATTAAAATCTCCGTCCAGGAAGTTACAGTAAAAGAATTGAGCTCGTAAGCAAAATTTTTGCCTTGGCTGCTGCTACGTGTATTTCTCTGCAACTGATTTTTTTTCTTGCCGGACTTAAATTCTACTTTTTAACTCTGTTAAAAGAATATCCGAATACAACGTGCCCTTGAATTAACTGGCACCACTGCGTCCCCCCCAGAACACATGAGTAGATTGCAATGTACTGCAAGCTTGCACCCGGGGGGCAGGCTCGGGTGAGGGACTTACTGTTGAGTTTTCCTGAGCAGCAAATGACCTGAATGGGAGCACACACACCTCTCCTCCCCTGGAGATTCCCTCTACACCGTGTGCAGGCATCTCGTCAAACTGAGTATCTGAGAGTGCTTACTGAGCTGCTGGGCCCTTTCTGCAGTTAGCTGGAGAGAGAATTTTGCAATTTGTCTCCGAGACACAGGAGGGATGGTACCAACCCACTTCTGCACCCACGTCTCCATTTTCCCTGTCCCAAGGGGACAGACAAATGCTGCTTTTGGGGGATAACTTCCTTCTATTTGTGCACGTTGATTCGAAAAATTGGTAAAAAGTTACGCTGACAAGTTTGAACTTTCTAGGTTTGCAGTACAAGAAAAACCTGTTGGATATTAATACCCGGGGAGGGGACATGAAACATTCAAGGTGAATTCTGCAAGAAGCCACCAAAACCTTGGAGCTGGGCATCACGGTGGAGCCCATGAGTCCTTCCTTCTGGACTAGAAAGCACCTGCAAGCTGGTTTTTATTTACTCGCCCTTTCTTTCTGAGGTACGTGTGGTTTTTTGCTCTCTTCAGCCCCCCACTTCCCTCTGAAGCAGCCCGTAAGGCGGTTGCACGTGAGCCAGCCTCGTGCTCGGCTGTGCTAGCTGCAAAGGGCACTGACGTGTTTTGTTGCAAACCACTGGCGTGGCCTAATTAGCTATAACCTAATAAAGTGGCATTTTGACACACTGGGAAGCAAGCATTGCTTTTGTGCCGTGAGAAACGTTTGTGATGGAAAAGCTGTTATTTTCCTTAGCCTGTGTGCTTGGCAGAAGTAAATCTGATCGTCAGTTTTAATGGGGGCTTACTTAAAGGCAGGCTTTCTTCTGCTGTTGGGACCATTAAAAAGGAGGCTAAGTAACACCCACCTCTCCCCAATCTGTGGATATTGCCTTTTACCCCAACGCCACCCACCCTATCAGCCGGGCACTGCGGCCCTGGCTCCTGCCTGTCTCCTGCCTGCAGGCAAGAGCTATTGATTAACTTGCTGCTGTTAACTAAGCACGCGCAAGATGGAAAATGCCAGCTTTATTTTAATAAATACATTTCAGCAAGTGCTTTTGGTAACACTGATATATATATATATATATATGTATGTATTATTTTTTTCTTATAAGGGTCTGTGATACTGCAGAATCTCCTGGGGTTGTTAATACAGTTTAAAAACAAAACCAAGCTGGGTAATAGTATTTAAAATAATCCAAACACTGCTATTTTACATGTGAATTTGCCTCTGGCTTTGTTCCAGTATAAATCTACCTGGCTATTAAATCTGCCATGACTGATACGGTCCTTATTTTTCAAGGATGCGTTACGGGAACTGTGATTGAAAGATGACATAAAAATTATGTGGTGTTACTGCTGAGATATCTCTGATTATAGCTGCCTTTTACATCTTCTGTAAATTCCTGTGTTTGCTGTCTTATTTCCCTGCAAGGGTTTGTAAGCATTAAATTAATTTGGCGGCGTGAGGTTCTAAGAAACAGAAGATATTTGTGTGCCAAGAAAAACTGTAAACACAACCTTATCTGAACTTCATCTCCTCCTCGGAAGCCTTGTTCCTGCGGTAGGTGAGTAGCTCGAGGAAAGGACCTAATCCAGGCTGCAGTTGTGGGACTGTTGACTGATTGCAAGAGGAGGCAGAAATGGATTTGCTTTAGTTAAAACTAATTTTTCCTGCCATGGTTTCCCTGAAAAATCTAGGGTTTAACCGTAGGGCATATACGTCTGTATGTGTGTACGTGCACACGTGCCTCGCTTTGTTAGCTATTTCTGCAGGGTCTTTCCTCTGATGGTTAGGACATGGAACAGCACCAGGAGGCTTTTAGTTTGTTTAAGATGCAAATGATGGAGGTCACTCAGGTGTTTATAAATGGCTTTCTGACTAACTCCAGGACTGTTGCAGCCTGTTTCAGAAGGGTGACATCAAGTAAGAGGTGAAGGTCGGAACTATGTAATTGAAAAATAAGGCTAATGCAGCAGCTGGTTTGCTTTCTGCTGCAGCACAAGACTTCACCTCTACCTTGCTAAATAGCTCTTAAGAGAGATTATCATTAAAATCTGGCAGCGGCTCAACCGGAGAACATCTCTGCAGTGTGAAATCAAATCTTTATTTGAGTGCGAAACACTTGAATCAGCTGACTGCCTGGTTCATGGGTTTAAAAAAAGGGGAAAAAGAAAGGAAATCTATAGAAATCATATTAAATAAACCCCAATTTCAGTGAAAAGCTCAAATCATGAAGGTCACTACAGCAATTCCTTCCTTGGTGAGTGACCAGGAAGGAGCAGCAGCTGGGTCCCCAGTGCTGCCTTCTGCCACGGCTCCTGTTCGCCCTTGCACCCCTGGGAACCAGGTCAGGAATTGCAGAATTGTTGTAGTCCATTTTTTCCCACTGCTGGTGCATGTAGAAGTACACCCCTGCTGTAGGAAGCCCTTCCCAGGGCTGGATGCCCATGGCCATGAGAGCGGGGCTTGGCCTGGAGGGGGATGACCAAACCCTAATAAAGGAATAGAGGACACAGAATAGTTCTAATGAGATATAAGACGTAGGAAGAGTGGATTATTAGCTAGTCTGTATTTGAGTAATATGCATTTTATTGCATTTGCATGTTTTATCTAGCAGAAATTCTTACAATTAAGATATTAACTGATGTATTGACTGTGACTATAAATTCTTACATTGCTGGATCCAGCATACGTACTTAATTAAATGAATTATTATTTTGAATGAAGAATTATTGTCTGATGAAGAACACAAGTGGGTTTTTTGCTCATTGTAATGCCAGAACTTGAGCATTTGGGATCAATGATGTTTGCTTTTAAAATGTCAAAGCTGCTGGGTTCTGAATTGTGTGTCTACAGGAACAGGAATGTCCTTGGTGTGAAAGGCTTCGTAGGGTGATGCTTGGTATGGTTGTGCCTTGGTATGGTGTGTAGGGTTAGACACCAAAGTCACACCCTGGGGTTCTTCTGGCCCATCAGAGCTCATCAGCAAGTGTAAATGGAAAACAGTGACTGCTGGCAAAGAGCTATCCATTGTAATCCTTGCAGTGATCTTTTCTTGGGGTCTCTCCTGTGTCATTGCCTTTCTCCTTTTCTTCACGTTCAGTGATAAAATGGAAGAAAAAAAGAAAAAGCAGTAAATGGTTGAACAGAAAGCAGTGGAATACAATTTTTATGTATACACATTCACTAAATATTTAAATAAAAAAATCCTCTTTTTAGATACTGCAGATTTTTTTTCCTGTAAGTAATACTTTTTCCAGTCATCTCAATTCAAGTGTATTAAATACAGTCCAAGTAGTTACTGTTCTTCTGCATAATAACAACCTGAAGAAGCTAACATGCTTGCAACTATTTTTTCCAGCAGAAATAAACTTGAATTTTGTGGATACTGAAAGTTATGAACTTGATGCATGCAATGAGGCAGAATGCTTTTTTTTTTTTTTTTTTTTTTTTTGATTCCTCAGTAGTTACTGAGGCTGAGAAACAGATGCTGCCAAGAATCTTTCAACTCGCTAGTTTTTTCATTCCAAAATTTCCTGCATTTTTGATTTTTTTTTTTTTTTTTTTTTTTTAGGTACTTACTCATTTAGTAGCTGAAAGCAAGAAATGATGGATGAACAGTACTGGTTTTGAATAAATATTATTCCATTTCCCTCACTAATTCTTGACCTACTGCAAAATTTCTTGTTGCAAAGATTAGGTCATTAATTATATTTTCTTAAAAAATAATCCCATTACACATCCAGTCTTTAAAGAAGAAACCTGTGGAAATGTAGACACTTGGAAGTAATGGGTTTAGTATTCACCTCTGCTTTAATGCTTCACGGAAGATTTGCTTTTTGTCGCCATTAGGCAGACCGTGCCCTTTGCTTTAGAGCAGTGCAGCCAACTAGTTAAAGTTAGGAGTCACTGCCATTAAACAGCTCTCTTAATGTGGTCCCTGCTTTGTACAGACGTGTTACTGATATCTTCTTTATCCTGTTAGTGAGGAAAGATGCAGCTGCCTGGGTTGGCGAGAGGTGCGATCATGGTTTCTGCAGGTTGTGCCAGGGGTGCTGGGCTTCTGGGAAGTCACTCAAACAGGCAGTGGTTCATCCAAAGCATCAGCTTCAGTAAGACCATGCTCATGCATGTGAGAAAGGCTCGTGGGCGTGCAAGGAACGATACGGTATGTGGTTGAAGTGTGCCAGCCGTGCGCTTTGCACCAAGCTGTGCTGCTCTGCGCACTCAGCCCCATCTCCGAACCCAGTGCTCGTTGAGATGAGAAGTAGACTATAGTTTTCCTGCCATCAGTAGTAAAAATGACATGTTTGAAGAAGTGTCTCAGTGCAATGAGGCCATAAATGTCGCTTGGGCTATAGTGCTGGTTGACGTGATGCTCTTATAAAGAACTGTGCGTATATTTTGGAATCAGTTTCAGGAGGTCTGTCCCTGTGCAAACACAGTCTCTGGCACTTTCTCCTTCACTGGTAAGGACATAAGTTTCCTTCTGAGGCTTCCTAGGACTCTGAAAGCTTTAATGCACATTAAAAATGCACACTTTTTAGATTCCTGCTTCATCACCTTGTCAGCTGCTATTGAGCTGCCATGGGGAAGGGGAGGGATGGTTTTGTGCGTGTCAAACAGTCGGCTAAAAATGCCTTGGCTCTACGGGGGGTGTTCTGAATGAAGGCTTTGCAGCGCAGCGCTAATCGCTTCAGGAGGAAAGATTGAATGCTCTTCAGCTGGGAGGGAAAATTATAAATACAGATATCAGAGTAAACACATTTTTGATGACAGAGGCTTTAAGACCCCTGAGAGGCGAGAGATCCGAGTCATGATAGTTGCACCTCATCTCTAAAATTAATTGAAGGGCAAATGAGAGGGAAGGCTAATGTCTGTGGAGTCCTTGGTGTGACACATTGTTGCTGAATTCCTGGGAAACGTGTAGTGCTGTCTTAATAGTGAGCTTCTGAAAAAGCCAAAAGGATTAGATTCAGGGAGAAAGAAGAGATAAGAATGATTAGGTGGCTGAGAAGCCCAGTGGAGGGGGTAATTGCTCACTGTAATTGAGGAGGAAGATCAAAAGAACTTGACATGAATGCTTGACTTAAAACAGTGGGAGGAATTATGAAGAGACTTCAGAAAAAGTAATTAATAGGGGAAAAAATTCTGTCTGTTTTGTAGCTGGAAGAAGTCATTTAGACATTTAGCTGGTCCAAAGACCTTCTTCTCTTTTTCCTATAGAAAGTTAATTCATCATCCCTCCAGTCATACAGGAGAATTTGGTGCAGGATGTTCTGGCTGCTTGCTCCTTGGCAAAGGAGCAAGCCATGCTTCATGGTGCATCAGCTTATGGAAGACCATATCAAACTACATGTAAACAACTAAATTATTATTTATACCCTAATACTTAATGGACCAAAACTGTAGAACTGGGTAGTTTTGAAGGTTGAGAAACAGTGTTACAACAAAGATGGGAGAGAGCAAGTTCAGGAAGAGACATACAGGGGAATAAAACCTCTCATTGACATTTTCAAGCTGCAGAATGGCCCCATGAGAGTAGCATGTGCTAAATTAAAGGCCAGAGTCTGATGTGCTTGATTATGGTAAGCACTTTGAGCCTGTTGATTTTAGTGTACTGATGCATGGTATTTTTCTCCTTGAGGTACTTAAAACCCCTGGTTTCAGTGAATCACTTGAGGAGTAATCCTGCTTAACATGAGGAGAGGTATCAGAAAACAGCAAGGCTGTTTATGTAAATTCAGGTGGTCTCAAAGTATTGGGTTTCTGTTCTTTACCAGTGACTTCAGCGTTACTTATAACACTAAAGAGGTTTACGCATTCATTTTCACTTGGGTAACATTTGTCATTGACTCCCTTATAAGAAAAATGGAAGTTAGTGCAGAAGCTTGCAAAGTAACAGTCTCACGCTAGCTGTCCAAATGTTGTAAAAGCCCAGCGACTGGTATGGACTGTGTGACAGGCAGGAAGATTTAAGGATTTTTCTTATGACCGGAGGGACGCAGACCTGACCTGAAGTAAAGGCTGTGTGTAAAGGACTTTTAGAAAGCATATAAGGCAACTGAATAAACAAAGAGGAGCGATGGTTTGCGTGACTTCCCTTGTGGAGGTGTGATTTAGTTACATCCAGAGATGCACTGAGGTGGGAAATGTCCTTTCCTTTCAAGTCAGGAGCCAAAGTAGCAAGAAGCTCCCATGATCCCCCTCCGGCCCGTCACAGAGCAAGTGTGCTGCTCCACAGGGATGGGAAGGTTTTGCCTGGAAGGAAAACCACGCCATCATCAAGGCTAACAAAAATATTGATTCAGTGTTGTATAGATTAGCCCAGGCACCCTGCTTCAGCATGCCTGCAGCTTTTCAAGCCTTTGTTTATGTTACATGTCCCATATACCTAAGATCAGCTCATGGGAAAGAATGCAAAGCTCTTCCTGTTAGGTCCATTCTTTAACAACCTCATTTGTAAGGTACTTTGAGATGGTCTAGTGGGATAGCCCATGTGCACGTACCTGAGGACAGGCAGCCGAGCTGCCCCCCAAAACTCAGCAAGACTTTTATACAACTCTTCCCTGTCCAAAACATACACAATCCCTCCCAATAACTGTGTTTCTTTCAGAAGTTGCCAGGAAATTGGCCAAAAATCCTGAGTGTTTCTGAGAGACACTGATAATTGTAGATGGCTCAATATGTCAACAGCGCATTTAGGTACTGCCCTGTGTCAGAGCTATTCCTTTTCCTTTACCTGGTGTTGCATTGTAACTCTGGGAGACTTGGATCATGTCATGACTTGTGTGTAGAGAGAGTTCCTAGTCTCAGGGGGACTCTTCAGAAAGAAATCTTTCTTATTAAGGGGGAGATGGAAAGTCGGGGGGTTTTTTGATATTACACATTGAACATTCTATGTGTAATACACATTACCCTCACCGATCCAAAGACTATTCATAGTTATCCAAAAAGAAAACCGTAGTTGCTTTGCTGCTTGGGTATTTCCTAATTTTATTAATTTTCTGGATTGTCAGTTCAGCGTTTGAGAATTTTACAACCTCTAGAAGTCTCCTGCGGAGCAGGGGCACAGTGGTTAATCACTATAACACTCACCTTCCCTTTTCCTCAAAAAAGTGTTCAAATCTTGCCACTGAAGCATTACTTGGGAGGACAAATGCTTCCCTTGGTGCCACCAGCTTTTCCCCTAAATGAAGCCAATATGAAGATCTTCCAGTGCTTGTTGTCTTTTTCTGGGAAGGTCTTGTTTGAAGGTAGATTGCTTGAGACGTTTGCCCTCTGCAATGTCAGAACTTGCTGCCTTTGAAGTCTTTGCCGTGTCCTCCTGCCTAGTGGGACATCCTCACCTCTGTAAGTTTGGACCACCATGGACTGCACTCATATGTCTGTGCGGTGAGGAGCAGAGATGGCACCAGAGCACCCAGCCTTCTGCCATCGTCTCCTCCCAGCTCTGAACGGAGGGTTCCCTGAACAGTTTTCTAACAGCAGTGAATGAGAAAGTCAGTGAGATATGAGTATATGTGTATGCATGTATATACATACCCCTACACACAGAAATCAAAACAAATGCCCTGTACGTATATGTGTGTATATATATACACAAATACAAAACAGAAGTTATCCTAGAAAACTGCTTGTGTTCCCTCTTGGCAGGGATTCTGTTCCCTCTTTTTCTCTGTTCAGTCTTTTTTCCACAGCAGCCACCACGCCGTAAATGCTTTTGAAGATGAGCTTTGGGCTGGATGGGAGGGTAATGAGGGACTTGTGTAGGACTCCTTCTGGAGGTGAAAATCAAAGGAATATGCAGCTTTTTATTTCCCCAGGGAAGAATTTATGCACATTGTTTGGAAGACAAAGGCAGATCAGTAGATTGGGTATGATGGTGGTATTTGAGATCAGAGCTTGACTTTGGGTGCTTATTTTCTTTTTTTTTTTTTTTAATGTTATAACAGAAGCGCTGCTTGTCTGCAGTGCTGATGTCTGCATCAGGGGGTCATGGCTGCATCTGCGCCCGCTTCCTTCTCCAGAGGATAAAGCACAAGACTAATAAGAAGCTCTATCCCCCCTTTTTGGAGCTCCAGCACACACCTTCTCAGAAAGTCTGTAGAGCATTATAATTTACTGTGTGTTTTTACAGATCTTGCCTGCATTTCCTTTGCTGCGGCAGAATGGACAAGCTGGTGCTCAACCCCCCAGTGATCGGGACTTCAGGCACAGGTCAGGGTAGGCAGTAGACACCCAATGGTGGCCACTTCCCAAACTGCTACCCCAAGACCCCCTAACCTGGAGGGGTGACAGTGCTTGGGGTAAGGAGCTGCTGTAGCTGTCCTGGCACGCCTCAATGTACACAGGGCACATGTGCCTTCCTGCAGTCCTTTGGATTGAAATCCTGCACAGCAGCAAGACCAGGGCTGTGCTACAAGTATTTAAAATTGAGAACTTTGTTACATGGATATGTATTTTTAACAGGGTGTTGAGTTCACGTTTGGGGGTCAAAATGCATTTCCTACCCAATGTTTCAGCGCTGTGCTTGACTCGAGCTGGCCTGGGAGCCCCGACTGGTGTTTGCAGTTATGGCATCCTCAGCTGACAGCAGGAGACCATTTGCATGTTTTGCTTTCATTCCTTGCATCTTCGTGTCTGGAAAGCAGATCGTTTTCTGGGAAATGGTAAGTGGCACTAAGAAAAGCAGAATAAGGAGACTGGGAGCGGGTCGTCTCTGTTCACAGGAAAAAGTTAATAAATGATGTGACAGGATGGAGTAGTATGAACATAAGGCTCTTTTGATCTTCACCGCTGGCTTACGAATCATGTGAATTTAAACAAATTTGATTATGCCTCAATCTATTAGTGATACATGCTGTCGCTACAGGTCTTCTGCATTTCTGTTTATAAAGCCCTATTTAACATACAACAGTCAAACTGTCATCAGTCAGCCAGAGATTTATTGTTCCAACCACAGTTCATCACGTGTCTTATTTCTTCCTAGACACTTCTAGGTTTGTATATGAATCTTTATTGTTCACTAATGAGAGTGTGGGGATTTGCAAAAGTGAGATCTAGTTCACCTTGGCATTGATGAAATGTCAGTAGCAATAAATACAGCACTTGCTTTGCAGTGGAGGAGAGGTCGTTTCCTTAATGAGTTCAGATGTAAAGGTAATAAAGAAGCTATCACAATTTTCTTTGATACATGAATTAACTTGTTATTTAACATTGCTTCTGTACGTTATCATCCATGGTGATTTCTGTTCAGAAGCATCCACAAGCATGTTAATGCAACCCAGTCCCCAACTATCTGCTTCTACAGAACAAAGCGGCTATTTTCAGATACAGTCTTCCATTTAAATTCTATCAATATCTGGTGTAACTATAGATTTCCTCTTATTCAGTATGTAATCTTCAGCCTGTTCTCTGTAGTGCTTGAATCACGTAGTAAATTTTGAAAACAATTAAGTGTTGCCATAGGTGTTAAGACAATGTTGGTCTTCTGTGTTTGACTTTGGAGAGACTTTGTCGCATTGTCTGTGGCTCTCATCCAAATCCTTACAAGAGATGATTTCATGTATGATTTTGTGAGGGATTGTTCAACAGTACAGGCACAGCAGGCTAGTCTGATGGTGAAATGATAGAACAGTCCTCAGAATGAAAATAATAATTAAAAAAAAAATAAAAAATCCAGGACTCTGTAAAGAAGAAGTGGTTGTACAGAGAAAGGGCAGATTCTTCATTGTAAGTATTGGAGCTGGTAGAAAATCAAGAATATAGTGGATGATATGCCCATTATTCGTTTTAAACAGGGCTTTAACTACTTGGCGTGCTGTGCTGGTTGCTGCCTAGTGCCCAGGGGGTGGTGGAGGTTGAAGGAGGTGCTGAGAAGCGTGGCTGGGAGCAGGTCCCTGCCAGGGCAGGGGCAGGGGTCCAAGCCGGCTGGCCCAGGAGGTTCCCGTCCACTCGGAAATTCATTTTTGATGTAATCGCAGGGGAGTGTGAAGTCAAAAGCTAGCATTTTTAGAATAAACATGGAAATCTGTGGCTTTAAATTTAGTTGGGCTTCAGGGGTATGATTTATTCAAACTGCTGCTGCTTAGAGAGTTTGTTCAATAAAATGGCCAAAATCCTGATTAGGATGAGCCTGAAGAAATCTCAGCTGTGCCTCCAAATCCACATTAATAGCTTCGGCCTCATCTCTAGTGACTTGTGATGTGTTTCCTCATATTTCAGAAGGTGAGCTGGCTGCATAGTCCATACCTTGCTGTGGTAATGTGTAATGTCTCTGGCAAAGCCATGCTTGCATTTTAGACTACTGCCATTAAGTGCTGATAGAGGTTTATTACCAATTAAAATAGCAATAGGATGAATTAAGGGTTTCTTTGGGGTTTCATTAGTATATGCTACCATGGCTGGAGAAGCATCTTGGTGCAGAGCAGCAGCAGGACTGCCCAATGGCTTTTGTCCCGGGCTGTTTCATGATATGTTATGAGGCACAACCCAAAGCACTGTCCACTTTGGTGTGTGACTTATTGAAATTCATTTCACAAAGGGAGAAAATGAGTTATTTCAATTAAGGTGGACAGGCAAGACAATTAGAGAGACCGGCTGTGAACTCACATTAATTTGTGGGTGTGTATTAATTTCCACATTTAGTGCTGTGGCTTATCCTACTTCATTTTCCCCATGACACCAAGAAGCAAGTGTTGAGCGTGATTCACTGCCTGCCTGACGCTGGGCGGGGATGCGGGAGGCAAAGGCATCAGCCCAGGGGGTGCGCGGGCAGCAGTGAGCCTTGCCCAGGGACTTGCCTGCTGGGGGGCCCTTGGCATGGTCACTGGACGTACTGTGTGCAGGGCTAGTGCCTGGCTGATGTCTGCGGAGGTGATACATCTTAAGAAAATGCAGCAAGCTTCAGCAGCACAGCACTGGACAGTGCAGGAGTGCCTGCCTTTTGCAGCCCGCTGCTCTGCCTGGTGGAAGCCACTTAGCAGCAGGTTACAGCTTGGGGTCTAAATTTTAGTTCAAGAAACCAAAAGAGGCGCAGGGGGATGTCCTAATGTGAGATTATCACATGTTGTTGAACATCAAGCAAGACTTGAATTAGAAGAGGTGTTAACACAGCTCAAAAAACGGCCTGTCAGTATTTTTCTAAATTAGAGCAGAAATTGCAAACTTTCCCCAGGTGACATTTAATTTACATAAAATTAATAAATTCAAAGTTTCCTCAGCTATTATTCTGTAAAACAAGGTGCAATGCATTGCTCACGTTTGGCTTTGCACTGACTGTATTAACAAACTTGGTGCCAGTGCAATGTAAATGCCTTCACAAGCGGTCAGAAACCTTCCTGCCCCGCGTGGGGCTGCAGCCCTGGGGCAGGGGACTTTGCCTGGAAGGGGAATTCAAAATGAGATGATTGGGGCTAAGGGATTGAACCCCTATATAGAGGTGCAATATTTTTTATAGCTTTCTATGCAAATCAAAATATCCTATTTTCATCCAGCTGAAATGATTTTTTTTTTTTTTTGGCCCATCACGTAGTATGTAGTATCAGATTGCCTCTAGGAAAAACTATCAGTGCTGTGATGTGAAAGCAGTCTCTCGCATTAATCCAGACTGATCTATATGGATTAATGTATTGATTTTAGCCTTAGATAACAGAGTTTCTTGCAGGGGTGATGGGTATGAAGAGACGTGGTGATGCACAGGTCTTTGTTCAGTTTGCTAAAACTCATTATGGTCTTTCTTGCATAATCTGGTATTATGCAATTTCATTAAAAAAAAAAAAAGTTGAGTATATCTAAGGGTGGTTCCTATAACTACCGAATTTCTTTGAAAACTCAATTAAGAAGCCATCTGGCCTCGGGATTTTATTGACCTGTCACTGGCTAATTATGTTGAAAATTTAATCTTTTATGATTATCATTAGTAACTGCCCAGTGCTTCAAATAAACCTTTTTGTCTTCAAGTGTTGCCATCTTTAAATTTCAAAAATTAATAAGGGGAATGTTTTTATAGCATTGGAGGAAATGTTCTCTTAAGACTAAAATCCAATATATTATAAATATAATTGAAATGCACAGCAGTCAGGAAATGTGAAAGCTTGTTTTTAGAGCCCTAATTCAGAAAACACCTGGAAGGGCTTGAATACGCATGCCCTTTCCCATAAAAATATCTTGAGACCATGGGATTTGGGGTCAGTACTTTCCATGCTCTGGCAGATGGAGATGTCCTGTGTCCTTTCATGTGCTTCACCTCTTGGTGTCCTTTCTTTACACAGAGCGTGTCCAAGGTCGTGCAGGCGTGTGCAGGCTAGAAATGAAGCCAAACCTGCAGACCAGCGTTTCTGGGAAGAACACTGTTGGACTGTGGGTGTCATCTTGGTTCTGTTTGGTGTCTGCGTGCTGCTGGTGCTTCCCCATAGCTGCCAAGCCCCCGGCCTGCTGAGCAGCACTAGCTGTGTGAGCATCAGCAGGTCAGCTTGAAGACACCTTGCTTGGGAATAATGAATCTACGTGTGAAGTATGGATGGAAATTCATGGTATTCTGAATTTTAGGTAACATCTGGGAGATGCCCAGCCTACCTGTTCCGCTGGAGCAACAGCCAAGGATGTTGGAGGGACATGCTACCACCCTTCTCCTGCTCCCTGGTCCGGATTATGTCTGCGTGAGCTTTGAACACCCTTTTGGGTTGTAGCCTAAACATGTGTATCAAATCCTGCCCAAGGAGGGGTGAAACCCCACCCATGCCCTGGAGCGGGAGAATCTGGGTATGGATCTCCCTGCCCATTCCACACATCCCATCCAGGCAGTGTTGCTGGGTCAGTACAGAGGAGTTTGGCTTCAGGCAGGCTGAGTCCACCCTGTCCCCATCAGTCAGGAGGAGACAGCGTTTCCTTGCTGGGGACACCCTCTGGAAAGCTCCATCCCTCCTTTCACTCCTTTGGCTCTGATGATTTTCCATCCTGCCCCTGCATCCCACAAAGAGTTCCTCCATCATCTTGCTATTAATTATGGATAGTATGCCGATGTTATTGAGTGTAAACTAATTAAAATAAATTACATTCAGGTGGGCATTAGGGCATATCACTTTCATTTCCCTGACACATCTCACAGCGCTTGCCAGTGGTTGACAGCTCCTTCCTCCCTGGGGAGTTTCTCTGCCCGTCTGTGCGGAGAGCTTCCCATGGCATCGTTTTAAATGGGATATTTCCACTATTGGTTATTTCTTAGCATGTGCCTTCTCACTGCTGCCATCATTTTGGAGGCATATCAATATGAGGCAGCTGATAACCATTGCTGCAGACCCCAGGACCAGCTGGGCAACAGGGGAGGCTTTTATGTTGGGTCCTCCACAAACAGGTGGATTGTGGCAAATTAAGTACTGTAAGGATTCCAGGAAAAATTTTCCATCCCGCTTACCCTTATCAGGACAGATACTTTTTCTCTATAAGCAATAATTTATCAGACGAAGGTACTGTGCTAATCTGGTATCATTTGGTAAACCCATGTTGCCTTATATCCCATTTTCCAGTTGTTCTTGCCTTTTAAAGTCTCCTTTGAAGTCTCATGTATGTTTGAGGTCAGACTAACAGGTCCCAATCTCTTAAATTTCCCTTCGTGTCTTGGATAGAAATGATGCATTTGGAATTCTTCAGTGAAATAGGTAAAACCTCAGTTTACCAGATAATAGTATGAGGTGCCGAGTTCCGGGCTTGTTTTAGGATATATTGGATTAAAAAAATGTTTACCGATTAATGACTTATTATCCACTGGGGTCCTTTAATATGAATTGCTATTACCAAAGAAGTACTATTTTATCTGGGTTTACAGTTAGCCTTCCTCCATTGGCTCCTTAGTGCAGCTAATTTAGCAAAATTGCATTTAAACGAGTCCCTGATGAGAGACCCAGAGTTCACATTTTTCTTTTAATAGACATGTTAGTCTTCCTGCATGCTAAAATTCCATAAATGGCTCTTTACTCTTCACATGAGAGACAGCTATTATATATCAGCCTGTGCATTATATTCCTGGCCTCACCTTGGGGAATTACCGAGTAGTCATGGCGCTTCTTTGAGCTGAAAGACAGGCTTTTTTAAATTGGATAATTTATATTTATATAGTGGCCGGTGTCCTTTATCAGAGAAGTCTTGTAAAAAAGCTTCTTTCAACAAAGTTAATTTCAAAAAATAAATTAATTCAATACAAATAAGATTATGTTTTTCTTCAGGCTGAAGCCTTTGAAAGTTAAATTGTTTTAATTTTGGGCTTGCTCTTGGCAACCTATAACATAGGCCTGTGAAACCCCACAGCTGATGTGTGAAATACTTTAGCTGGTGAAAATATTGGGGTGATGCAGGGATTCTCTCCTCCTCAACCTCAGTTTGACTTCTGTGAAAGTACTTCTCTGGCTAGAGACGAAAAAACGCATGAACCAAGCGGGTAAATGTGTCTTTTCTCTTTAGGCAGGGTAGCTGTAGGTAGAAAAGACAGCTAGAATGAAAGGGCTGAAGCCACAAAGTCCTCTGTAGGGTTTTGCACCATTTCTTGTGTAAGAGGAGCATCTGCTCTGCAGGCACATTGGTCTGCAGCAGCTCTGGTGCTGTTTTAGTAGCAAAACTTGTAAGTCCAGTTAAAATATTGCTCTTATTCCTGCCTTACCAGTGGAAGACTACAGCTGCCCTATGGTTCTGGGAGGAAAAAACCCCTTGTTTTTCTCTAATGAGTTCCTACCCATGGCATTTTAAGCTGGATTCTGTGCTTTGCAGGGTGCAATATTTGCTGTGAGTTTAGTGCAATGATCACAGTGTGAACCCAAAGTCGATCTCTGAACCAAGCCTACCTGTGCTGCAAGAACCAGCCTTTACTGCAGTATTCTTAATCTTCTGTTCTTAGGATGAGCAAGAACAACGTGGTTTGGTCCTAATTACTCAGGTGCAGGCCCCCTGCATTGCCTGCAGCTGTCTACAGAAACGTGCAGAGGAATCTGCCTTTTATATGTGAAAATAGGGCAGTTGCCATCCTGTTTGCAAGAGAAGAGGGGCTTTGCATCCTCACAGGACTTAGGTTTTTTTTCAGATGGTCCTTGGCAGGGACAAAATGATCTAGAAGTGGTAGATTTTCTTAAAAATTTTCTATCTGAAATAGCTTACTTTGAATTTAGTTTAAAAAAAAAATAAAATTTATGTCACTGGAATGTCATTTTCTTACTTGTGACTACAACATCTGTGCTATTGATTTTGCAAGCCTGTTTGCAAAGTTCTCATTTAAGGCAAGTCTCTATTCATTTACAACTTTAGGTTTTTTTTTTTTTCTCCAGAAGTTGTGTTTCTGATGCACGTGAGAAGGTTTTCCAGGGGAGGATGGATGAGAGATGCCGGTAAGTAAGTGTTTCGGCTGCCATTCCTTGCCCAGAAAAAAGGGAGGTAGGGATCAAGGGAAATATTTTATGAATTTTGGTTAAATGCTTCTGTTTGGGAAAAATTCTGCACAAAAAGTCTCATTTGGCTATTTCAAAGGAAAACACTGGTTTATTTTATTTTTCCTATTCCAACTTTTTTTCTTTCTAGCATAACCATCCTATACATTAAGTGCTGGTATTGGTCACAGAGCTCTTGTGCACCACATTAAATTGGCTTTGGCAGATGCTGATGTCTATATAAAAAAAAGAAAATATGGCAACATCCTGCTGCAGAGGGACTTTGCTGTTGTTGCCACCTGCCCGGTGGGTTTCTGTGACAGCCTCTGGTGGCCCTTTATGGTTTAGTCACACATTGCCACCAGGGCAATTTGTCTGCAAAGCTGGTTCCTGCTGCTGTGCTGATGTCGAGATCTTCGCTGCGAAGCTGACACCGATTCCCTCAGTGCAGAGAGTCCCGTTTGCAGGGTGTGACCTCCTTCACCTGGCATGTGCTCTAGGGAATGCAGATAAATTTCCCCTGCTCCTTATTATTGGGGGTTTTCTATATGTCTTGAATACCCTGCTGGCAGTGGAGCTGCTTGCCATGGTGTGCCTTTTGGAGGAGGCTCCCCGTCGATGCTATCCACACTCCCCCAGCAGCCCATCAGTCAGGTCCAGGCGCAATTAGTGCTAATCCAAGGTTTTTACTTTGTTTAGACTGATGCAATCTTTTAAATTTTATAAATCAGAAGAGACCATTTATCTTATTCCCCAGGCACTACTAATGACTAATTAAAAACCATAATTAACTGGAGCAAAACCATGAGAAATTGCAAGGCAGCAGAAATGCAGCTCCCAGCCACCTGGAAGAGCATCTCCCCCTGCGCTTGCACCCTGCGGGCTGGCTTGAGAAGGGGGCTGACACAGGCAGTGGAATGACCTTCTTTTACTGTTTGCTCTCCAACATAAAGGTTTAGATGATAAGATGATTAATTTTTCCAGATTAATTTTGGCTCAAAATTCAGAAAGGGTGATGGACTGCAGTTGGTATTTCTAAAGCAATAAAGCCAATGAGCAGACCTGCCCTAAACAGCAATGGGTACCTACGCATGTATACAATGATGTATATACACAGTAATTC
>NW_009258951.1:4005282-4033463 GCF_000687185.1 Egretta garzetta
GCATTTACCCACACATAAGACTTCATATTCCCTTGCAAAGCTTTGGTGTTTCAGCTGGCTGTAATCCCAATATTCCTGAAGGTACAGGCTGGAAAGGAGGTTTTAAAGAACTTAAATCATGTTGGTAGGAAACAGGATGGTATTTTGAAGTTTTTCCCTTCATTTCGACTTCAGACTGACAGATGCTATGTCTGGATTTGATCTAAGCTCTATGGGAGTCGGTCGGGATTGCGCTTTAAACGAGCGAGGGCGTCTCGCTGAGTAGCCTATGGGAAGACAAATGCCGTACTTTCCAAGTGCTCCCACTTGTCTTGCACGGTGCAAGGACATTCAAAATAAATATTGTTGAGATAAACGAGTTTCTAAAATATATCGTTCACGCAAAGTACTGTTGATCGTTGCTCTGGGAAGCCTCTTGAACGAAAAAAATAAGCACTGTGAAGCTTTAAATTCACAATAAAATCGGAAAGGGGAAGTATAGCTGAAATAGGTCTTGGGCAGGCCAGTTAATTACAAGTGACAGCTAATAAAAGGGATAGGAATTGACAGCACTGAGTTTAAAGAGAAATTAATGGGAATCTGCATTATTTCTGCTGCTTTTCCTAGGCAGGCAGGGCTTTGCACCATGCTGCTTTGCTCTGGGATTGTAAAGGGGTTTTTTTGTGCTACAAATTTGATGGTTTTAGAACAGAGATGTTGAAAATGTACCATTATTTCAAAAAATGTGGAGACTGTAGTTGGACCAATAAATATATAGCAGACTGAACCAGGAACAGTATCGGGGGAAATGACTTCTAAATTAGCTACCATGGTACTAGAAGAATAATTAAGCAATATTTACTTACAATTATATCCAATAACTTTTTTTATGCCGTGAGTAATTAAATTCTAAGATTTCCTCATAGTCTCCGCATATATTAAACACGGAAATTAATTTTCTCCAACAACTCATTAAGGTCCTGAAATGCTGTATATTCCACTTTAATCAGTTATTCTTTGCTTTGCATTGTAAATCTTTACATGCACATCAATCAGGCTGAGCTCTCAAACAGAGCCAGTGGGGAGCTGCAAATTATGGCCGAAGCCACTTACCTCTGCTTTTATAGAGTAAATTCTAGCTCTGTGCCTTTTGAGAAAATAAAACCAGTTCCCACTTAAGCCATTAAAATTTTTTTTGAACACTGGGGTTTAGTAATCTACCAGGTAGGACTGAAGGGGGGAATTTCACATCACCAAAGTGCAGGCACTGAAATTACCTGCTGATGTAGATGGGAGCATGCGAAATCATCTCCGGGTGCTCTCATGCCCAAATCCAGTATTTGCCAGGCACTTCTATATGGAATGGTTTTATTTTAAAATAATTGTTTAATCATAAAATCTCATGCAAATACATAAATGCTTCTGTCTTGTGCACAGAATAGGTGAATTCTCCATTTTCATCCAGACAAGGAAAGCTGAAGCAAAATCTGAAGTCTGAAAGTGGTGACTCCTGGGGGGGCTGGGATTGGGGTCTCTGCAGCCTGGGCACATCTCATCCTACCAGAAAGGGTGGGGGGTTTTTAAGTACTGACTGGTCCCCTCAATCCCCAGCCCCTGGCAGAATGGGAGATGATATCAGCATCTTCATGGATGCTAGGAAACTGCGTGTTCCAGGCTTAAAATGAAACCAGCCGTTTTGAAAGGCGTTAGAGATTCATGCAGATACCCCCTTGTGATAACGCTGCAGCGAGCCGCATCTAGGATTCGGTTTCTGTTGGATAAATATGTCTGGAGGCGACTGAGCGCGGGCGGGATGAGACAACTTCTGCTTAGTACAATATTTGAATTAGAGAGTTCAATAATTGCATTCTAAAATGTATTAAAATCTGTTTCTTGAAATTTGGCGAAGGCTGTTAGAGCTGTCCAGTAGCTTTTGTTTGGCTGTAGTATCTAAGAGTTGAAATCCCAAACAGATACAGTACTAAGAGATTGCTGAAAATTTCCAGCAAGTGTTTCCACGCTAATTAGCTCCCCAGAGGTATGAGATTTGAGCAGAGGGAGCCAGCTTTGCTGTTCTTTTCCATTGGCATTCAGGGAGTGTAGAGCTTAAAATCTCAAGCCATAGCTGATCACCATAAATGATTAATACGCTATTTATAGGATACAATTTCTTCAGTACACAATAGGTGCATTTTAGTCAGCCTTTCAGGGCTCTTAAAATGAGATTACAGTGTAAGACTGCTTGTTAGGTCCAGTGCTGGTCAAAAGCCTAAAGCAATTCAATGCATAGCCTTAGTCTTGTGAAGTTGTACTGACACAGCATCTACGACGCACACCCTGTTTGATGATGTCGAGGACAGACCTTACAAATCCCTTTTCTTTGATAAGTGACAGATTGCCCTGAATGTGGCTGGCGAGGAGTTGCCTTGTACCACAGACACATTCCAGCAAAGAGGGGTGAGATGTGTCCAGCTCTTACCCTGAGAGCTGGGGATGCTGAGGAGCATCCTGCTCCAGCTGGACCACTCTGCTCCAGCCCTGCCCGGGGCTCCAGCAAGGGCCAAAGCACCATGGCTTGTAAAACCCAGCAGAAATACAGTTAACTTAGCAGATGGGAACTGCTTCTTTGGAAAAAAGCTGGTTAAACCATATTGTCCCTAGTTAAATTATATGTATATACATGTATGGTTGTGTATATATTTAGTGCCAGCTCTGTAGACCACGTTGCATATATCTTATCTGACTAATTAGTTGGGTGAGAAAAACAGTCCTTTAGCTTTGTTGATTTAATTCCTGGTTTTAAGGCTATTTACCAGAGGGTTCACAGACAGTATTGGGCAAGGCACAGGAATGCAGGAGCTCCTGCGTTTTGGCTGACTCGCTGTCTTAAAATCTGCTAGTTGGGCAGAGAGCCCTCATTATTTAAAGAAGCAAATAGGAATTAAGCAGATTGGATACGAGCAACTTGCACAGACCCTCGCTTTTGCAGCTATAGCTTCCTTCTCTACCAGGCACTGAGTAAGAACCAGCTCTTCTTCCTTTCCATCTGCTGTCCCAAGGTCATCCATCAAACTCTTGCCATGGTTGTGCTGCTGGGTCCTCAGCTCTTGGGAGCTTGGGGAAGGGCAACCACGGCTCCTGGGGAGAGCAGGGTGGGTTTTCTTATGTGAAGAGGTGAGGAAGAGGGGCTGAAGCACAGGAGACCAAATAACTTCATGGAGAACTGGGTTTTGGAGGTGTGAAGAAGCACTGAAGGTTGGCTTTGTCCTCTTGGCACCAGATTTGGAAATGAACTGAGGAATGTACTGCCCAACGCGGGAACCGCCAATCTTTCCAGCTTTATTTTGTGCTTAAAAATCAGGGTTTCTGGCTGAGAGCAGAACCTTTTGTGTGGCATGGTGGGAGGCGATCATGCAGCCTGCTGGAAAGTGGTTCATGGTGCCTGGCTGTGGCTTGCAAACTTTCTTGAAAAAGGCTTATGCATATAATATTTGAGATGGATTTTTTTTTTTTTTCACTCGGGGTATAAAGCGGCAAGCTTAAGTCTTGCGAGGCATCATCCTCAGCCTCTGCACAATGTCTAACTCCTGCAGCGACTGCAGGGCAGAGAAAGGCAGCACGCGACCTTTGGAAAAATCCAAGTTTCTCAGTAATTCTGTACATTCCTCCTTTAAACAAACCATTAAAAACAATCAGGATCTTTCCAGTGCCTGCCAAGCAGCAGTGCTCAGGCTTCATTTGCAGGAATAGGTGAATTTTTATTTCCTAATTCACACAGTTGATTATGAAATCAAAAAAGCTCTTAAAAACTAGGCTTGCCATAGATGGAAAGGAGAACTATTGCTGTCCTATGGGTCCTATAGATGGAAAGGAGAACTATTGCTGTCATATGGGTCCTATGGACGGTGGCCACCTGGCCTGCAAGAGGCTGGGATTGTGTGAAAGTCCCTGGGACACCCAGGCAGGGCCGGAGGGTGGGCGTGGGGAGGGGAGGCAGTTCATTCTGCATCTGATGGAATCTGATGTTCATAGAAAATAGATCCTCCTTGCCTGATCTATAATTAGCTGACTTTGAATTATATTGAACCGCAGTTAATTTTAATTTCTGATAAAAATTGGATAATAAAAAATCAGATCTTTTTCTAATGGTGCATTATTATCTTACAGATAGAGTAATTCAGCTTATTAATTATTCCAAGATACCCAGGGCTTCTTTTCTTTAAGAAGGAGAAAATCCACATTTCTTTTTCTCTGTAATCTTATCTAGGATTAATAAAAGTTGTCACCATAGGTCTTGTATTTTGCTGCAAAGCCCAGTTTGGGATCCTTCTCTCAGAGGGGGACAATAGCTTGCAGCCATGAGACGTGCAGGGTCTTCCAGGAGGACACGAATGCTGCTATGACAGCCCATCCTGGGGACAGGGAGGACCCATCAGCCCCGCTGGTTCCAGCCTCAGGCAGGTGCCCGTGTACCCATTTCAGGCCTTATGTCTGGAGGAAGAAGCATCAGCTGCCTAAAAAAATGTGGGGCTGCTGTCCAGGCAAAAAGTCCGTTCCATGAGGAGCCACCCCGTTAAATCATGACAAGGCCAGAGGAAAGTCCTTTTCCCTGGATGCACATGGATTCATGCACAAGATGGTTCATCCGCGGTAGGCAGATGGTTGCAAGATTGCTGTTTACTTTGCTATTTCTTTCTTCTTCTGAATTGTTTTTATTTTAGTATGTGAAAAAGTGAGTATGAACAAAACCTCAGAAACCTGGTTAAACCCAAATCCTTCTGACAGAGTGTATAAAACTGAGCTGACTGTAGTGCAGCGGGGACAGGGGTAAGCATGGGTGGGTCAGGGCAGCTGCAGCTCTGCCAAAGACCCTGTTTCCTCTCATTTTTACATAGGCAAATGATAGAAATGAAATCTGGGATCTTGATAAGGCACTTGGCTCAAAGAGCAGCTTTCTAGTGATCTTTTTATTTGAGGGAAAAATTAAATTTTTCTGCAACCAGTATTATCCAGATTAGATAAGCACCTTTCTATGGACATAGCTTCAGTGTTGTTATAAAAAACGAGCATGCCTGGAAATCAAAACATAAACCAAAGACTGAATTTGGAAATGCTCTCACTGGTGCTAAGGAATCTGCGGGGCACGTGTGTGCAATGTCCCTGGGGTGTCCAGGGGAGGGAAAGGGGTCCAGCTCTCCCCCAAGCCCTTTGCACAAGACGACCGTAAATTTTTGACACTGGAACTGAGTTTTGACAGCATGGGAGAAGTGCAAAAGACTCATTTTCATTTGTTATTTATATAAATTATATTATATAAATGTATATAAATTATATTGCTCTCTGCAAAGCTGTTCAAAGATAGGAAAGTGTTTTTCAGTCAATCATCTGCTGTTATAAATTGAAGGGAACTTTGTGAAGTGTCTAAAGGCAGAAATCTAATGCTCTGAGAAAAAAAACCTTGGGTGCACAGAAAGGATGTGTAACAGAGACCTTAAAGCCATTTCAGGCCAAGGTGTTTTGAGTTCTGTTTTGCTGTGAGAAAAACAATTGTATGTCGAGCTAAATGAAGAAGTGCTGGAGCTGGAAGTTACGGCTGTGCTGGTGTGGTTGTTGGGACACGCTGGCTAAGATAAGCGATGTGCATAGCAGGCTGTCAGGCAGCAATAGAAAAACAGCAAAAAAAACCCCATCCTCAAATGACATTAGCTCCAAGCAAAACATGCTTCATCAGCTCGGCAACTTTCATCACCTATTGGTAATGATCTCCCTTCAATCACGGGGAGACAGCGGGCAAATTAAAAACAAAAGTAATCTACTGAGCATGTTATACATTTCAGACTTCCAGTGCAATATGTAATTTAGACAGAAACCAGCTCAGGAAAATCCCTTATTATGCTGGTTTTGGCTGGGTAGAGTTAATTTTCTTCACAGTAGCTAGGATGGGGCTATGGTTTGGATTTGTGCTGGAAACAGCACCGATAACCCAGGGATCTTTCCCTTATTGCTGAGCAGGGCTTACATAGAGCCAAGGCCTTTTCTGCTTCTCACCCCACCAGCGAGGAGGCTGGGAGAGCACAAGGAGTTGGGAGGGGGCACAGCTGGGACAGCCGACCCCAACTGACCAAAGGGATATCCCACACCATATGGCGCCATGCTCAGCACATAAAGGTGGGGTGAGAAGAAGGAAGGGGGGATGTTCGGAGTGATGGCGTTTGTCTTTCCAAGTCACCGTTACACATGATGGAGCCCTGCTTTCCTGGGGATGGCCGAGCACCCACCTGCTCATGGGAAGCAGGGAATGAAATCCTTGTTTTGCTTTGCTTGTGTGTGTGCCTTTTACTTTACCTTTTGAACTGTCTTTATCTCAGCCCACGAGTTTTCTCACTTTTACACTTCCAATTCTCTCCCCCATCCCACCTGGGCAGGGAGTGAGTGCCTGGGCGGTGCTTGGTTGCTGGCTGGGGTTAAACCGTGACAGTCCTTTTTGGCGCCCAGTGTGGGGCTCAAGGGCTTCACGATAATGACAGAGTTGATTGGACTATGCTAGATTGAATTTATAGCTGCTCTTGCTGTTTAGCTATTAATTGGCTGGCTCCGTGCTTGCCATGGGGCTTCCTTGCCCTACTCTTTATTAGAGTCCAGTGCTCGTTAGTGGCTGCTTTTTGCTTTTGTTGCTTGCTGTGCTGCTGATCATCTCACTCTGCTGTGCCTGGGAACATTTTGATAATAGCCACGGCCATGTGCCTGGGCTGGCAGATGGCCAGGGCATGGTTGCTGTGTCTGTGCTGCTGTACCAGACAGGCTGGAACTCCAGGGACTGTGACCTGTGACCTGGGGATGTGTCCATGTGGGAGCAGGACACCCCAAAGCGTCTTGGCCTTGGATAAGCCCATGCCAGAGCAAGTATATCTTGAAGCATCTGTGGCCATGGTTATGTCTGTGCTGCAGCAGGTACACCTCTGAAAGGACTGTAGCCCAAGGATAAGTCCACGCTGGAGAAGGCACACCTTCAAGTATCTGTGGCTGTGGATAAGTCCATGCTTCAAGCAGGTATACTTTGAAGCATCAGCAGCTGTGCATGAGGTCATGCTGGAGCACCTCAAAGCCTGTGGCCATGGATAAGCCCACAACAGAGCAGGTACTCCTCTGGAGGGACTGCAGCCATGGGTAAGGTCATGTTGGAGCAGGTTTACTTCTGAAGGGACTGTGGCTGTGGGTAAGGCCACACTGGAGTAGGGGCAAGGGGAGGAGTTCATCGCATTATTATGCCTATAACCTGGCCCAAAGGGACAAGGGGTGGAGATTGTAATGGATATGCCTTTAAATTGTTGTAACCCATTATTTGAGTTGTATATTATGGGAATTATTATAGCAGGAACCACCTGAGCAAGTGGAGGACATGGCTTACAAGAAGCAGTGTGAGTGAAGCAGTGACCCGACCTGAGCTGGCTTTGGTGCCCAGTAAATCCACACAACACAGCACCTCTCCTGTCCTGGGTGACCACCATAACAGACGGACCCCAAAGCCATGGACTAAATGAACTCAATGGGCATTTGGGGACATTTATGGACATTTTACAGATATTTCACAGAGGTGATCCATAGACAAATGGAATGATATCTCTGTATTGTATCAAAGGATGGGAAGGGGGTTAATGAGGATGTATTGGATAGTGTGGGACCTAAGCATGACGTAAGTGGTATGGAATAAGGGGTGGAGAACATGCTGGTTTTGGCTAGGGTAGAGTTAATTTTCTTCATAGTAGCTAGGATGGGGCTGTGTTTTGGATTTGTGCTGGAAATAGTGTGGATAATATAGGGATGTTTCCATTACTGCTGAGCAGGGCTTACACAGCTCTACCTAGTAAACTGTCTTTATTTCACCCCACGAGTTTTCTCACTTTTACTCTTCCAGTTCTCTCCCCCATCCCACCAGGGGAGAGTGAGGGAACTGCTGGGTGGTGCTGAGTTGCCGGCTGGGGTTAAGCTACAACACTTGTATAGCGAATATTCAAATGCTGGCACTCTGCTGCTGCTCCTTCTTCTGCCCAGCCCCTCAGAGCCTGTAACCCTAACAGGCTATGACAGCTTCAGCACCTTCCCAGTCAAAAAAGGTACATGTTTCTTTCCATACGCCAAGATATTTGACAGAAACGGGTATTCTAAATGCACAAATGTAGCAACAGGGCATGTGGCTGAGGACAGGATACTTCCCAAATATTTATTTGTGCTCATCATGAGGTGATGCTGGGTCTGCGTGGCTGGATCTTGGATGCCAGGGACTGCCCATGGAAGTCTGTGGTGCAAAGAAATAACTTTGTGAGTTAAGTTTTGCAAAATCCAGAGTTTGTGCTGGGAAGGTTTTTGTCCCTGGTTCTTCCCCAGGTGTGGAGCTGTCATTTTGGGGGTATGCTTTAAAATAGATGGACTTTTGCACAAAACTCAGGAATATTCCCCAGCAATGCAATTACTTCTCAGGTTAAATCCTGCAAGTGGTAGGAGATTCTTTTTAATCTCAGTCCTTAGAAAGGACCATTGATCATCTGGTCTGACCTTTTCTTCATCACAGGCCATTAAGCCTCACCTGGGTGCCTCTGTATTAAGCCCACAGACATTAGTTAGACCCAAGTGTTACAGTCCTTGAGAAACTCACTGTGCCACAGGAGTGTGAGGCACCTGCAGAGGCAGGGAACTGGTGAAATAAGATGTATGATCCTACCCTTCCTGGGTCTCACGGACTTCACTTTCTCCATGCAATCAGATTTCATCCATTTTTATAGCCCTGACGTGTTTTCCTAATTTTTGATGAGGTTGCTTACTAGATGGTGAAACTGGCTCCTTAGATCTTTAGGTCCTTTCCTGCCCTGGCAGCAAGAAAGGATGGGGGGAGCTGCTGGTGCTACAGAGGGAAATTCAGGGAGAACGTGAGTGAGCGAGTGCAGCTTTTGCTGATGGTTAGGGAGGGAAAATTAAAATAGGATGCGGGAAGTGTGCTGCAAATCAAAACAGCCAGGGAAAATAATTCTCAGGTGATTGGTGGAGGTGAATGAAGATGTGTGGAAAACCAAAACACTCCAGAAAATATTCCAGTGAAAGATGAGTTAAAGTCAGGGAATTCCAAATTGGAAAAAGAATTTGGGGTCAAGCTGAGGGGAATGTGAAGAAGCAAGTGGGTGTAAATGAGAGCATGGAGGAATTAGAAAGTCAATATGGATTCACATTAAAAAACACAAACCCAAGCCAGATGTTGTCCCCTGCCTCTCTACCTGCCTGGCCTCCCTCGGCCATCCCCATTTCAAGGGTATCCTCCCAGGGTGGGTGCTGCCAGTACCTTTCTCTTCGTTACTGATTTATTAATAAATAAGGGAATGGGGCTTCGCTGCTGCTTTGCGTGCAAGTCAAAGGAAGCTTGCTCTAAATTCAAGCACTGCAAGCTCAGCCTGGCCTTGGGAATTCCAACTTTGTTCTGCTTCCTACTTGCAATAAGGTTCCTGGACGAGAAGCTGATGGGTGACTGTGCTAGAGGACAAGGCAGGCGAGGACACAGCTCATCCCGCTGCAGCATCCTTGGCACTGCCCTGGACCCACCCAGCCCAGGATCCTGCCGGGAAATGAAGCACAATTTTTAACCAGATTTCCAGGTTTCTGCCACCCCATTGATGCTCTGTCTGCCTCTGCCCCAGTCTTCAGTTTTCTGCGTTTATGTTGTCAGTGTGTGGCTTGCTCAGTATTCTCAGTCCAACCTGGAGGTAGAAAAGCCATCAGCCCCATGTTCAAAGTGGAGTTTGCCAACAGTCAAAATTGTCAAAAAACAAAAAGTAACAAACAAAAAAGTCAAAAACCAAAGTGTCCAACATCGACCTGAACACGGTGGTACATGCAGCCTCCAATCACCACTTTTGCCTTCAACAGTAATAGCACCTGGGCCAATTTCTTCATGTCCTGAAACGCCTGATCTTCCCCACATCATTAGAGATACCCTCTTTAGCTTGTATGATGCTATTAAAAACCAGGTTATCCACCAATATAATAAATACCTGTGTTCCCTGGTGAGAATTGCAGATTTGCAATGCAAAGCAGACAGATAGTAAATTTTGGTCGGTTTTTAGATTATGTTTTGGAAGCTATGCTGTGGTGGGTTGGTTGCTCAACCACTGCCAGGAAGCCTCTTCCTTCCCAGCCCACCCGTGGCATTGGCTTGGCTTCAGCGTGTGTGTCCGTGGGGAAGATATGATCTGAGATCCTGAGCAGGACACCCAGGCAGCCTAGGATCTGCAGCTTGTGGCGGGGCTGGAGGGTCACCATGGAAGCCGGGCTGCCTGTGCCTGGAGCTCCCATCCAGCTGCAGCGTGCCACCGTCTTTGGAGGCAAAGGGAGGTGCATACAAAAGAAGAGAAACGGGATTATTTGAAAAATGCCTTTGTGCTTATCTGGATGGCAGATGGACGTGGCTGGTGATTACTAAGCGCAGTCACGTTCCCAGCGCTGGGGCGGTGGGGACGGCCTGGGCTCCGCAGCCATACGGTGCCGTGCTGAACTTGACACTGACACAGCTGGGCACAGCTGGCGCCTCTTGGCTCCATCTGTGGGGCTGGAGCTGAAAACTGGAGATGAACCAAATGTTGTAGCGTCGCTGACACTAAGGATGTTTCTGCTTCTAAATATCCAAAAATAGGTGGCAAATATTTTGCTCTTTGTCATGGAGCTCTTCTGCCTTCCTCGGTATCGCCTTCTGTGTCACTAATGAATTCTTGTTTGTTTGTTACTGTTTGATTTTCTTCCCACAGAGGACTGATTTATTAATAGGAAGAAAATAAGCAATAAAGAATCCCTCCAGTTATTTAGCTTAGCTTGACTTCTTACTCTTCTTTGTTAGCTAAATTAAAAGCAATCCAAATCTACAGGAACCTTACTTCTAATTCGGAGAGCTGTAATTATTAGAAGCTATATTTACCAAGACACTGTCTGAACTTGTAAACAGATTTTGAATGAGTGCAGTATCAGAGTAGGAAATAAAAGAAGCTGAATTCAGTTACGCAGTTTAACCCACACTGTGTGGAGCCTCTTTTCCTTTTTCATGCCAAGAAAGTGTTTATTTACAAATTTCTCATGAGTTGACGTTCACTTTGCATACACGACTGCAAAATATCTAAACACAGCAGACTGTACATCCCTGAGACGTGCTGGAGATGGGGTTCAGTGTGAAACACCAAAATTAACCATATTCACTACCAGCATTTAAAAACACTGATTTTTGCATTTTCCACAAATTTGGATTTAAACACTTTCTTAGTGATCATGGTTGCTTATGCCTTACGGAGCCTTTTGACCTATGAAAAATTTGCAGCCAGCAATATTTCTTTCTTATTATTTCAACTATGGACTTGTTTATTTTCCTTCTGTTGGCTGAAAATGCATAAATGTTTGGACAAGTTTAGTCTCAGTGTGCTGATGCTTTTGCCACATGCTTGAAAAATGTCTGAATTGTCTCTGTAAAATGTATTTTAGCTTCCTGGCAATACTAGAAAAAAAACCTAAATAAATTTGTTTATGTGCCTAAAGAGCATTCTAAAGCCCCGTGAATCCACTTTGATACGTAACAGGAGTTGGAGTTGCCACTGTACCTCTGTGCTGCGTTTAATAAAATGCACAGCAAATAGCTGCTGGAATGAGCCATTTGAAGTTTGGGCTGGCACGCTGGCTTATCTGTGTGTGTGTGTTCGTGTGTACGTACAAACCCACCACACTGTTTAATTTTTGATCCAGCATTGTTCCCAGATGAGCCTTGTAAAATGAGCTGAGCTGCAACCTACACATCTTTGCAGAATGATTAGAGCAGGATCCAAATCCGCCTGTAAATTCAAGTTTCCCTTCATTTCCATCGCTATACGTCTCTGAATGACAGCAAATTCATTCCTGCGCTGGAGACTTGCCAGAAGTTTCTCATCTTGCTGTCTGTGGGCTGCATGCTCCGCTCTGGCTCGCTCTTTTTTTTTTTTTTTTTTTTTTTTTTTTTTTTTTTTTTTTTTTTTTTTTTTTTTTTTTCTTTGAGGTTTTTCTGATGCCTATAGAGTGAGCTCAACTCGAAGGTTTGCAGCTTCGCTCTCGTCTGCTATTCTGTAAGAGCCAGCCTGGGCGCCAGTACAGCCAGGAGTAGTGTGTGAACGTCGGATTTCTGCCTTATTTCCCTGCAGGTGACTCAGAAACTTCACAATGCGGCTGGTAACGTATTTCATTTTCTAAATAAATACTTCAGCGTTTCTCTCGTGCAGCTTTGTCAGCTTTTAGGTAGAGCGGCTTTCTTAGAACTAATTAAATGAAGAGATGTCGGGGGGTGGCGGATGCCTACTGGGACATGGATGCTGTTTGTTTTACTCGCCAGCCAGAGATGTACAGGCAGATTTCCTCAAGGAATCTTAAATCAAGCAGCACTTTTTCCTTTAGATAAGGAGGCTTGAACCGACACGGATTAGCAGATGCAGTTCCTAATGTGCGCAGAGCTGCAGTAAGTTTATTAGGGAAACCGAAATTTAAGGCTGTGTTATGTTGTAGGCTCAGAAAACAGAGCGTCATCTTCGTGTGCTAACAATTTAAAACAGTGTTTGAAAAAGATGCCTGAGGATTCGCAGGGCTCTGCTGAGCAGTGGTCATGCTGCTGTGGCAGAATTTCTCTAGGTTTAACTGCCCTTTTCTTTTTGCTCTGCAGTTATTGGAAAAAAATGTGGCTACGGTTCATGGGGTAACCCTACAGGGCTTTTCAGCTTCAGTATTCAGCAGGCATTTCAGCTCCTCTAAATACAAGCCCTTGAATAGTAAGCAGATCAGTGTAGGGCTCCTGTAGCCAAGAGTTCAGCTGTTTGTCAACATGTAAAATCTCACAGCTTTTGTCGGGTGAAGAACAGGCAGCTTGCTAGATTCCTATGAAGTCATCCAGGGAACGCTGTGGGGACCAATCCTGGCTCTGACAACAATCAAAGGACTGAAGTAATTAATCTCAGATTGATTTTTTTTTTTTTTTTGGCATTCCTAACATAGTAGTTGTAACAGGCAGAGATTTAGTTGGGGGAGGCTAGTGGTATGTATTTAGCATCAAAGCTCTTTTAAAAGCAAATTCTGTCTGTCTTCCTTTGGCAATACTTCCCTCAAGAACAGCTTCTGCAGTGTGTTATCTTTACACCTGATGCAAAACTGTACATCATCGCAGTACAGCACAGAAATAACCCACGAGGCTTTTTCATTTTCTTCTGCTTACAAACAAGACCGCTTAAATGTTGCGTGCATCTTTACAAAGCTGTCTGTCAGAAGGCGAGGTATCGAAATGACTATATGCCATATGTAAACACCACAGGGTAATAAATAAAACTAGGTGCTATTAGCTCTGAAGAGAGAGCGCGGAGTAGTGTGCTTCTGAGACAACACATGGGAGTTAAAGCTAATTGCGAGTGGTAGCTCAGGCATTTCAGGGTAAGGTTTATGATGCAGCAGGTGAGGATACATCTTGCACAGGCAATTCCTCACCGCGTGGCATCCGCTGCTTCTCTTAATTCAGTAGGAAAGGAGGAGGAGGTTTAACATGTTGGTATTGATATATCTGACATGGTATATGGCTCTTAGCTCTAGTGTGGGTGGATGTAAATAAGCAAATATTGAATTATCATTTCTACAAAGCTAAAATTAATCTGAGCTTTTATGTTTTCCAGGACAACTTGTCAGACAATGTAAACTAATTTCCTAAATTACACAGGAAAAAAGAATGCATTAGGAATATCTAATTTACCTAGAGATGAATATATTTTGATTCCCTTTATTGCCTGCTTCAAGTTTTTCAGCTTTCCAAAAGACTAGATAAGCTCTATAGGTAGTCTTATAAATAAAAAAAAAAACATAAAGAACTCACCTTAGTGTTAAGATGCTGGGATTCACTTAACTTTCACAGTGCAGCACTATAAAGCCTCGTGTAGTGTCAAATACTTTTCTCACCTGCTTGCACAATGCATTTCAAAGTACAGATACTGTATGAGACCTTCACCTGCTTTAAATCTCTGACCTCTTAAAACTCTGGTTTTATGTTACTTAAGGGTCCTGCAGGTTCTCACTCTTGTAGGTTGTGGACTCATGTATTCTCAGTAAAACCAAGGGGACTATTTCTATGTCCAAAGGCTAGAACATGTGTTTTGTGTTTAAAAGCTTGTACAGACCTGAAATACAGAAATGAGATCAAATGCAAGGAAAATGTTTGTACTTACAGTAATTTCTCTGGATGCCAAAGAAAATACGGTAACTAATGCCGTTGTTTGTTAGTGTGCTCTCTGAAGGTGAAGTCTTACTGTTTCAGAATACCTGTAACTATTATACAGACTTATAGCTGTATGTAAGCTTCACAGTAAAACCAATATTTAACACTTTTTCCATCTGAAAAGTCTGCATTCTAGCATCCAGGGGCATCAGAAAGGCTGATAGGAGAAGCATAGCCTCCAGACGTTGTCCTAGTGACCTGGTCACCGTGCTGTCCACTGAGCAATGGGGCCATTACCTGAGTTCAAATATCCTCCTTTACGGCAAGTTGGATGAGTAAATACGGTGTGCAAAATCACCCGCAGTTACACCAGAGGTAACATGAAAATTTCTCATGAAACGATGATGTCATAAAGGGTTTAATTGGAGTTTCGTCATGACACAGATGAAGTCAGCTCTGCTCTCCCTGGATTCAGCAGAAGCTAGATGTAGAGACATTTTCATTTAGCAAGGTCAGATCCTTCAAAGAGCATATAATGCGTTTTTGAGAAAAAACGGTGCTTGGGAAAAGATTTACTAGGCAAGAGTAATGATCAGGTCTCTTCTTCAACATCTCTATAAGAACAGGGCAGTGGATTGAACTTAGGTGATACTTCATTTAAAGGTATGTCAAATAAGTGAAGATAGACGTGGCCTAAAATTGGCCTTAGGAAAGCTGTGAACGATGATAAATGGGTGTTGGTAGAACCAGGCTAACATGATTTGTACGTAGACACTGAAATGGGCCATTAAACTGGACTAGACCATCCAGACTGAGCTGTTGGGAGACAAAGAGGAAAGAAGCTCCCAGCCCATACGACTGGGTGCATTTCCCGGGCAGCCTGCACGATGGGTGTAGAAACACCTTGAAGCAAGAGGCTTCAAAGCAGAGGCATCTGCTTTTGGAGATGGCATTTGACTCCAAGCATTGACTGTAATGATGCACCTCAGCTGCCGTCAGTCCTCCTGCCGGCCATGATGGCTTGGAGGAGCTGGTTCCCAGCAAGATGCTAAAAGTGAAATACATACAATTTGGCTAAAGAGGAAAGGACTGGGAACACAAACCACTCACCAGTCTGCAACTCTGTAGTTTTCAGGGTAGGGAATTGCAAGGAATTATTTATTGTGGTAGGAAGAGATGTAATCAATAAGATGATGAAGGCATAGTTATGCTGAATATAGGAAAATTTTCCTGTTGTAGGGTCTTTTTTATGATATGCAAAATAACCTCTACAGGAAGCCAGATGAAATTTTACTACTTAAGCACTGAAAAAGAGCTGTGACAAGCCCTGTGCCCAAATGAATACGGCACATATTGGATCAGGCGACTGGATTCATTTTTTTAAAATCTCTATTACCGTTCTGTGGCAAAAGAAATTTGTAGTAAAATTTGAAGTTATTTTCAGAATTCAGTGAGGTGTTTAAATAGGACTATTAAATTATAAGTGTTTATAACACCTATAAAATGTAGTTGTTCAACAGGACTATTAAATGCAAAGCATAGCTGAGGTGCATTTCAACATCAGCAATGCCCTTCTAATTTCTGGCAAGAAATTAGAACCATAAAACCAGGAGGACTTGGTAAACTTTTCCAATAATTCTTGCACAGGACTGAGAATGTTGTGTCTGATGCTCTGTGCAAGCCAGCTGGACATGGAGATTGGTATAATCAACCCACCAGGCCCAATTTTAACTGACATATCTGAAAACAGCTAAAGCTACTTAAACGCAAAGGCATCTGCAGGAAAGTGCTCCCGAGCCCTTTCCCTCTCTGAGGAGTGGCAGCACGGTTGCCAGTCACTTTACGGAATTACCTGAAAATACTTGTAAAAAACCACTTTGTAGTATCGGTACAATTTGCAGTGGCACGAATCCACTGCTCCCACCAGCAAGAGATTTTGCTGAACTTTCTCTACCCAATACTCCCCTTCCCACCCAGGCAAACAGCACAGGAGTAAGAAGTAGTTAAATGTGTCGGAGGTCTCCCAGCATGTTTATTTTTTGCAGCAATTCTAAGGTTTTATGAAACACTCTCATCTTAGCGCATTGAGTCCTACCTCAGTGCATCAAGATAAACCAAGAGAAGCTTCTGCTGTGGGGCATTCTGTTGTAATTACTCTTATTGCTGCACCTGAAATACTTGTAATTAACCCCAGCCTGGCTGGCTGAGGGTGTAGGAAGCCAATTACTGAGGTGCCAGCATCTCCACCCCAGTGGGATGGGAGCTAGTGCTGCTCGTTTCTCTGCCTGGCCCCTCGGGTGAGAGCCAGAGCCTCCTGGAGCAGGGAGAGGGCAGGTTTGCCTTTCCATTGCTGAGTGCTAAAGCCACTCTCTGCCTTCCATTTCACTGTTGTACTTGAGGGGTGGTGGGGAAAAACAGGTAAGAGAGTGTTATTCCTCTTCTCTTCTTGGAAGGGCTGGGGATGAGTGCTACGCCTGCTTGCAGGAGAGGGATCTCCTGTGGTTATTTATCTTTTGTATTTGCCTTAAATACCTTAAAAGAAGGAATCTTAAAGTGTGTTGGTTGTGGGGAGATGTGTAACTTATTGTGTAGAGGTAACCTGCAGACTCTGGGGGGAGAGGGCTGCTTGACTCGATCACTCCCTGCCTGTACAGGTCCCAGATGGGTCTGGTGTGCTACTGCGTTCATCCTGTGGGTCCCTGGAAAGCAGGCTCCCTCCCCGGGCTGCGGTGAGGCAGGAATGGGAAAGTCTGTTGAGATGCTGTTGGGCAGAACTTGCTTTTCTGAGCAAGTAGGTTACAACCACATTGTCTGTGTAAAGTTTTTGTGACCCCCTGTACTGGATTTTGTGTCTGTGATCTAAAGCTGAATTGCCTCCACAGACTTTATAGCTGGTGCATTTTGTTTGATTAGATGTCAGAAGGATGGACCTGACCTGGCCTCGGTTGTGTTACTGCTTCCACATTTAATGACTGTGTTTGAACAAATTTTTATACGCGGGAATGGACTGTGCTTTGCAATCTTGTTCATGTGGTATGTTTGTCTCCTTGAAGAACAGAATGTAATATTTTCTTTGGGGATAGATATGAAATGCCCTTTGTTCTTACCTGTACCAAGCACACAGAAGCCTTTCTGTTAGTGCGTACTGATGCTGGGAACGCTGCTCTGGTCCGTGCTCTCCATCTGCTACAGCCTCACGAAGAGGTGTTGCCAGGGCCTCCTGGGTATAGAGGGGGCTGAGGAAGGTCCCACCACAGGTGCTCCCTCGATGGAGCAAGACCCACTGGGGATGGGCTGTGGTCAGATCTGGAAGGAACCAGTTTTTTAGTGAGGGAAGGGGCAGAAAGATCCTGCCTCTTTGTCCAGAAGCTATGTAGCATTTTGGTACCTGGAGACATTGAAATGTACCTGTTTGGTACTACTATAGCGAAAGATCTGTGGTATTGTTGTTTCTAAACCATGGGTGAAGTCAGAATCTCCTAATGTTTTTACAGAATACAGCATTACAGATGGATCAGGTAGGGTGCAGGTATGAACCATCATCTCTAGTCCTGATGAAACTTTTAATGTGGGCAGGGCTGGGGCTAGAAAGTTTGTGGTGGTGAAAAGCAGCTGCACCCGTGCATGGGTGGGTTTTGGCTGTGCCAGACCCTTGTGCCAAGGGACTCGGGTGGTGGCAGCGTCGTGGTGTCCTTCGTGTCCTTGTTATACCATCTAGCAGTGTTCTGCTCCAAGCCATGGCAATCTTGCTTTGCGTATCTAGAGTGTAAGCAGTTTCTCTCGTCTCGTGTCTCCCTTTGTCACCTGCTGTTTGCTCTCTTGGTGCTGAAGATGGCTCCTGAGTCTTGGAGTTTGGCTCGTGTTTCCAGCAGCGTCATCTACTGTAATGAAGGATATTAGCTCTGCCCACAAACCTGCTCTCTCCCACAAGAGGGAAAACAAACAAACAAACTGGGAAATTGAAACAGGTGATTTTGTCCCCTCTATAGTTTCAGGGCAAAATATTTTGCATTTCCTATACTAAAGATATGTTAAGCAGTGCTGCCCCTTGTACAAGAGTTGCAGGGGTTACCTGCAGCCAATTTAATTACAGAAAAACAAATACCATTTGCAAGCTGCTCCATGGTAACATTTGAGTGAGATGTGATAGGATATGGCACTGTAAATCTTGACATTAATTTTTAATAATCTTTGGATACCCTTTGGAGGGATGCCCTCCATAAGAATATTAGTCCCTGCCCTTCGTCAAAGCTCCAGCTTTACTGCTGGATAAATTGTACGGTAGCAAATGCCTATTTCCAGGGCTCACAATCAACTTCTACTTGTTCAAAGGTAAGTGGCAAGGACCGAGTGTTTCCTGTCCGGGGCCATGTCTGGTTGCAGCTGCTCAGGACAGAAGCTTTTGATTATAGAAAATAAAAGTTTTTCCTGGCCTGATACAACTGTTTTGAGAAACTCCTAAGGAAAAGGTAAATCAATTTGTAAGAAACCACAAGATACTTTTTTTTTTTTTTTTTTTTAAAGAAAGCCTAACAGACTGCTTTGTGGGCTTTCTGTGCTGGCTTTGTTGACTAGAACAGAAACATCTTTACACAGTGCTAGAATATGTCAAAAAATGCAGCTTCCTATGACTTACAACTCTAAGAATGATCAGAAAGGAGGAAAATCCTTCTGGAGTTACTTTCTCCCCCTCCTTCCACAAATCCTACCATGCATTCATCCATATTTGTGAGTCCTAACTCTGGTGTGTTAATTTAGCACATCTTGCTTATTCTTGATAAGCATGAAACAAATTAGGGCACGTTAACACCTACTGCAGTCCTGCCTCAGATTGCCTCCTGGCAGGTATCCTCGCATCAATTTCTGCAGCACCGGAGGTAGCTGAGCTTGATCTTTCTTTTGCCATCCTGGGCACAAGCCCAGAAATATTAGGTTTGCCCACGCGGCCCCCTCCAGGAAGTGGCAGGAATAACGGCCACACCTCGACAAATGGCCTAATGAGCTGAATGTGTGTCCGTTTGGAAACAGGTTATTCACCAGTGGAGAGCAAGCCCAACAGATCTTGTATTTCCTTTTAGACCCTTAACATTCTGGTTTCTTGCTCTTGGTAGGCCAGTTTTGAATAAGCAACTACTTCTGTGCTGGTACTTGAGCGCTGGGCAGAAACTGCTGTCGCAGGAGGAGCTCGGGGGCTGACAACGGATGGCCTTTGCTGATTCCCCAGCTGATCCATCTCTGCTGGTATGATGTGATGTGGACAGCTCTGCCAACAGCCCATTTTGCGTAATGTAAGATATTGCAGACTTTCATATTTAAACCAGGAAATAAATGACTCTTATGAAAGCACAAGAGGGGAAAAAAAAATATTTTGAATGCAAGCTGAAGGGATGTGGAGATTAGCAGGGCATCGCAACCTGTAAAACAGGGAAGGGCAACCAAGGATGTTGGTGGTTCCCATCACTGACCTGTTGGCACCCGCTGCCAACAGGAGTGGGTCACAGTGGACATGCTTCTGTCGCCAGCTGTAGGACTTCTCTTTTCTTTTTTGTTTTCACATCCTTCTCCAGGATGAAGCTGCAGCTGCAAAGGTTGCCAGACATCAGATGCTGCAAGTCAGTGTTGTTATCCTTGGAAGAAAATTGCATCACTTAAGCTAATTACCAAATGGCATTTCTCCTCTGAAAAATTACATACCTGGGCTCTCTAGGAACACAGAGTGCACAGCTTTGAAAGAAAAGTCATTCCTAAGGCTTTTTGAGCAATGCGATTTAGTTAACCTACTTCCTAAAGCACAATTAAGTGTAGCTGAATAATGGCTGTACAGGAATGACCTTTCCTCAAACAAAAATCTGGTCGTCGTGCATTTGGTGTCACTCAGAAGGTTTGCACAGCAGCTAGCGTGCAGTTAGTGCTCGAAGAATTGCCAAAGTCATTCCCTGGGACGAATCTGCTCTTGATTTCATCTTGGCTGCAGAAGGGTTAGCACATGTGAGCTGCTGGTCAAAGCACCCTCCCTTCAATTTATCAGCTTCGTGGAAAGCAGTGGAATGAAAATCTTTGGGACGCAGATTGAAGGCGTGGGGAAGCAGAGGTGTTTGGGAGTGTTGCCTGGGCTGTAGGTACATGATGGAGGGGGTGACAGGCAGAGCAGCTTCTAAGTTTTGTGGGTTGTGTTTGTTTTGTTGGGGTTTGGTTGTTTTTTTTTTCCTCCTGTAAGAAGATGGGTGAACAGATTGTTCCCCTTTCATATGTTCCCAGCAATTCATATCTTAATCTGGATAAATTCTTGCATGAGCCTGGATGTTAACAGCAGTGGTATATCCCGGTAAAGGTTTGGTCTTGTTTCTGAGTGCTTTCAGGGTATTTTAAAGCCAGAGATAAGATTCCTAATTTTTACCCCATTCTTTCCTGTGATGCTTTCTATTAGAACAGCCTTTAGTAATAGAATAAAACTCCTCTAATTAGTACAAGCAAACCAGTTTTAAAATGTAGTCAAAAATGTGACCTCGGCTCTTATTTCTCAAGCCAGTAGGTTGTCTCGGAGTCTCTAGTGTGGATCCCAAAGGCAGGCTTTAGAGTAGCTTTATGCCATCAGAAAAAGTACAGAAAGAGCAAAACCTGAAGAGGGAAGATTAGCAAAAATTGTACTTTTCAAATTTGCAGAGCTTTTTGGACCGGATCTGCTGGCAAGGTCGGATGAGATATTGTTGATGCATTGGTATGAAGAAGAGCTTGCTGTTTGTTTTCCAGCTCCACAACTTACAGAAATATTCTTGCTTCACATTTTTAATGAAAATACATATTTCTGGCCTTCTGTCTTTGCAGAGGGTAGCGTACAAATGTGAAGCCCAAAGGCTCAAAAACTCAGGCAAATAAAGCACCAATATTTACAGCTGTTTAGAGTCACTCTCCTTAAACTGAGTTTCATGACATTTGGTGTTTTGGTTTATGGATTTTGAATGGTAATATCCTGGTTTTGAAGTATCTTACAATATCTGATACAGTTTTAGTAATTTGAAAGTTAATCATAAATGTTATGAACTGCCATTTGAAAAGCTTTTTTTTAATATAGAATTATATTTTATAAACCCTGTTTTGAAAGATTTCCTCCCATCTCATAAATTACTTGGAAAATATTTAATGAAAGAAGAAATAGAAAGTAAAATTGAAACCTTTGATGTCAGTTTTTTCTCTATTTTTATCTTTCTCCTCACTTTTTATCTCCTTCCCATTCCAAGCCTTTCATGCAGTGACTGAGGACAGCATTCCTTGTCCTTTGTATAAAATGTAAGAGATCATAGGCTTATTTTTAACTATGGCTATATTGACTAACCATCTAGATTTACCAGCCATTATGTGCGTTATACTAGCGATGTGCAGTTTCAAGGAGGAAAAAAACCCCTCTCTGTTCTTCGTTTCCTTTTGTTAAAAAAAAACCAAAACAACTGTCTCTTGCTAAAGCCACTGGCTCAGGGCCATTGCACAGAAGTAGGCAACAGTAGCCTGGATCCCGAGCAGTGGTGGCTGGGACAGGTGACATCGTCTTAGGTGAAATCATCCACTTCACAGTCCAGTGGCTTTAGGTGGACTTACATCCTTCTGCGGTCATGTATTCATTGCGTTATCCTTTCTCCCTATGCATCTAGGCCTGCTGCATACTGCTGGGCTGTATATTCTTTTGACAAGGAGCTCCTAAGCTCAGGCCCCGTTGGGAGGGACTGTATCTTCTGCACGTATCTGAATTTGTTACTTATTTTCCAATGAATGTCAATATCCAGTCCTGAAAGTTGCTGACAAACAGTCCCTGTAACGTGCTGGAGGGTTTATGGGGACTGTTCCTCTCCATCCTCTTTCTGATGGGAGAAGCTCCAATGCTTTCTTTGGGGATGAGAAGTTTTCTCCATAGCCTGGGCAGTCTGGTGACTTTTCTACAGGCTGTCGCTTCTCAGTGAAAGAACCTGGGTCCAATATCCCAGCTGCAGGAACGTTGCCATTAGGTTTGCATGTAAATCTAATTATAGCCACCAGTGTCTGTTGCATTTCACTTGTTAATGGTAAATTTAATCTGCCTTCGAGTGCACGGAATTTCAGCATTCTTTATGGTCTTCGTTAGGTTTGACTGAATGCTAGTGTCATCTGCAAATCTTGCACCCTTGCTGCTCATCTATTTTTCTGTATCAATAATAAAAGTAATACCACGGAGATCTGTGAAGCTCTTTTCAAGCTGTTAAAGTTTTGCTCATTTTATTCCTGAATGCTGCACGTATAAGTCCTGATATTCAAGGAGGGAATTCATTTACATGCTGTATGTAGCTCGGCTACCCCTCAACTACTGCCATTTTGTCCCTGTTTCAGAATATTATTTAAATTTATTAAGGAACAGTTGAACAATATTTGGTGAAGTTAGTTTATTTTAAAAACCCAATGTAAACCAGCTGATTTCAGAAATACATAGACACTTCAGATGAGGTATTAATATACCTTAAACAGCTTCAATTAACCTGTTTTTAAAATAATTAATGTGTTTTACATGCTCATAACTGAATAAATGAGCAGTTCTTTAAGCAAGCTTCTGTTTAAGACAATCTCTGCAGCTTGTGCATCTCCCGTAGAAATATACGGTTGCAGGGTGGGAGTCATTTTAGGTGATTCTGCATTTGCACTCCATGGCAAATAGTCTTGATTCTGGTAAAAGGTTACTGGATTTTAGGTGAATCTTAAAGAATTTATTTTCCTTGAGCAAAAGCTCGTTGTACAAAGGTAATTTGGTACCAGCAGTGCTCCTAGATGGCAACTTTTGATTTATATGGAAATAAAAGTGGCAGAGCAATACTGTTTCCTACCTCAGGAAGCATCTCTCCTGCCGTTCTCTTGTCATTCTGAACGAGACCACTTTTGCTGGTTCTCACTGCATAAACCAAAATGTTCAAACCCCTTAATGTCACTGGCCCTGTGGTATCTGCACCTGTATTGAATTTAAATGTCTCACTTACTAGAGCTGATGCAGGGGGTTGCTTCATGTGGGAAACACGTGTTGTTATTGCTGTCCGGTCCATACATTGCTCATCTGAATTTCATATACATCCATGTGCTACACAAGGTAGAACATCACCATATTTTCACTGTGCGAAAGAGAGCAGGGGACAAAATAATCCTCAAAACTCAAATGAGCCACAAAAACCCCAAGGCTTGTTCTCTCTGTTCTCATGGAAAGTAGCGTTCTCATTAACAGTAATGCTGATTTTTGTTAACCTTACCAGGAACAGGCTGAGGCAAAGCCTGAGGGCATTTAAAAGTCCCTTCTGTATATTTAATATAATACTAAGAAAGATCTTAGTGTCCCAAAAAAGATTTTTGTTTTGGTTTTTTTTTGTCTTAGGATTTCAGATGACGCAGCAGCTGAGTTATCTTCTCACTTTTTAAAAGACATATATCAACATCAGGCCAGTCTGGTGTGCCCTACCTGTTTTCATACCAACAAGAAGAGGCAGAAGGTGCTTGTATGGCTAGGCTTGTCTCAGATATGAAAGTCTTACTGGTTTTGTAGGCTGAGTGGGATTTTGCCCTTTAAGTTCTGCAGATGATTTTTCAAATGCAATCCAAATATGTAGTTAAAAATAATTGTCTTCTGTGTTGCTTTGTTTAGATGCTAACCTGGTGCATTTTTTCATCTTCTCTTGGTGTGATGGACAGGAAAACCTGGCTGGGTGAGCAATGGGTTTGCCTTTTAGTTCATCCCTCCGGAGTCAGTGGGCACCTTCCAGAGCCCTTGCCTGGGCTGGGGAAGGCTTTCAGGCAGCCTATCGTGCATCCATTACTTTTGTTGTCTCCCCACCTCTTTCACTGCTTTTGCTTGGGGGAGGGCAATGTGATTTTATTCCAGTCATTTTGTCTCTTTATTTTTGTTCTCTTGCCTTGGATGAAAATTACTGGTCAGGGCAAATGCTGCCTTCAAGACTCTGTTTCAACTACTCAGTAAGGGTCACTGCCTTTTGCATGCTACTGTAATAATTGCTTTTTGGTTTGGTTTTTTTTTTTTTTTGATGTTTTATTTTAAATCCACAACAAAAGATCCTTGAGACTATAGCTTCCTATTCTCCTAGGAATTCAATTTTTCTAAGTTAGTATTTAGCCAGGTGCCTAAAGTTGTAGGGTAAGATTTAAAGTCTACCTTTTTCTTATTCTTTTCCCCCAAATGTCCCAAGCTACCAGCCCCTCTGTTTTTCCCTTCTCTCTATGGGAAATGCAAGAGGCAACCCGATAAAGCCAGCAGTGACTGATGGGGCATTTTCCATCGAACAGCAACGCTGTGGTGGTGGGTATTGATCTGAAATGTGGGCAGAGGCGTGACCAGTTCCAAATCGTGATGGAAAATGTCCACTCAGAAAGGAAGAGCTGCAAAAGCTGGCTAGAAACGCTGGTGGATTTTAGACTCGGCAGAGAGTCGAGGGGTGTACGTGTGTGTAAGCCCCTCTTGGGTCTGATTTTTGGTAAGCGTTTCAGCAACCTGTTGGGTTGGTGTCAAACTCATCCTGCTGGTCTCACAAAAATGGGATCCACTTATACATAAAAATGAAGACCCAGACTGGGTGAAATTAAACCTGAGTGTTAAAATTGAAATGTGTGGCCCAGGCAAAATGATTGATCATAAATTATCCATTTAAATACATTGCTGCTAATTGAAAATGATTCTTAGTGGAGGCCTTAGTTAAATGCAGTATCACAGGAAGCATGTGGACACAAAATGCAACTAATTTTAGTGATTGTGACTTCAGGCAAACTTGTATTTTCATGAAGTCTGAAAGCAAGGTAACGTCATCTCTTCCTCAGCACAAAGAGCACCAGCAAATTAATGTCACCGAAACAGAGAATTTAATAGCTGTTCTGCAAATTAAAACCTACTTTCTCCTTAGGTTTATGATTTGAAGTAACATTCCTAAGTGAAGTGTTGTAATTAAAAGTAAAACAGAGGCCTGAGGATGATAGATGTGACCTGCAGCGCTCACATGCTGAGAAGCCTGTGTAATTTTTCCCCAGCAGAAAGTAGATGGGAGATCCATCATCAGGACAGCAAACATATTCAAGCAGGGGTGGGGAAGCAATTACAGAGAGACCTGTCACTATGAGAAGCCTATGAATATTCTTACACAAATTTTAATTTAAAATATTTGTTTAATTGTCTGTTGGAGAACTTGATGTTCACTTCATAAGCGAAGCAATGAGTTCGGTGATGGATGTGCCCCATCAGACTGGGAGGTGTTCTTCCCTGCGTGAAGATAAAGTGGCCTAAGACACTGAGTACTAGTGGTGCCTGTCACAACCCTAAATATAACAGCATTAAGTAATTTAGCATCTTACATTTATAATTGAGTCTGACTTATCCAGTGATCTCTGACAGTGTAAATTGTATTGTACTAGGGGAGCTCAAACCAGTGGACAAGATTAATGGTCGTATAATGGGAAGAGAAGTCTGAAAACACTTTCTTCATACAGAAATTAAGAGGCATTAATTTAGACATAAAAGGCATAAATGTTTGAAGACATTGGCTTGCTAGGAGTGATAACATGTATAATAACAGCACTTTTCAAGTTTATTACTGTTTTCAGTATCACAGATGGCTGCAAATTGTAGGGCTCTCTTCTATTGTGTCTTCCCCCTCTGCCAAATTAACAAAAGAATGTTAAATCTTGGCTAGCCTTAATACAGTGCATATGTTAACGATGGAAATTGCTTCATTGTGCTGCTAAATTGATGGAAGCAAGACAAGACGTGGGGAAATGTGTGTGCTTTAGTTGGTACTGGGTATTATTTTGGGATTCAGACTTATGTTCTGCACATAGTGGGGCTCTCTGGAAGATGAATACATTTGCATTTCATGTTTGCCAGCACATTTCTGTTTTGAGTGCTTTCATGTTTCAGTTGCTACTGGGTATATTTTGGGACAGAAACTTATGTTCAGTATAAACTGGAGCTCTCTAGAAGGTGAATAACTTCGTATTTGGCAGTAGGCTTCTGTTTTGAGTGATTGCATCCCAACTGGCCACGCAGACACACATTTCTGATCAATGTGTTGCTTTGAATTATAAAGAGGCGATTGCCCTGATCTCAGCCTGGCCTCTGGTGACAGGAGAGGCAGACTACAAACAAGTCCTGGAGATAAAGCAGGGCTGTAGCATGCAGGAGGTTATAGCTGGCTGAGCCCTGTGTCTCTTATTGCGGATTTGGGAAGATGTGTAGGTGAGATGAGGGACTGCAGATAGATGAAGAGCAATATCCTAGCTAATGGAATTGAATGCTAAGGGGGATCTTGTCCTCTGAGCTTGTGTCAATGACAGCGTTTTTGTGGGGGTCACTAAGGTCATGTTTTGGAGATCCTGGTGTGATCTTTGCTCTTCTGGATGCTCAGCTAATGACCCTGAGATCTGAGCAGTCACAGTCACATGTGAAATCTATAAGTACATCCAAGTCTTTTCCAGTTCTTCCTCCCTGCTCCCCACTCAAAACTGTGTGCCCAAAATGAAGGAAAAGCTTTGCTCTTGGTCTCTCTGTGCTTCTGACTCGCTCTGTGAGATGGAACTTGCTTCCATTTCTTTCCCAAACTGGATAATGAAAAGCCCTGATGATATTGTGATAAGCACATAGGAGAGACCAGAAAGAAAAGTAGTGATGGAGACTGAGGTTTGAACTGTATGTGCAAAGATGTTGGTTTCCTCACCAAATAAAGAGAAGAAAGCAAGCCATATAGAATAGAGTAGTATTTATAGAATAAACCAGCTTTTTGTGGAATAGTTTTAATGTTGATGGACTCCATCCTATGGAATAGGGTGGAGATGGGCTAGAGTTGGGTTGTATAGGTGGGGTAGAGTTCGGTTGTGTAGTTATAAAAAGTATCAGGAATGCATGAGGGAGCCAAATGTTTGGGTTAGGCTACTTTAATTCTGGCATTTAATTTGGCATTTAATTCTGGCATCTTAAATGCTGACATTTAGCATGACAGCATTTTTCATGCTATACATGTAAGCTCTAAGACCTTTCTGCTCATCCCAGCTTTCCAGGCAGGCACAAGAGTGATATCTCTGCTAGTCCTAATCTGCATTGGACCTCATTGGCAGAGGTCACTGGACCAAGAAAGCATTGCACCTGACAGATTTTGGTGGTCAGTATAACTTTCTACCCTTGCTCTTTCAACTGTGTGTTCTGAGTAGTTTCCCTATTAATTTGCAAAGCAGATGAGAAATTCTTATATATCCATATACAGAAAGAATTTTTATAGGGACCACTGTATGACATGGAAGGCTTCCCTTGTAAAGCCAGTAGAAAGCTGAATATTTGTATGTTCTTATGAATAGACCTGCCTCTGCTATTGGAAAATGTTTCCTACTCATTTCATCAACATCCCTGGAGGTATTTAAAAGACAGGGGGACGAGGTGCTTGGAGACATGGTTTAGTAGTGGACAGGTACGGTTGGACTTGGTGATCTTAAAGGTCTTCCTACCAAACGATTCTATACTCTTACATGCCCATGGTTTAAGGAAAGCAGACCAATGTGAGAGCATAGCCACTTTGCTCTGCACTGGTTTAATAACACTTTTGTGCAGCTCAAGTTGCCCTTACTGAAAGTCTTAAATTATGTGTTTAGTGCTTCCTTTCTGCTCATTTTAAGCTCAGTGGGAATAATTGCGTTACCTTTGTCTGCAATTTCTTGAAGAGTCAGCAACTGGGCTTTCTTGGAGTCAGTCCCCTTTATTATTCAACAAAATATAGCTCTGTTTTTATTTATTTGGCTTTCAAGCCGTTCTGTAATGTGCTGTGTGGCAGAGACATGGGGAGGTGTGGGAAGACTCCAGACTTATCATATTGACCTGCAGATCATGTGGGTGTTTTCATATCTATGCCCACGTGTGTACATACAGGTGCATTGTACAAATCTGAACAAATGCATTGGTCTTGGCACAGATACCCCT
>NW_009258951.1:4033478-4057920 GCF_000687185.1 Egretta garzetta
GGAGCAGAAATGTGATGATCTCCCGAAGATCCCAGTGGCTCTCTGAGATTTCCCTTAGAGTTTATTTTGAGCTGTAACAATATGGTTTGCCAAATAAAGACAAATGCACTAATCAATACTTGATATAAATAGGTTTCAGTGACAAAACTTTTGCGGGGAGGTATATTGCATTTTCTCAGAAGTTAAGAAATTGAGCTAAAAATATTAAAAAATTTTCCTTTAAATAATAAAGAATTGAACATATACTTTGCATGGGGAGGGTAAAGAAGAAGATAATCGCTGATAGTGTATTCATTTCAGCCTGCTTGGAACACAACCTATTTTGTATTTTTCCTCCTGGGAAAATCCAAATGTGTAAGCTGAAGGTCTCCTTGACCTTCTTGCACCTGAGTAGCCGTCCAGCTAAGTCTGCTAATGGAGTCCACTTTAATACAGTAATGTTTCTGTTTGGTGCACATTCAGATATGAGTTATGGCCATGGAGGAATCTTTTTCTGATTCAGCTCTTCCACCTGCAGAGCTGCCCTGTGCAATCGCTGAGCCCGCAGCCCAGTGCTGCTCTCCAGGGCCACCTGCGATCCATCACCATGCACAGGCACTGCCGAGACCTCTGTGCAAGCAACACAGGGAGCTGAAGGAAAAACCCGCGGTGTGTTGTGATATAATTTATGCTAGTAAGCAGATTTAAATTATGTAAATTACTGTCTGCACTGAATCTGCCATCTGGAAAAAGTTATGCATACAAAAATCTGTCGGGGCAATGCAAGGGACAGACTATCATTGAAAAGGGAGATGGGTTGATGGAATAAAACCAACCTGCTCTAGGAAAATTTATTCATGTGCTACAGTCCAGTGGTAAAGCTATTCTTCTGTAATAGCCAGTTTAATTTAGTAGGATTGAAACAATTGTTTAAAGCTACTTTGGAGTTTGAAGACTTCCTTGTTACCGGAACTGGATAGATGCTGGTTAGGATGCAAAGAAGGAGCGGGAGGGAGTGTTGGTATATCCAGAGCTGCGGGTGTGCAGGAGCCAGACAGCAGTGTAAGGATAGGTGCAGAGGAGATGAGATGTGGCTTGAAAATGTTGGGGCAGAGGATAGGTTCTGCAGCCATCCTAGATGTAACGTTTCTGGCAGTAAATGAGAATTAGAGGGGTAAAGGCTACAGCACTTACTACCTCTCTAGCAGGTTAACCATCCTGGGGTCTCTTAGGTCAGAGCAGATTTGTCTGGTTTCTTCTCTCCCAAAGCAAGAGCTCCTATGAGCTGGAGGAGCGTGCATCTTGAAGTTGCATCACCTAGTGGCGTATATTTTCTGGGCAATATGTCCTTTTATGAGCAGGTATTGCCTTACTTTCTGCTCCCAAGAGGTCCCAAGGTAAGACCTCTGCAGAGCATGTTACAGAAATCAATGCTGATGGGGAGATAAGGACTTCTAGGACTGCCTAGAAAGGCAGAGATTTGTTCTTCACATGCTCACAAATAGAAAAGCCTCTTGGCTTTCCAACAAACCCACTTACATGTTTCAACTCAGCTACTTTTGTGTGCCTTCAGTTTAAGGAAGCAGCAGGGTCTCAGTGATGTGTCATTCATTACAAGAGTGGCACAGTACGTGTATTAGTAATATTCTATAAAGCAGAGCAGTAATTACAGAATGCTTTGTCAAATTTTATTATCTGTTACTACAAAGTACTGTGTGCACTATTACAGGAACTTATAGAGAAACCTTACTGACTGCACGCCTATTAACTCGGTAGGCATGGCGTTTAATTTAAAAAAATAACAGTTGGAGACTGTCAGTGATGCTCCCATAAAAAGTACACCAGCTTCTGCTGCAATGCAGAAGGGAAACAAATGGTTCCCATTTAGACTTGTCATACTGTAACCCTACAGAGCTGACTTACCATGATAAACTATTGTCATTGAATTGCATTCCCACAAGCCATTACTATAGCCTATTTAAAAAGCGTAACACGATCTCATGTATTTCTAATTATTTGTGAGATGAAGGGATAAACGCTTCACAGTGCTATTTTTTGCTTACCATTCTCATAACTTGCAAAGCAGCTCTGAGTGCCTTGCCTCTTTCCATTACTGTTTATTAAACTGCTCTTTAATGAAATGGGTCAGCAATATTGTGAGACGCTGAGCTTTTACCTTGGACTGAAAAGTCTGTATTAATAGCTTTAGAGAGCAGCTTGCTGGACAGTGGAGGAGCAGCATTGGGTTTTGAGACAATAATGCTGGTTAAATTGAAGATTACAGAGCTCTGAAGAGGAGAAGCTGGGTGGTTTTGAGCAGGCTTGCTTTTCACAGTGTACACTCACTTCTTTGAGGATTAGGTTGTGTATTGCTGAGCTAATGGACCGGCAAAGTTGGTCTTTCTTTTGAGACAAGCTATGTGTGGCAAGCTTTGAAGAAAGTATCAGTAAAGCTTGTTGTGGCAGGGATAATGAGCGAGGAAACACATCACCCCTGTGCTGCGAGGCTGGGCAACGCGTAGCTGGTCAGTGGGACTCATGCAGGAAAGGACTAAAGGGATAAACTGGTGCTTGCAGTGGAGCTGCAAGTCGGTGTAGTAATTCAAGCTTAGATTCCCCAGTTCATCCTCTTCGATCCTTTAAGACGACCAGTAGCAGTACACTTTGCTGCTAATTAGTTGCCACCATAGCTCACGCTCTTACAGCGTGGTCTTTCCTGCTGGATCCTATCCTAGAGCTGCTCTTCTCAGCCAGCGTTGTTGCATTCAGCACAGGGCTTGCATTCTGTTCACCACTTCCTCCACAACTATGGCTTAAAAAAAAATAAATAAATAAAAAAAGCAGCCTTCCAACTTTCTTTGTGGAGGAAAAACCTGTAGTCCTTGCAGACAGTCCTAGAGGAAGGATGACTATGCCTGTGCTCGGTGGCACTGGGCTCCTGTAGGAAACTTCACCTGGGAGGAGTAGCTACAGCACATCCCCTTACATCCCCTTTGCAGGGTGCACGAACCCAGCTCGCCACCTTCTGCTTTCTCCACTGGTTCCCCACAGGGCATCGGGTCAGTCTCACCCAGACAGCCCTTACATCTCAGCTGCCAGAAAGAGGTGAGTGCAAGTAGAAAATGAGGCCAAAATAATGACAGCTGTAAGGATAATCAGTGAGCAGATCCATTTGCCTATGGAGGGTGTCCTCTCTTCCTCGAAGTCCCCCCATCAAGGTTTGGTACTTTTGTACCAGAGGTGTCTTTACTCAGCCAGGGGTTATTTTCTTCGGTGCTGGAATGGATAGGGGAAATCCTGTGTGCTGTGTCAAATAGCAGATGAGACTAAACAATCAAAATTGCTTTATGTCCTTAAAAATCCATTATACAAAACTTCTACAAAGGTATGGCTTGGTGCTTTGGCGTAAGAAAGAGCAGCCTGTTCTTCCAGCTGGGTCAGTCTCTGGATTCTAGCCAGGCAATGCTCTCAAATGTGCTTTGAATATGTTTTCAAACCTTGTAATGATAAATAGAAGGGTCTGATGGGATAAGAGTAGAAAAGCTTGTTCTACCCTTGAGAAGAATCAGGCCCAGAACAAAGCTCCTCCATCTGCGCTGTAGACAGGGCTGTCACTCCAGGGGGTCTCACAAAGTCCACGCTACTGATATTCAGGTTTTGAAAATGTGCAACAACCTAATGTGCGATGGCAAGAAAAGTAATGACTCTACCATAGATAGAGTAAGTATTGATTAAATGTATTGTCCTGCTTCTCTGTCTGGTGAAATTAGAAAGGGAAAACATAAGATTTAAATAGAAATCCATTTACTTTCTCAATAGCTTTTACTGCTTCTGTGCTAAATTTAGTGATAATTAAGTTCTCTGTACTTGTTACTACATGCTCCTTTCTCCTGGTAGCTCTTTCCCAGTGGTCAGTCCTTCTGCAGAAGCACAAGAGTTTTCCAGTATTGAGTAGCATTGTAACAAGCAATAGTTCATCCTTGGAAAAATACCTCTGTTTTCCTCTAAGCATCTACCAGGGGAAGATTCTGTTTATAACAGAGATTCAAATATTTGTATAGCTTCTTGTATACCGTTATGAAAGCAATACATTGTAAAGAATCCACACCAATTTGGGCTGGAACCTCGACTGATCAGAGCAAGGTTTCCTTTTGGTAGTTTGCTCTTAGAATGGCATTTTATCATCAAGCAAATTTAGAAAAATATTTCATCCCAGTTGAGGTTGGCTTTTTTTGGTGCAGAGATGAGCTTGGCTGTGCTTGTAGAGGAGCACAGCGATTCTTATTCACCTCTTAAGAAACCACAGGTCCCCTTGTAAGGGAACATCCTGAGAGCCCTCTGGCTTTTTGGTGGTTCCTGGCTACTCAGGAGATGCTGCTGGGATGGAGGCATCTCCCCACTCCCTTCCCCAGCGGGAGAAGGTGCTAGTGAGGCTTGGGTCTCAGCAGAAGTTTCTTGGGTTGGGATTGCAGTGCTTTGGGGCCACTGTGCTTTTGCGTTTTGGGTGTTGGCTTCCTCTGCCTATGAAGATGGACTACCCAGAATGGGAGAGCTCAAACAACCAGAGAAAAACCTTGCCTATGAGAGTTGCTTGAGACTTCTAGGTTTAAGTCCTAAGCTTAGGGCTTATGTTTTGTGGTAGCTTGTAATGCTTTACAAAAGAGTCTGATGAAGTACTATATGCTTAAAGTTAACCCAGCCCATACCTCCCTTTCTCACTGGAGAGCCCAGCACACGGGGTGGAGGAAGGGCTGGTTTTCCTTTGCATTGCCAGTACACACTGGTATGGCCAAAACTGCCCCAGCAACAAAATGATCTTTGCGATCTTCCAAATGATGAGCGTCAGTTGGCTCTGAGAGATTACATAGCATTATTGATCTGACCTTTCCTTCCCATGGCCAAAGTTTATCCACTTGTAAGGAGTTTTCTGTAGAAGTAGCGATTTGACCTTTACTGCTTTCAGCAATCCATGATAAATGGAGCAGATGAACACCCAGTGCCAACATTTGCTTTTTTTTTTAAACCTGAATCTCCAGATTTTGACAGATATATCCTGTTAAATACTGCAGTTTCCAGGGGTATAACCATAGCACTAAGGTAGCATCTTCAACTTAACATTTATATAACATTTCACTATAGCTTCCACCCTCACCCCACCATACTCACACACACAAACTGAATCTGTGGGGATGTGACTCTCTGTGACCATTTGACCTTTTCTTCAGCTTTTCAGTCAATAAAGTTCACTTCTGTGACCTTATTGTAGCTTGGCAGTGGTTCTATGTTATGATAGTGGTATTTCTTATATGCCAAGTATTAAACTTGGCAAAACCAGGATGTTTCACTTGTAGGCTCAGCTGTGAAAGATCTTTGGTGTAATGGACTAACTTTAAAAATTGAAGGCACTATAAAAGCACCTTGAAAAGAAGAAATATAATCAGTCAGGTTCTTTCATGTGTGAACCTAAGGGCTCTATCTTGCTTTTTGATGACAGAAAATTTCAAACTTCTGGTGAATTGAGTTTTTGTCCTTTCTGCCACTTAGGTGGGGGAGAGATGCAGGTATTTAAAAGCAAGGTTTCTTGCTGTGCTCTTTCTGGCATTTCGTGCTTGTGAGTTCAGTCATATTCTTGGGAACCCAATGATCTGCCCCTCGTGGCAGAGACCTGTGCAATGATATCAGACAGTGGTCACAGAGTGTTTGGGTTTTCTTTTACTTGGAAGAATTATTGCAGGTTTGGAGAAAGGGTGGATATGGAGCTCCAGAACCAGATTGTTTTAGTATTTTCTAATATAGCTAGGTAACAGCCATAAGAGCCACTGGTGATATTACCTCTGGGGGATTTCAGTGAATGAAGTGGTGCGGGCTTGGTTTGGGGTTTTCTGAAGCTGTCCAAAAATTCTAATTACCACTATCACAGTGTGCAAGCTTCAGCTGTATTGCATTTTGCACAGCAAATGAAGCAACAGTCCCAGCTGCATAGGATATCTCAAAGTAAACCCACATAAATGTCCTCTGGACTACCCAGCCTTGCACACTGTATCAAAGACTTCAGCCTCTCTTCTCATTGACCAGCCAGACTTCTCTTGAGCACAAATTAATAGGCTCATTAGTGGGAACACAGACTATGTGTTCTGCCTTCCTGATTTACTAGTGATCCTCAGGTGTCGTTCTGCTGATCCCCATCACACAGTGGAAGAAGTAGAAAGTATTTACAAGAATATATTAAACTGGGGGCATGCTTTTTGTCTTCACCCTGGTTGTTGCTCAGACAGTATGTCCACCATGGTCATCTGGTTTCCATCAGGGAAAACATTGCTTGGAGTGGTGGTGTGGCTTGGGAAAGGAGGAGGGAGGGCTGGACATCCACCAGCAGCTCTAGTGGCTTCATCAAGAGTGGCCCAGGGCAGTTCTATTCCCAGACCATCTCCCATGCCATGGCTCAGGATCTTAATGGGACTTATGGGTTAGGTCCAAGTCCACAGCCTTGAAATGGTGACAAACCTCAGTGTTAAAATGAATGGGCTGGTTTTACCTTTCCTGACTGACACCATCTGGGGCTGCACTATGTGTAGTTCTTTTCTTTGTGAGCGCTGTGATTTGATTTTTTTTTTCTCCTTTTTTTTTATCTGATCTTGTGATGTTTGGGAGATGGGGCCTTAATTTCCTGTCCTGTTGGGTTTGTCTTTTGAAGCTTCCTAAGAATGTATGTTTTCAGGAAATTGGGACTACGAAAAGGCTCCGTCTGCACATTTTATCTGCAACAATGCAGTTGCAAATCTCAAATGAGGAGGGCAGAATTAACAAACCAAATGAAGCCAATATTGTATAATGCGATCATTATAGACTGACCGTATCTAACTGAATTAGCTGCAGATACTGCAGTTCATGAAGTCACCTTTAGATTTCACAGCAAGAAAATTCAGTGGACCAAGACAGGATGCTGCAGAAAGCCAGCAGGTCAGAAGGACAGGCTTTTTGCTCCATGATTGCAGAATTAAACTTCGCCGGTATGTCTCAGCTGGGATTATCTGCTATTAGGTTCTCAGCCGAGCAGCAGCAAGTGCAGTTTTATTGCTTAGGGAAAGCTGTAACCTGTTTAAAAACTTCAAGTAGTTATAGTCTCATCAGACTGGGGACTCCCACAATGTCAGGGTTTTTTCCATTACTCTCTACTGACTACATACATATATATATATATACACGAGCAGCCCCATGGCAGGTTTCATTTATTCAGTGTTGTAGAAATTTAAGTGTTGAGGCTGGGAGTTGCGCATCTGCTTGGGTGGAAAGGCTTTGAGGAGGAAGAGCTTTTTCAAGATTTTCGGGATGGAGCAGCCACAGAAATTACAAGCACCAAAAACTTTATGAGATGTTGAACAAGCTTTCCTGCCAGCTCTGGGCCAGCTCAGTTGGAGTTAGATAAAACTGTTGTCAGCTGAGGAGCAGGGTTAGGGGGACCTAGAGACTTTTGAAGAAAAGATCAATTTTAGTCTGCCTACAATGTTTGTGATTAACTTATCCTGACTCTTGTTCTTTAGAGCAGCAAGTTGGCAAAATCAAAACAAATTTGCTCTAGAGACAATCCTATTTCCACTGTCCATGAAATATCAATACATGTATATCTTCTTATTACTTGAAAACTCATTAACAATTAAAGGTTGATGGAAACATCTAATGCATGTGACTGAGGTTTAGGGATCTGCATCCCTGAGAGGAATCTGCATTGCACTAATGCCTTGTGTTGTGTTTAACCCCAGCCGGCAACTCGGCACCACCCAGCCGCTCCCTCAGTCCCCTTCGTGGGACGGCGGAGAGAATCAGAAGAGTAAAAGTGAGAAAAATCGTGGGGTGAGATAAAGACAGTTTAATAGGCAAAGCAAAACAAGGAATTAATTCCCTACTTCCCATCAGCAGGCAGGTGCTCAGCCATCCCCAGGAAAGTGGGGCTCCAGCACATGCAACAGTGATTTGGGAAGACAAAACGCCATCACTTTGAATGTCCTCCCCTTCCTTCTTCTCCCAGCTTTGTGTGCTGAGCATGACGCCATGTGGCATGGGATATCCCTTTGGTCAGTTGGGGTCAGCTTTCCCAGCTGTGCCCCCTCCCAGTGTCTTGTACCCCTTCAGCCTCCTCGCTGGTGGGGTGGGGTCAGAGACAGAAAAGGCCTTGGCTCTGTGTAAGCCCTGCTCAGCAGTAACTAAAATATCCCTGGGTTATCAACAGTTTCCAGCACAAATCCAAAACAGTCCCATCCCAGCTACTGTGAATAAAATGAACTCTACCCCATGACTGGTGCAACATTAAAAGAGATGTTCTGGGGCTTCTTCAAACCCTGTCAGTCCACAGTACATCTAGCCCTGTCTTTCAAAGTCTTAGTGAATCCTGCCCAAACAAACAAACAAAAGCATTGAGAGAAAAGTCTGCATCGAGGGAGGCTGTGGGAGGAAGCCCTGCAGCCAACTGGGGTGCATGGTGGGTGGGGATGACTGGGGGTGCCTGGAGCTGCTGGAGCCCTGTGCTGGCTTGGAGCTTCTGAGAAAGGATTGGGTGCCTTATCAGCCCTAGTGAATCTGTCTTCGTTTCTTTTTTAGACTTGAAGCTCTGAGGTGAAATGGAAAAAAGTCTTGCACAATGTGCAACAGAAAGCCAAATGACTTTTTTTTTTTTCTTTTTAATCAAGCAAAGCAAAACCAACAAAACCCCTGCAGCTCTATCTGATTGACATTGTCTAAACCCATAAATATCTACAGCTGCATCACCTGCAGCTTTTCAGTAGATGCTTTTCAGGCCCCAAGCTGCATTTCAGCACTGCAGGAGTGCTAAGCCTTACCCTTGCAAAATGGGGGCTTACACACTTGCTTTGTCCTGGAGGGTTTTTTTCTTTCCTTCCTGTTGTTCTCACCTCAAATGAGGTCTGTGTCAGTGGGTTTACTTGAAGATCACAGAAGAAAACTTTTTCCCCCCACCCCTGGTATTGCTTAATCTTCCAAGCATGCTGATTTATGCAAAAGGTGTTGGAAGTTTTTACTTGGATTTTCTTGGTACTATGCAACTATATTGCTAGAAAAATAATTGCAGTACAAATAGTAGTCTCTCTTGAGCCACTTTTTTCTTTCTTGATGTTATTTCCAAATGTGTATTCACAAAAAATGGTAAATTGTCTGTTTTAATAAGTAAAATGCTCTATTATAGCATCTTGCAATTTGATATGGCATAAACATGTGCATAAGTATGAATAGCATACCATGATTTAGCAATGCAGGACCTTAGATTATTTAAACCTTGATACCCTTGTCCAGAGTGACATGTAGGAATGTACAAAAGAAGATATCTATGGGGGGGGGGAAAAAAAGTCTGGACACTTCTGTATTGCCTGTGAATTTGTTTCTCAAAGCCCTGAAGATAACTACATCTGTAGCCTATTTTGGTCATGACTTGTCCTCCAACATGACCATGCAACTGAGCCTTCGGTCCATGCCTAACCTCAGCCTGTCCCCACCATGCCCAAGGTCTTTCCCTCTGCCCCAGGTCTCCCGCAGCCCAGCAGTGCCTCTTGCCGGTCCCTCTCCAGCTGAGCCGTGCGGAGACCTCTGCAATCGCGTGGTCACAGGGAGGCCGAGCTCCATTTCTCTAGGATATTCAGAATGCTACGATATTGTTACTGCACTTTTTTCAATAACCACTGTAGTAAAGCAGGGTATTAGAAACAATGTGAAACAAAAAAATCATTGTTGGTGTAATAAATCGCGATAAAAGATCAAGATACCAAAAAATTCTGATGGCACTTCAACTTCTGCCTCAAGCAAGCTGTGAGATTAAGCTCTAAATTTGTTTTTAGGTATTTGCTTGTATTTTCTTTGTTTCAGGGCTAATCTATTGGTGCAATTTTTTTTCCTGATGGTAGATCAAACCCTGTCAGTCCACAGTACATCTAGCCCTGTCTTTCAAAGTCTTAGTGAATCCTGCCCAAACAAACAAACAAAAGCATTGAGAGAAAAGTCTGCATCGAGGGAGGCTGTGGGAGGAAGCCCTGCAGCCAACCGGGGAGCATGGTGGGGGGGAGTGGAGCCCTGTGCTGGCTTGGAGCTTCTGAGAAAGGATTGGGTGCCTTATCAGCCCTAGTGAATCTGTCTTCGTTTCTTTTTTAGACTTGAAGCTCTGAGGTGAAATGGAAAAAAGTCTTGCACAATGTGCAACAGAAAGCCAAATGACTTTTTTTTTTTTCTTTTTAATCAAGCAAAGCAAAACCAACAAAACCCCTGCAGCTCTATCTGATTGACATTGTCTAAACCCATAAATATCTACAGCTGCATCACCTGCAGCTTTTCAGTAGATGCTTTTCAGGCCCCAAGCTGCATTTCAGCACTGCAGGAGTGCTAAGCCTTACCCTTGCAAAATGGGGGCTTACACACTTGCTTTGTCCTGGAGGGTTTTTTTCTTTCCTTCCTGTTGTTCTCACCTCCAATGAGGTCTGTGTCAGTGGATTTACTTGAAGATCACAGAAGAAAACTTTTTCCCCCCCACCCCTGGTATTGCTTAATCTTCCAAGCATGCTGATTTATGCAGAAGGCGTTGAAGTTTTCACTTGGATTTTCTTGGTACTATGCAACTATATTGCTAGAAAAATAATTGCAGTACAAATAGTAGTCTCTCTTGAGCCACTTTTTTCTTTCTTGATGTTATTTTCAAATGTGTATTCACAAAAAATGGTAAATTGTCTGTTTTAATAAGTAAAATGCTCTATTATAGCATCTTGCAATTTGATATGGCATAAACATGTGCATAAGTATGAATAGCATACCATGATTTAGCAATGCAGGACCTTAGATTATTTAAACCTTGATACCCTTGTCCAGAGTGACATGTAGGAATGTACAAAAGAAGATATCTATGGGGGGGGGGAAAAAAAGTCTGGACACTTCTGTATTGCCTGTGAATTTGTTTCTCAAAGCCCTGAAGATAACTACATCTGTAGCCTATTTTGGTCATGACTTATCCTCCAACATGACCATGCAACTGAGCCTTCGGTCCATGCCTAACCTCAGCCTGTCCCCACCATGCCCAAGGTCTTTCCCTCTGCCCCAGGTCTCCCGCAGCCCAGCAGTGCCTCTTGCCGGTCCCTCTCCAGCTGAGCCGTGCGGAGACCTCTGCAATCGCGTGGTCACAGGGAGGCCGAGCTCCATTTCTCTAGGATATTCAGAATGCTACGATATTGTTACTGCACTTTTTTCAATAACCACTGTAGTAAAGCAGGGTATTAGAAACAATGTGAAACAAAAAAATCATTGTTGGTGTAATAAATCGCGATAAAAGATCAAGATACCAAAAAATTCTGATGGCACTTCAACTTCTGCCTCAAGCAAGCTGTGAGATTAAGCTCTAAATTTGTTTTTAGGTATTTGCTTGTATTTTCTTTGTTTCAGGGCTAATCTATTGGTGCAATTTTTTTTCCTGATGGTAGAACTATAGGAAAAATGGAAATCCTTAGACAGCCTTTTAAGTTTCTAGAAGAGTTTATTGCAACATAAAAAAGAATAATTTACGTGTAAGTGGAAGAAGAAAAAAAAAAAGAGAAATCAGACCTGAACAAAGATTTTTATTTTTTTTTGTGAGCTTTTTGGCTTGTATGTATAGGTATGTGTGTAGATATGGGTCTATGCATAGCACATACACATGCACAGATGAAGTATATATGTGTCATCCTTAGACACGAAATCCAAGAATCAAAAGACCATTACAGGATGTTTCTTATCGGACCTTTTCCCCCTCTGTAAAGGGAGAAAAATAACCTTGTGGAACTATGTGATAATACCAGTAAGAATTTTATTGTGATAGCAGATCAAGCAGACCGATACAGATCTGGTGATAAATGACAGGCTGCATATTCCCATCATGCTTAAACTGGTCTCGAATCTTGACTTATGACTCTGGGATCTGGAGTGTAGTTTCCTTTCCATTTGCTTTACGTAGCTCTCAGCCTCTGACTGTACAGAGTTTCCATTTTCATAAGCAAAATCAAATTCACTCCACTCTGAAATGGGAGAGGTTATGGGAGGTTTTTTGCTTTTGGTTTTTTTACCAGGCTTGAAGTGGAATATAGAAAACTGGAATGTGTTTACTATTTAAGGTCTGGATAATTAAGAAATACTTTTTGCCAGGTATTTGAAGTCTAAATTTCTGTTAATATTAAAACATTTCTCTTAAATGCTGAGTGGAACAGACACCTCTGCTCTGGTCAATGAATAATGAAGCAAGATATCCTTTCTCCCTTTGGAGTTCTGAATTAGAATAAGCATGGTTCTCTAGTTGTAAACTTGCCATTAGAAATTATCAGTGTATGAAATGGCACTAGGTGACAAACTAGATATTCTTCTTTCCTTTGAACCGCATTCATAAAAATGTAGATGTCTTACTAGAATCTAATTTCTGTGCAAGCCTGTCCTGAGAAATGGACTTTTATTTCAAGATTAGGTCAATAAGTACACCTAGTTACCACTTTGAAGTTTTATCCTTGGATGATACAGTTGCAGTAAGCTTTGAAAATTAAGTTTCTGTTATTTGAAGATCTATTTACTTCCAAATCACCTGCCAACCTACCACCTATTTTATCTAAAATGTGTATGTCCTTCCATGACTTTCTGTCACTGCCCTAGTCATCCCTTTTCTCAAAGTTTCCTTAGGGTGCCACGTTATTTGGGTTAGTGAAGGTGGTTGTTGTGAAAGGTGGCCAAACAAGCCCATGGCCAGGCACTACGTTTGCAGATGTTCACTACAGAGAATGTAAATCGATGCGTATGTGGGGGAAAATCTGCCCTTCACATATAAAATGATGGGCTCTGAGCTGATCGTTACCACAAGGGAGTGAGACATTAGCACTGTAATAGATATCTTGATGAAAATGTCAACTCAGTGCTCGGGAGGAGTAAGAAAACAAATACAATCCCAGTCATTATTAGGAAAATAACAGAGGAGGATGTCATGACGTTATCCTGATGCTACTGTATGTAGTGGTGCCTCTGCATCCCAACAGGACAGAGCAGAGCTGGAAACACTCTAAAGGAAGGCAGCAAACAAAATCGGTTGTAGATGAGTAAGCAAGGGCTCTTCAGGTCTGCAGAAGAAAGAGCTGAGGCTGGGCACGGTAGGTCATTTGTAATTGTGATTGCGATTGAAAGGATGAGCAGGATCAATTGTTCACTGCCTCTTCCATTAACAGATCCAAGGCACATCCAGTAGAGCTGGCAGGTACCCAGTTGAAAATGAGTATGGGATGACATCCTTTGGTGCGTCGTTACGCAAATGATTGCAAGGGGTAACTGCCCATCTCCCATTCTGATAAAACTGGGCTCAAGCAGCTTCTGGTGGTGTTTCACAACCATGTGAACAGGCCAGCCTCACAGCCCCTCAGCCAGAATATTTTTTTAAGGGTGTATTTTCTGTTCTGAAATCTGTTTGTTACTCGGGCATCTCATTTAGGGAAAAGAAACCAGTAAGACTCAGAAATGAAGTTATTAAAACATAATGTATGCAGCTAGAATTATGTTTGGAAGGTGAGCACATTAATCTTCCTCAAAATTAATAAAGAATAGTTTTCAAAACTAAAGGTATTATATGTATGCCGATCACTTTTTTTTTAAAGAACAATTTCACAGAAACTAAAAAAATTGATCCAGTCAGTTCCATAAGCTGAACCTCACTCTTTCTCTAGGCAGGGAGTAAGGTTCAGATTTTTAGAGGTGAGATACTTTGGGTCCATGTGAAAGTGTTAATTTAAATAAGGGAAATCGCACAAAAAATTGAGGAACAAGAATGAGGTTTTCCTGTTGAATTATAACTGTAAATACAAAGAATGAAATTGTTTAGATGACTTGTACAGTGTCAGTTTACTCAGCATTAAGACTTATTAAGAGGGAAGCCTAGTTAAGGCAGCTCTCGTAATGGGAATTTTAATAATTTATCATTTGGATTAAAAACATGGAGTAATATTTGGAGTTGTACTACTGTGCCGGGGAAACTCCATTAGTAAAACCTCCTTCACTACAGTGATGCTGTCTCAGGCATATGTTAAGTAAAGGAAAGTCAACCAAACTCTTGAAGCCAAGGTCCTTCAAGTTCACAAGCCATAGTACTGTCATCTCTGGGCACTCATTCCACTTAGGGAATTTAACAGTTGGGAGGTATGCAGCTACTTGTCAATATTTTTATTTCATTTTCTCTGAAGTGCAGACACTCCTCCAGCAAAAGCCTAAAGGAAGAAGCTGGGCAAGCAACAGGACTGACTTCTGGGAAAGACAGCAACATCTAGAAAAGAAGGGCTGAAAGTATGGTGAATTGTTGCTGTGGTCAGGTAGAGGGTGTGGACCTGTGCTGGACTTGCTGGGCCTATGGAAAACCTTTCTTTTCAACAGACCAGTTTGTATGAAAAACCAGAGATTCCTATTGTGCATCATATGAATCTGAATGAGAACACATCCCATAAGGTTGTTTTATCAACCTCATAAATATTCACCATGACAACCCAGTTTCTAGAGTTACAAGGAACTGTGAATTCATTTTGGGAATTAGTGTTTATTATAATAATTTGAGTTTGGGGCCCAAATATGTAAATAATTTCTACAGAATTATGATGCTAAAGCTATTTGTCGCTTGATCTTACAAAACACCAGTTATGCCACCTGACAGAAGTGAAAGGTTTCTGTTGGCAGAAACTTACCCTTCTAGCAGGATAAATTGCTATTTTAATTAATAGAAATTTCACTTGCAATTAAGTTGTGGAATCTTCCTATTTCCATAGTAGTAAAGAGAACAGAGCTTGATAACAAATTTCTTTAAAGGTGAAGTTCTATTAAAAAGTTACCTGCATTTGGGACTCTTGTCCATGGAAACAGTCTTTCCTCATTAATTTTCATTAAGCTGTTGTATTTACACAGAGCCAGAATGAAAACAAGCCATGTGCAGCCAAAATCATGCTTGGAACTATTTAAATCCATATTTTTTTTCACTTTGCAATGAAGGCTGCTAGAGTTCATAAATTACGTCTGTCTTCTGAATGCATCTGCTTCCTGGTGGAGAAATCTAAATTAGCACAAAACTTAATTTGTATAAAGATATTTCTAGTTAGATGGAAGTTCACCTTCCTCATTATGGTGTTTAAAAAAAAAAAAAAAAAAAGAGGGGGAGGAAAAATTCTTTTCAAATCTGCCCTTAAGACCTTTGCAGTGTCCTGGCCATAAATGTTCTTGGGTTTATTTTTGTAGTATATGAGAAATCCTTTTTTCCATTAAAAACGTTTTGAAATGTGATTAGTTTCCAAGAGGACAGAGATGGGCTGCATCTAAAAGTGCTGCTGATTTCCAGCTGGAAGGACACTTGTGGGCTCTTCTGTACACTTTGCTGGATACGCAAGTCCATCACTTAGTGTTTGGCCAAGGGGTTCAGGAGTTGTAGCTGTGGGGTGGACGGATGTGCTGGTGCATGAACACAGATGATGAGACTTTTTTAGGGAATATCACTGAAATAATGAAAATAAGTTGCTCCTCTGGGAGCTTTTCTGCTGCTAATTATCGTGGTGCAAAACCTGTGACAAGTTTGAAAGCCTCCAACCTGCAGACAAGCACGCTTGGATGGAAGCGCTGATGGTGTAATTACATCAGGAGAGGGGTGGAGATTTGCAATTTTTGCAAGGATCTGCACAGTTCATTGCTCCAGGAGTACAGCATGGTGCTGCAGAGAAGGACCCCATTACTGTGTGGTTGATGTAAATCCCAATTCCTCTGCAGCAACTGCTTTTCTCATCCCACCAGGATTAAGGACCTGGGAGAGGTGTTAGCATTTCCATCTAAGTGAATGATTGCTCAGCAGTTGCTTTTCATACATAATTTTAAATACATGGAATTTCTACATATATACACACTACCTACAAAATTGCACTTGAAAATGAGTGGTTTGTTGTTTTTTTCTCTTCTTCTCTTTTCTCTTTAGTAAGGGTTCAGAGGATAATTCACAATTTGTTGTAAAAGGCATAATACGAAATTCAGGATTTACTTCTGGGCAGACCACTCCAGCCCCTTGGGAGAGCATGCATGGGCAGCCCTAGTTTTTGGTTGTTTCTTTTTTTTTCACACAAGGAGGAGGGTCCTGGAGTCCCATAGACAGGCATAACTTAATCACTGTGGTTCACTATGTAAAGTGAAACTTAAATCATTGGTTTAAACTTGTGCTTGGGTCTTGTTTCTGATGATAATTTAAATCTGCTGTATTTCTTTAAAGTGTATGCCAAGGGAGGAAACTTATTTTTAATGAATCACTTAATAAAAATGGGGTTCTGCTTTTCAGCATGAAGAAAACTCTAATTCAGAATTGCAGTGTGTTTTGCGGGGGTATTCATATTAATACTTGCTATGCAGAAAAAGTAACTCAGATAAATGGACAAAATTAGAATGTCTTATTTTCTCATAAGTATCCTTAATGTGAGGGCCAGTTCTTTCACCTTGGGGGAGAGAGTGAATCTCGACTACAGTAAACCTCCTCCGAAGATGCGTGGAGCCGTCTCCTCCTGGGTACCTGTGCCTTCAGCTGGCAGAAGCTATTGAAATTACTTAGGTAGTCTTCACTGCTCTTCATTTCTCCAAATCCAGCCTAGCTAACTCAGCCAGAGGAAGGAACATGCTGTATTTCTTCTTTTGAAAAGCATCAGCAATGTTGTTTACCTTGAGGATTCATCCAGGGTAACTGGATTAAGATGGAGCTTGTACAGATGTCAGGGACAATTCCTAGAAATAATGGAATTAAAGGCTCAGAAAAATGTTTTTAATCAATATTTTTATGTCGCATTCAAATTAAATGCTAGAAATGCTTTTTGACATAACTTTGCTGTGTTTTGGGCTTTGGGATTTTCTCTTCTTTCTTTGTTCTCATCCTAATTCCTTAGGAGAAGCTATCTTGCAAAGAGCTATAAATATTTGGGAAGAGAAAGAGTGGCATTATAAACAAGTTAGGGTTTCCATTTGCTATTTTTTCTTTTTAATTTGCTGATATCCTTAATTGATCTGCAGCCCTCCATAGCAATTATACAGCCTACAGCATTGATTTCTTGCATCCAAAATAATTAGGAATGTGCATAGGAATCTTTTGGAATCCTCTAACCTAAGGTGACCTTTTAACTACTGGAATTGCACTGAGTTCATGGTTACTCACTTTCCTTGGCAGGCTATATGGCTTTTTTAATATTTTCTGTGCTTGATTCTGTTATTGTGTTAAAAACTTGTTACATAGCAAATAGCAAAGCTGAAGACTGACCATGAGGAATGTGTTCCACAGTACCCAAAAGTGTTTTGAAGCAGATATGTTGTCTTTTTGTGCTCCCTCTCTGTGCTGAGTGGAGCCGTCTGGTTGGCAACTGCTGATGGGTTTGATGGAAGAAGGTGATGTGGGTTGAGTGGGGTGTCTGGGCAACAGAATAGGTGGTAACTGAACATGGTGAACCTCAGCACCCACAAACTGGGCTGTCTTTAGTTGATGTCTAGCCAAATCACCTAGGACAGGGTGAATATATTGTGAGTAGGTAATATATTGTCGAAAAATTTCTTGGGGATAATATGTTTGGCTCTTCTCTCTGGGATCTCGGGTTGTTTGCAAGCACAGCTCAATGGGCTGAATAATCCTGGTTGGTAACCCAAGGCATGGTGTTGTGGGCACATGGACAGAGGAAGACAAGCAACCCAAGCCCGTTGTCACAGTGATGCCTGAACTTGAACCCGAGCAGGGCCAGACCCATAGCTAGCTGCAAAACATCAGTCCCACTGCTCTTGCGTAGTCCTCACTCCCTAAAGAGAGAAATCTTAATGAAAAAAATAACAAACATTTTCAAAACCATAATGGATGAGTGTTTCTGAATACACAAATGCCATTGATGTGCATTGCCTGGGAAACTCACAGCAGTTTATCCAGCGGGTCCTCGCTACGTGTGCTGTTGTGGCACTTAGTGCTTAGGTTTTTCTCTATGTAGTTAAATCCATCAATGGATATTAAAATGAGGATTATTCCCTATCTTTGAAACCCATCATCAATGTGGAATGACTGTGTTTTAGTTTGGAGATGAAACTCCCCCTGCCTGGAACTTCCTTGGGAAGGTGGAGGAGGTTACAGGTGCTGGCGGGGCTGGGGAGCTGCAGCTGAATTCATGGAAGGACCATGGAAACAATTGTTGACTTCATCTGTAAATAAAGACCCAACAGCCCATTTTTCAAAGCGCTGTTGAAAAATATCCAAAGGCATAACTACAATTTAGAAATCCAGCATATGCCACAACGTCTCAGCAACAGATCTGGGCAGTGGAGTCATATTTCTATAGACGTTGCATAAAAGTAGCCATAGCAATGCTAATTTGTGTGTTGTCTAGGGAGCAAACACAGATCATCAGAACAAGACTAATCTCCCTCTGTGTTTTTTCTAATAAAAAGGAAGAACACTAAATAATTAACATAAACAAATGAAAACTAATTTGCCAATTTTTAATTTTTACCCAATTGCGTGATCCATGTTAATGAATAATTTACAAGTCCAGAAACCAATATAAAATTAAAATATTTCTCTGGGGTCTGCTGTACATGTTATCTGAGCATCCTATCTGACTGTTCCTTTATATGTATATAAAAAAAAAAAGTAAAAAATAACCCCAGAGAAAACAGCATTCAGCATGAACCAGGCTGTAATAAAAAGAGCTGCAGACTCCAGAGGTTTTACCATTTCCTTGTAGACCTGGGATCATTTGTCTGAGGCTGTCTTTGAATTATTCATATAAACTGTAGCTCTTTGCTTTCAGAGATTGAATGCGACCAGCTTCTATCGTTTGGTTTCACATGCTGCTTTTTTGTTTGCATTTAAGTTTTTTATACGGTGCCCTTTATTCAAAGGCTCTGCTGGATGCTGCAGGATTCTATCAGCCACACATTAAACATTAAGAACCTGTATTGTAGTTAATACTGAGGGTTTCACACAGCAAATAAGGCAGCTGGTGGGAGGGTGAGCCAAGGAAACAAGGGAATGTAATAACTGAAGAGCTAATAAACCTTGGAAATAAAGCCATGGTTCTGCTTTGACTTTGGAGTGCTCCCACCAAGGAAAAAGTATTTATTATTTTAGCTCCAAATGCTATGTGTTGATTTTATGAACCTTCTGCATCCTGATGCCCCAGACCTATGTAAGACTAATTAGGACATTAGATTGACACCGGTGCCTCTATATTAGCATTTTAGTTTGGGTCAGGACAGTGTCTTTGAAACAGATTTCCCGATTGCCCTCCCTTACTGCTCTTAGACTCGGGACCTCTCACGCTGCAAAACCTGTATTTGTTGTGGCTGGATCTAAGCTGAGAGCCATTGATGGGTGTTTGCCCCTAGGACCAGGTTGTTGATATCCCCAACTGCTTATTGGACTATCAGTTTTGCCATGCAGATCTGCTCCTTTTCCATCCCACTACTTGTTAAGGCAGACATTGTCATGGGTCCAAGCAGGGCATCACACCACACCTTCAACCTCCCCACAAGAAACTTGTGGCGCTACAGGGAAGCGCAGTGGTTTGACTTTCCTACCCCTGCTCATGGCTAATCAAGTCTGAAGATGGCAAAGAGGGAAGGAAACATCTTGGCCTTATTGGAGCTCCTTAGATCCTAAATACAACTGTTGATTGCTCTCTTTCTAATTAGAAGGACATATTTTGGGTGTAGCTGTCTGGGCTGGATGACTACATAAGGCTTTAAATTTTCTTTCCATCTTAGGTGGATGACTTTCTTCCAGTTGTTCTAAGTAAAACTGAAAATGTCCATGTCTGAATATCTTGCCAGCAATATTCTGGTCAAAACCAAGGCAGCTCTATGGGATCTTGGTTTTGAGGAAAGAATTTCCTTTGGTTATCTTTATTTTCCTCCTCCATAGCTCAAGGACAGAATTTTCCAAGTATTATTTTAACTTCATTTTAACCATCAAATAGCAGCCTCCTTACGTAAAGCATTATGACCTTACTGTCATGAGTGGCATCCAAAACTGGCAACCAGCTTAAGCTACTCCTCTGTGCTTCACTTGCCTAGAGTCAGACATATAGAAAACTGCCCTGTCTCTCAATTTTCAACATTTACTGGCTCTACCAGTTGTTGAGATGAGAATGAAGATCTAAATCAAGGAATAATAACAAAGAATGGAGAGTTACCTAAGAGATTACAGAAGACTAAATGGAAAAGAGGAAACTCTGGCTTATAGTTTAGTTTATTTATGTGGTTTAGAACCAATGATTCAACATGATTCATCCTGCAGATAAAGAATACATTTGGGACAAATTCTCTATGGTCCCGGCTAATTAGTACTTTGTCTACACTATGGTAACAGCCCTCCAGAATCTGGACTTCAGCAAATAGCTCAGTAACTGCAGCCAAGCTCTGATAGGGATGTTCTTGGCTCAATACTTTGGAGTGATATTAGAAGATGTGACAGAACCCTGCTGTGTATCCTGATAGTTGTACTGTGATATGGAGATACTACATCAAAGGCAGTCTCGAGTACTTGCCAAGAGAAAGCACGTTTTGTAGCCCACTCCTGCAACACCAGCTGAAGGTTTGTGTGACTCACCCTGTGAGAGTCAAAAGCCCAGGCTCTACTTCTCATAGCGAAGGCTGAAGCTTGGTACATGTAACACTGAGAAAGACTTCTACCACATGCTGAAGTTCATCCTAATCCTAGGCAGAAAATTAACAAGTCCTATTTAACATGAAAAATCTAAGCAGATGCTCAAGCACTAGCTGGAGCAGGAGGTTTGGTTTGTGGTGGGGTTTCTTTGGTTTTGGTGTTTTTTGGGGTGCATGTGGTGTGTTTGTTTTTTTTTTTTAACTGGGACCTTTGTGGTGGATTCAAGTCCAAGCTGGGTAGATTAAACTTGCCTTGAAAACCCTCCCAGCATACCTTCTTCTGGGGCTTGCCCAGGACATAGTTCTTCTGTATCTTTCCAGGAGCCATTGACTTTCCTGGGAGCTGTTTTTGCAATTAGTTTGGTATTTTCACAAGTTTTGGAACATAACGAAGGCATCAAGAATAGCCTTTACTTGGAAAATCTCATTCTGGTCATGGCTGGGACATGTAGCTGACTTGCAATGGATGGAGAAATGCATACAAGTCTTTGCTGAATCTTAAATGCTTAATTAGTCACCATATGTTAGACCCCAACATAGCAGATCACTGAACCTGACAGAAGTAAGGTATAAATGTTAACGTTTATACTAACATTGTAATGCAAAGATGTTGAAAATGAGCTATTCAAATGCTTAATGTTCTTTGTTATAAACATGGTAGTAGCACCAATAACCAGCTCTTAAATAGCTTGTAAAGGCTGGTATAGTAGCAGTCTTTAAACAGTAATGTCCAGTTACAAAAGTTATGAGGAAATCTTTTTTCTTTGTGGTTTGGAAATGTGCTTTTTCTGATGCTTCTCAAAGAATCATAGGCCTGTTCAGAAAAACATCTGTGCATGATTGCAAGTACTCTAGTATTTTATCATTACGTGTTCAACTGCAGTGGAATCTTTAGAGTAAGAAAAATCCTGCCAATGCTATCTCCCTCTTGATAAGCTCCGGCTGTGAGAAGCAGACCGAAACATTTGCTGGGTGAGAGTAGAAGAGAGCTCTTCTAACCTGCAAATGAGTTTCATTGGGTTTTCCCTGCTGATGGGTATCAGGTTAGAAACATAACTTCTGGAAAAGCACTTGCAGCTTGTTGTAGCCAGCTATTTCATTGCTGCTAATCAGATTTGTAAAGTGCCATCCTGATGTTTATCTGCTCCAGGTGAAAAGCATCGCTGCAGCACACGGGATGCAGTTGCTAAGCAACTGCCTTCAATTAAAACATCTTTTTAGATATCTGCAGTATATGAGAAATTAGATTTAACTCCTCAGGAGCTCAAACAAGAACAACCTCTGAACCTAGTGGATACTGCCGTAGATCCCTCCTCCTTTACATCAATGGGTTGCTGTCACTTTGCCTATGTTAAAGCTTGGGAGTGTTATTTTATTTCTCTCAAGGTTAGCAATGTGACTCCTGCAAGTGCTTGTCATTAAATATTTTTGGAGTTGCAGGCATCTTGCTAATGCCAGACAACTCTGAGGCAGGAGAGAGGCTTGAACCAACCTCTGACCTTGGGATGAACTTTTCAAAACAGTTTCAAGCTTAGATTTTGAAAAGAGTTCACCAGCTCTGCCCATCACCACCACCTGCCTCTGCTCCATCAGCCCTGGTCCATGGTCGTTGTAGCCAGTCCCTTCCTATTGCTCCCAATGACTGCAGCACGGACTGGCTGTTTTCACGCTCTGACTCTGCGATGCACACCTTTGTGTAAAAGCTTGGAAGCACAGCTTTTGCTTCCTACACAGCACAGGCTCCTTGGGTTTCCTCCTAGAAGGTGTTTATGGGGAAGTGCTGTCATTTTTAGCATGCTGTTTTCAAGCCTTCCTACAGCTGGAGTAGAAATATGAAGGGATTTCTTTTACAAACAAGAAATATTTCCTGCCCGATTTTGTGATATCCTAAATTCCTGGCTGTTTATTGTTTGTGAAAGATTAAAAAAAAAAAAAAAAAGAGAGCACTTGGGAGGTAAAGTTACTCCTGAAGGATGAGGAGGGACTGGAAACACAAGAATAAGCAGCCTTTTACATTGGGAAATTCAGTAACGGTAAACTCTGAAAGTCCTGTTTTCTAATCTCCAAAGTGCTCAGGTGCCTACATTTTGTTGAAAACTCATACAATCTGAGTGCTTTTTCTTGTATCCTGTGAAAAATCACATCTGAGCTGTTTCTCTCCTAAGCTCCCAGGTAGGATCATGGCTCTGGTGTGGGAGATGTTTCACAGTATTCATGCATTTGGAGTCTACCTCAAGCATTTTGGTTAGGACCTGTGTAGTCTTTGGAGAAGCCCAGACAAAGCCAGAGTAGTCCACTGCTTTTTTTAAATAATCTCCTAATCACTTTTCTGGATGAAAGTGAGCCTCCTGAAGGTAGTATTGGAAGCAGTAGACAGTATTGGAAGCTTCTACATGCTGGATTTCAGAAGTTGACACTAAGAAGCACAAATACAGAAAAGCAGCGAACATCTGTTTCATTATATTTTTACAAGGTCCGGAGCCTTTGCTCTTTCTGCTCTGTTGAAACACCCAATGCTCAGCATCCTCCAGCACCTCCAATTACATAACAGGAATAACTTGATACTGAATAGCAGTGGAAATTTAGCATAAGCTGTGTAGTAACCAAATCCTAGCTTTTTAAATGAAAGAACTTCGTATACCTTTTGGGCTTTTTTAGTACTTGGGGTTTTTCTTGCTATTTACAAAAAAAAAAGTCTACTGCTGCTGAACAGAGGTATCCCACAATTTACAATTATATTAAATTTTTATGCAGAAAACTAGATAGGTGGGTTGTGACGGGTATACTTGCTCTGAAACCTGTTATGTTCTGTGATTATTTTTTTTCTCTGGGATTCATATAGCTATAGCTAATATGTGAAAAAACACAACTGAGTAGTTCTGTAATTTGCCTCTGAGACTAATCTGTGGCCATCTTTTTAATGGGATTGTAAATTACATGCACTTTATAAAGGGACTACAGTAGAGTGAACAATTGTGTTAATGACTCTTATCAAGAGATTAACTAGGAAGGCAGGGTGTAGAAGATTAGGTTATTTCACCTGTGAGATTGCCAAGGGAACATCTTTATGACTAGTCTAATTAGCTCGGTACCATTTTAGAGTGGTCCCCAGCAGTGCTACAAAAGTTAGAGGAATTGCTGCTGTGATCCCCCTCTTAAGTTGCACTGTGACTGTTTCTGATTGCATTGGGGTGAAATGCCAGGGCATAAACAGTCTCTTTTTTGTTGTTGTTTTTGAAGGAGCTTAAAAAAATCACTTAGCAGGGTGCTCTATGCATATGAAGCCTTGTACATGTGGTGATATTCTGCCAGCACGAGGTCTCTACCTTGATAAGTTTGCTATCCAGTTTGCATGCAGCAAGCTGGGAACTGAAGAGAAGAAAAAAGAAAAATAAAAATCCCTGCTAGATTAAACTGATGAGTTTTGTGAGAGGTTATTAGTTGGAGCTGTTGGCTTGTGCAAGAACAGTAGCTGATAGGGAGCCCATGTTGGTTCCCTGGCCTACAGCTCAGCTCTGGCAAGGTGGTAATGATATATGGATGCAGGGTGCTCTTAGCTCAATCCTAAAATGCTTTCAGTGTTGGGATCCAAGCACAGGCCATGGCATTTGCTTTAGCCTAGATAGCCCTTTTGCTAATCTCCCTACTGATTTAATTGGCCTGTGCGTGCCTCTTAGTGTAATTATGCCCATCCTGAAAATGAATACGATGCAGATATGCTGCTTGAGAGTGCTGAGGAAGCTTTATGAAAGTTAGATCTGCACAGAAAAAATACAAGTCC
>NW_009258951.1:4057971-4080561 GCF_000687185.1 Egretta garzetta
CGTTGGCTAGGCTCAATGCAGGGTGTTGTCCTGCTGGAGGAATTTGGCTTTGGAGGACTGTGTCTCTGTTTCTGCAGCTGTAATGATCTTTATGGCTGAGCAGTTGCTGGCTGCTAAATACAAAATATTTTCCACTTGTATTAGAAAATATCATATTGCATGATCAAGAGATGGTGGGGATGGAAAGGAAGGTAGCATAGGGATGGAGACTGACATAACTTGTGCTTACTGTCTCTAGCAAGTACAGCTCAGCTGGCACATTAATAAGTGGATTGCTGGTTTCTTGGTGTGCTTGCATAGTTATAAGCATCTGAATGAGTGAGTAGTTTCATTATTATCAGCATGGAAAAGCTATTTCTCATGTTGAAGACAAACACAAGGGTGTTTGGTGGAAATTACAATATACATAAAGATTAAGACCCTAATCAAAACTGCTCGGTCTGTAGTTCATCATAACAGAGAAAATAGTGTTTCTGTGAATGCACACATTTTCCCATGAACCTTAAAATCCGTAGATGCGGCTGCTCTTCTCCAGAGTCCTCTACCAGAGACTTCATGTGGCTGCTAACTGTGCTGGCACCTCTCACTCGTGTGCCTTGCAGGAGAGGGACCATGTTAGTGACAGTGTCTCAAACACCTGAAAATGGGAGCAAAGCACAGTGGCCTGTGTGGTCAGGCTGGCTGGGAACTGGTGGGCACCTCTGGGGACTCAGTGTTGCTCCTTGATGCTGTGGCTGAGGACAAAGGTCCTGTGTAAAGAGCAGCTACAATGGCATGGAAAGGCTTGATGAGCCAGGTCATGCTGGGGCCATCTTCTTTGGCAGCCTCCTCTATGGATGCCCATCCACACTCATCTTGGCTCGGAGCTACTTAATGCTTCTGCCTCACCTCTGTCGTCACTGTCCTGGCACAGGGATGGCTGTCCTGCCCAGGGATGGGTATTCCCATGCATGCAGTATTGGAGAGTAAAGTGTCCCGGCATTAAATCCCTGGCAGGTGCATTGTCCAAGCAAAGGCTGTCGCTGTGAAGTTGATGGCTTGGGGACCATTTTGTAAGTGCTGCTACAGTGCAACATAATAGATATTTGTGCACACTTTCTGAAAAGCAACTCTTTTGGTTATGGACCAATACATACTGCTTGGCCTAAATGGGACGAAGTGTAGAAAAGCATTTCTGCAATAGATGTGCATTTGTTGGGTTTGGGGTTTTTTGGTTTTTTGTTTTTTTTATGGTAACCTTCTCATTTCTAAACTAGTTCATCAGTCTTCGCTTTTGTGAAAATTAGCAGACAGTACCACATGCTGAAAAGCTGAAAATTGGATTAATATATTTCTTTTCAGTTTTAAAACAGTCATCTGTTGTTGTCATTAGAAGTAATAGGATCATGAGCTATAAAAAGAGCTGCTTACTTTTTCTGGGGAAAAAAAACCTCCACTGGGAGTTCAGAAGATGGATCTGTCATGTCAGATTTTCCCCCTGCCTTCCCCTTCCTGGCATGATGAAATCCACACCGGCTGGGTTGCAATCTCATCATATTTCTCTCAAAATTAAGCTGGACTCAACTTGTAATTTGCAATGAAAACTTTAGAGGGAGATGGAAGTTGTGGGTTTCTTCCAGTAGAGTGGGTTGGGGGCAGATTTGTTGTCTTTGTAAAGTAATCATTAGACTAAAACACTGGTGTCTTTTTAGCAGGCATAATTCTGCAGCCCTTTAGAGGAAGGGTAAAGTAATGGTAAAGACAAAGAAACTTGTGCTGCTGGTGACACTTAAGGACAGATATGTCTCTCTTCCATAAAAACATTCACCCACCATTCCCCATGTAATTTGGCCAATGCTGTTCTCTCCAAGGTGCAGCTTTTGTGCCATAATGCAAAACACAACAGTAGGGTTGCCATTTACTTCCATTTCCTGAAGATTAAAGTACCATCCCACATGAACCAATACTGGGTTGGAAAGCTTCATTTCTTCTGAAGCATGTTGTCAGGCTTTGCTGCCCTTTCTGCAGTGCAGTGTTCACAGGGGGTCAGCCCTGGTGAGCTTTGGCCCCATTGCCTCCATGTCTTTTCCAGCACTGGACATGCCCCGTTGGGATTTTGGGGCTGCCTTTTGCTATCCAGGACTTGTAGGGAAGGTTGGTTGCTCTAACAGTGTGTGTGGTGGCATTTGGCATGTCAAAACTGTTGGGTTTCATTCCAAATGGAAACTTGCTTCTGAAAAAAACCAGCGTTTCTACAGCATGCTGCTTGCTGCCTTGACCAGCTCTAGCTCTGGTGTAGGTTGTTGCTGTAGTAAAGGCAAAGTATATGGAGAACGCGTAACACACGTTGTCTGCTTCGGTGAAGCTGTGGTGATTTACATCAGCTTTTGCTCTGTTGCATTGGGTCCCATACAAACGGCATTAAAATCCTAGATAGAGTTATAGCATCTCCTCATCCCATAAGTGAATCATTCAGTGCCTGCTGCCACTTGTAAGGTAGCTGTCGTATCTGACTCCAAAAATTTATGGCCTTTAGTGAGAAATTGCCTTTCTTGCCATGGACTTGAATCCCAGCATGTGGTTTGTCTTGTTTTTTCCTTTTTCCCTTGAACTATAACCTATGAAATGCTTTCTTTGCTGAGTCTCCTATAGCACTTGTGTTGTTCCAGACATTTTCCTTGGTGTTCAGACTGGCTGTTTCAGAAGCACTGTGGCGACAGAGAAGCCAAGATGTCAAGAGGCTTCATTCTCTCTAGTTGGTTCCCTTGGCAAAAGTTAAAAGCTTGTGTATTTCAAGGCAGAAGCGGTGCTGTTGAAAGCCCTGACTGCAGTGACAGCATCAGAAAGGAGAGGCTTTTTAAAAGGAATCTAACTTGGCTTTTTAATGGTACTCATCCTTGTGCAAGGTTTCCAGAGCTGCTGTAACTATGAAATAATGTTCTCTAGCCATGGTGAGATAGATTACTCTTCCTGAGGGCAGAGTTGAAAGAAGGAAAAGAAGAATTTATTGATATCACGGAAAGTGGAGAAGAGCTCAACAGGTCATCCTGTGAGTGCTCTCGTCCCCTGGGAGATATCACCAGCATTGCTGCACTTCCCCTCCGGCCGTTTACACCCACTTATGAGAGGAATTAATATATCAGCTGTCCTGGGCACCCTTACGTAGCCAGGATTGTAGCAAAGGGATTAGGCATGAGCTCAGTTCAAATATATGAAGACTTTCTGCTTTTGTTCCCTATGCTGAGTTTACGCTTAGCCGATGAAGTTTTGTGTCAAGCCCTAATCTGATTAAATGATGAGGGAGAAGAGAGCAATGTTATGATTTACAAGACTGGGAAGAGAAACAATTAGATATTATGACCATAGGGTATAAAAAGGGAGAACTTTACATGAAGAAAATTAAAATATTACCAATTCATCTATTAAGTGATGAAAGTGTCCTGTGAAATAGGAGGCAAATGCATCCCCTGGGTATTTTAAACTGTAATGAGTAAAACGCTGAGAAATGATGCAGTGAGGAGTTTACCTTTGGCAGAACAGTAAACTCGCTGCTCTAATAAAGCTTTTCCTTCTCTGCCTCGTTAGGTTTTCAGTGAAGGGAGTGAGGGATGTACCTGTAACCAACATTGAGTTCCAACTTCTGAAACCCAAGCCAGCCCTGGGCAGGTGGTGGGGCTGTGCTGCTGCTGGGTTAGCAGGGTGAGGGACTCGGCTGCCAGTCGTTGTGTTGGGTCACACCACGTGGTGAACAGCACAGGGTGCAAAAAGCAGAAAGCAATCTGGAAACTATCAGAAGTGTTGGAGTATTTCTGTTGCAATTTTTTTTTTTTTTTTTTTTTTTTTTCTGTGAGACAGTGTTACTACAGGAAAGCCTGATTCAGATGATCCCGAACTTGCACCCCTAGCTCCATCCTGAACTCCTGTGGTAAAGCTCAGAAGTCAATCTGAAAGCAGTCCAAATCAGCATGGAGATTTCAGAGTATTCAGACAAGAGGGCCCTTAGCCAGAAGTGCTCCACTGTTGTATGTGTGGGAACGTTATAGATATGCACTGTGTGAAGGATATGGAAAAAAAGGATGGTACAACAGAAATTAAAAAAAAAAAACCAAAAAACGGCACAACAGATTTCTAAATACACCAAACTGAGCAAGTAAGAAACCACAAAAGACTTGTCGACCAAGTCACATTGTAAGGAGGACCTGAGGGGACCTCTGGAAAATTAGCCCATATTCTATAAAGATATTAGCTAGTAAACTTAGAGGAAACTTGTTTTTGAAAAAATTCCCCGAGAGTTGGCCTGTGCTGGAGAACAGCGGAAAGCAATGTGGTCCTTCTTTTCAGAGAATTGTAGCAATTGGCCTCTACAAACATAACTTGATTCTCAATAAACTAAGAAAATGCATATTGAGTGAAGTATCTCTTAAGTATCAAGAATAATGGAAACACGAGCAACAAACTGTGGGAGTTAATTGCTTAATGGCTACTGTTCCCATACGGGTTCCACTTACCAGCTAGATCCTCAGAAACCTTGCTGCAGCACCAGTGCACACTCTTTTGTGCTGAACAGCCATGGGTGCTTAACGCTCGTCCCAGTGGAACTCTAATTAGTGGTAACCTCTTTCCAGCCTGAAACATTTCAGTGATGCTTGCCCTTTGTTTCCTACTCTTGACTTCATTTTCTGTTCAGTGTGACGCTTTCTTTCCTTGAGCAGTCCTCAGGTTTTGTTTGACACCTTCTTTGGAAAGATGAGTGCATGGACAGAGCCTGCACACACTCGCCCTGTGCCCACCAGAAGCAACGTTTGTAGCAGAGGGGCTGTGGTCCCCCTGCAGTGAAGGTGAGCCATGGAAGGGAAACACAGGCAGTATGTGATGGAAGAGTGATGGAAGGGTCTGAAATTTTTTGCTGTTAATTCCCAGTTGATAACCACGTTCTGGTTTAACTAATCAAGATCAGAGCCCTGATGCACAAGGAAAAAAATGAAGCTGGTCCCTTCTTTGAAGATATTGTGACCTAAATGGACAAGATGCATGCAAGAAAGGAGCTGGAAAGACCTAAGGTGCTGATGGAGGTCAGTGACAAGCCAGGATACAGGATCCAACCTGAAGGACCATGCTGTATCTCCCTACAGTAACCCATTTCAGTGAGATTAATTTGCATTTTGTTTCTAAACCTGAATGTGAAACATGTTTAAGTAGATTTAGGTAACACCATTGATGGTACAATTTTTTAAAGTGATCTTGGCAAATCGTTCTGACAGCTGTGGGTCTCAGAGCCCCTGTAGCTATGTTAATCTCATGCAGTTAACTTACTTTTCTTGAACGTTTGTAGCTGAAGTCTTCAAGGTCCCTGTTGGGTTGCCAGAGCAAATAAAATAAGACCTTCCCCCTCCCACCTCTAATATACAAAAGCCGCCATTATCTAATGTCTCTTTTTGTTCCAAGGTATGAAGCAGTTGTCACCATCTGACATTTAATTACCAATTTTACTGGATGCTCAGCATATTCAGGGTGTAGCATTAGCTTTTATGTTCCATCCTCGAAATAGGATGCAGAACACTCTACACATCCCTAAAGTGGGAATTAATGCAGATGGTTCCACATCTGCCCAAACTGGGGCTCCTTGTGCCTCTGAGGTACCCCATACTGCGCACACAGGTGCCACCAGAGATGCTGCCTGGGGACAACCTCCCTGTTGTGTACCAAGAGGGAACAGGAGCTTTAGGGAGCTGCTCAAGTAATGAAGCCTGTTTCCCATGGGAGCAGCCCTTCCACGCCGGCATGAATGGATGCCCAAAATAGTAGCAAGTAAAAGCCTTCACCGCAAAGGACCCTGATCTTTCTATCCTCTTTAGACTCATTGTATCCTGCTAAGAGGCTTAATTAACACACTGCTTGACAGGCCTTGTCAGACTGAAATACGGACCCTACATCATTTCATACAGGGGCCATGGTCTTCCCTGAGAAAACTGGGGAAAATATAAATGAAAATGAATAAAATGAAAAAAGAAAAAATGTGAAATGCATAAAATCCTAAAATGCTTCATGGACACAAAAAGGAGGTGGGGGGGGTTCTTTGTTAAGTGGGAAACAGAATTAAAAATACAGTAACAGCAGACCTGGGTGTAATAGCTCAGAACAGCATTGGCAAGGGACTTTTTCCAGTAACCAAAAGCAGCTGGGGTGGCTGATACTTCCGTGCTGGGTTACAAATGGCACATGGATCAGAGCTGGTGCTAAAGGTGGTTTAGCACTGCATGTGTTGTCCCCAGACCAGCGCGATGGACTGGGAGAGGTGAGCAGCAGCAGAGAGAGCTTCATTATGTTGTATCCACCTCTGGTGACCACAGAATTGGAAAACAGCAGGAGGTGAGAATGTTTAAGCCTATAAATTGGCTTCCTAATAGGTGACAGAAAGAGGCATCAGGTGGCTTTGATCAGAGGATGGATCCTGCAGGGCTTCTGGTCTTAATGGCAGCAGGCGTTGCAGTGTTTCTGGTTTCAGACTGCCTTCAGCTGTGCTTGCCCTAGCTGTGCCACCACTTCGGAGGCTGTGCTGGGAAAGGAATGACTGGTTTTGCACATGTCTGTGTCACTGCTACAGAGAAGTCATCATAAGTCTGTCTTTAAATGCAGCAGCTCTGGAACATTGAGATGGGCTGACGTGTTCACTGGCAAGAGCAGCTGTGAAAGCTCCAGTGATCTTTATTGATGGTTCCAAATTAGAGCTCTTGGCCCTAACTCTGTCCCTGCATAGCACTGGAAGGCTGGTGAGACATAGTTTGCCTTCAGGGCAGCAACTGGGCTCGGCTGTGCTCTGCCATATTTCATCCAGGTGTTTTTGGGCAGGGCTGATGCCCTAGCCTCTTTCCAGCATCCTGCTCCAAAGGGCCAAGAGCAACCGTGCCACTCCAGCCGAGGGTTTCTCCAGCCACTGTGGCGTTTCTATGCCAGAAGAGGAGGATCTCAAACTGGCATCGTGGTGTTTCATCAAGCCACTTGCAAGTAAGGGGAGGAAGAAACGCACATAAGTGCAATTTTTCCTGAGTAATGGAAAATTGCCATTCAACAAAATTTCAGTTAAAATGTGGAAGAACATCAATGAAATAGAGACCTACCTAAAGCTGGGGTGTTTGAATAACTGCTATGCTCACTCTTAATTATAAAATGGAAAACCGAGCCTATTTTATACTGCTGGTTTTGGGCTGCAGTTCTAGTGAAATCGAAGCTTTCTCTTCCAATCTCCATCTCTCTAGCCTCTTGGGAAGTACCGTTGTATATTCATTTGGCACCAGTCGACAGACCTCTTAGAGATACTCAAACAGTATCATGCATGTCCAAAAAGGATTTTGAAAATTAATTTTTAATATGTGGCCTCTGCCTTGATTTCTCTGTGCTAGTCTAAACCCACAGGTATAAATAGCTCCACTGACCTGAATGGATATTTTTGGGTACAGCAATAGAAAAGAATCATTGCCTGCTACTGGAGGTAAATATCTATCTAAGTATGATTTAACATCTGCAGATTTCTTTTCTTTCCTTAGAATTTGCACTGATAACTGTTTGGTTTTTTTTTTTTTGAAACAGACTTCTTCAAAATTAATTTAGGGACTAGTGTATTTAGATTGTTTTAGATTTCTGCTCCTCTGCATCTGAGCCTGCCTCAATGATCCCATATCTGCTGGCAGCCATCATCTCCACAGCTGGTCAAATGAGAGGTGACATTTCTGTGCAAATCCAAGCAAGGACCAAAGTCTACAGCAACCTCTGGGTCCCTCCATTAATAAAACATCCTGAAAACTGCTAAAGGGAGCTGGGTGAGGCTGCTAAATCATTGCACTGGACATGCACCAAGAGAGCCTGTCCTTGGGCTGCATGGAGCCAAACACAGCTGATTTGCAGGGGAAAAGGCAGAGGGATGCAGAATCTTTTTGCTCTAACTGAATATTGACAGCAAAGCCAAGGCAGGCTTTTATAGTGTGCAGACAGTGTTGGGAACCAGCTCAGTGCAGCTTAAAATGGCTCTTTTATGCAGACTTCTCCCTGGTGAGAGTCTATAGACTTGAGGCCCTTGGTCTTTTCTGTCCCATAAGGTTACAGGGCTTCCTGGCAATATTTAAGTCATTGCAACAGCCCAGTTTCCTAAAAGTACATTCCTAAAAGAAAAATAATTAATGCATAAACAGAACGTACACTTTAAGGACTAGAAAAAGACACTTTAGTTTGCTCTTAACACCAGTCTTGCACTTCAAGGTTTCATTGCTTTTTCTTCCTTAGGTATCTCTATGTGTCTGTAGCTACCTGATTGCTGTTAATGTCTGTATTCAACTGAAGTAGAAAATGAAAGCTGCAGTAAATTTTACAATATGTTTATGTTATAACAAGGTTTATAGAGGCATCATAATTCATCGTGTATTCCAACAGAAGTATGGATTACTTCCAATTTAATTTTCTGAAGTTCGAGTTTGCAGCTGGGTCACTCCTGGTGTAATCTGGGAGATGCATCTCCTAAGGCTGTGGGTTGGAAGAGCAGCATCCCGGCTGTCACTGCCACCCATCAGTTACTGTGCTGAGGGCAAAGCAGCCGAATCGCTTTCTGCGGGCGCAGCAGCATAGCTAGCTTCATAAATCTTGTTGCAAGGAGCAATAATCAATACTTTATTGTTAATGATGCAAAACTGAAATTAGTATAGATTTTATGTCTCCTTCTCTTCCCAATTATGCAAACATTGTTATGCCCCTCTGTAGTTGCCTTATATTACAGCTTTTATAAAGACTGTCCAGTGATGTTTAATTGAAAGACTGAATAGTCAAAAATGTCATAACCAATTTTGGCTCTTACTTTTTTTTTTGTTCAGTGTTCACCCTGAGGTTAATAGAAAATGATGTCAAACACAAGAAATGATTTATGTAAGTCATGCAGGTTTTGTCACCCAGAGCTATATATAAAGTCAATTGCAAATTGTTTTCCCACTCTAAATTACCGTACATAGCTCTGGGATATGCTGAAAAAATGACCAGCGGAATAATATGGGAGAAGAGAAAGGTTATCTCCTGAACTGTGCTTCAAAGAAAACAATTTTGAAAGTTGCTTGTTATTAATATGCCAGAAGAGGGTGTTTCTTAGAACAGAGAGGAAAAAAAAAAAAAGGAAGACAAAAATAAAAAGTTTCATGACTGGATTATTTCCAATGGCTGATGAGTGGTAGGCAGCAGTCAAGCATCCCAAATCACTCACAGTGCTTTATCAGCTGCAGTGTGTCCACAAAATGGTGCTACAATTAAAGACCCAGAGGGGCAAAGACTGGGCAAACATCTAACTTATCGTCTTGACAAATCTAGTTTATGCATAAAACATATTTTGCAGTAATAGTCCTTCCAAGGCTGGGAAGAAATGAAAGCTGTATTAGGAGTAAATCAGCTACCAACTGTGATCTTGTTTCATGTCAAACAGGGTAGAATCTTGTACAGGATTAAAAAGCGCCACGTAAAATTTCTCTGTTTCACAAAATCAGCTTTATTTGGGAAAGCAGAAGGTAGAGCTGACTGATCAGTTGTGCTCATGAAGACTGCAACAGTCTTATTGGAAATAAAAATCTTTGATTCATCCCCAGGTCAGATAAGATATACAAGATGAAAATATCCTTGTTTTGCCTTTTTAACGTTCTTAGCCTTCCTGGGAATCCTGTATCTGTATGCAAGGTGGGTATGAAGTAAATTACTCTCCTTCCTTACTCTGAGTAGCTTTTGCTTTTAGATTTGATTCCCAACTTAATGAGCTAAAAGAAGTCATGAGTTAACATCTTTGTGTTTTGCATAGACTTCCCATTTTCCAGTGTTGTTTAACTATCAAACAGTTGATGTATAAACACAAACCTGAAGGCAGGTCCCTGCATCTCGGGATGGTGATGCTCTTCGCATTGCATCATAGGGATGCAGTCAGGGGGGTTCAGCATTCGCTTGTCAGCCCAGCTTTTAAGGAGACTGTGTCCTCTGCATGTGTGTGTCCCAGCAACGCCAGGGCACGCTGTGGGGATTGTACCCTGCGAGGGGGTGGAAGGTTCAGCCCAGAAATTGCATCTCCTGGAGCACACGCTTCGTTCTGACCAGGTTCTCCTCCACCCCTCAACTTCCACCCCTTCTGAACAGTAAAACCCTGCCAGCCAGATACAATTTAGCTTTTTAAGCCATGTATCTGCTGAACATCATGAGTAGAATTTTCCTGGGACATTAGCATGGATGCAGGGAACCCCAGCTATGCATCTGCAGTTAAATTCGTGACATCTCTGCTATTGAAACAGGATCTGATGCAAATACCATGGTAAAGGCATTGGGCTGTAAATCTCAGCCAGTGACTCTCTTGATTATGAGACTGAATACTGTTTGATTGCAGAACAAAGAGAAGTGCCTGAAAGTACAAGCTGATGCTCACTTGCCTTTTACCAAGACCATCTTCCCTGAAATCAAAACAGCTACACACCTAAGACATGAAAGAATACTTTCCTCTTTTACTCTGCCTATTATTTTTGTAGTTCTGATATTTTCTTTCAAACTTATGTGCTGGACATATTGATAAATATATCAGTTTCTTTATTTTGGATACCTAAATTTGAAAGCAACCCTCTAGACATTCCCCTGAGGGACCTTTTTGTTTAGTGGTTGGCTCACAGCATCTTAAGGTTGAGGGGGAATCTCCAGTGTTGTGCTGGTTTTGGCTGGGGTAGAATTAATTTTCTTCATGGTAGATAGGATGGGGCTACAGTTTGGATTTGTGCTGGAAACAGCACTGATAACCCAGGGATGTTTCTGTTACTGCTGAGCAGGGCTTACACAGAGCCAAGGCCTTTTCTGCTTCTCGCCCCACCAGCTAGGAGGCTGGGTGGGCACAAGAAGCTGGGAAGGGGCATGGCCCAGCTGACGAGAAGGAATATTCCACACCATATGATGTTATGCTCAACATATACAGCTGGCAGAAGAAGGAGGAAGGGGGGGACGTTTGGAGTGATGGCAGTTGTCTTCCCAAGTAACCATTACGCGATAGAGCCCTGCTTTCCTGGGGACGGCTGAATGCTTGCCTGCCCATGGGAAGGAGGGAATTAATTCCTTGTTTTGTTTTGCTTGCATGTGCAGCTTTTCCTTTACCTATTAAAGTGTCTTTATCTCAACCCATGAGTTTTCTCACTTTTCTTATTCTCTCCCCCATCCCACTCAGGGGGACTGAGCAAGCGGCTGGGTGGTGCTGAGCTGCTGGCTGGTGTTAAACCACAACAAACGTCAACCAAGGGCTTTCCATAAGCACATTGAAATGTTTTTTTCTCTCATTGTAGGAAGAACTCAAAAGGCTCCAACACACCTTGGAACAGGTCAATGATGGCAAAGACTTGCTTCAGAGGTAAAAGTGTGATTTCCATGATATCTCATGTGATAAAGTGAAATGGCTTTTATAAGGCAACAAATCCTTTCTGAGGGACAGAATCTTTGTTGTAGACTATGTTTCTCATTTGGTAATATATTAAATATTCAAGATTTTGCATCTCTCCCATAAATGATTCTTATTTTTAGTTACAGGAGGATAATTTCTGAAAACTGCTGCTGATTGAATGATGTAATTAAGTGTCCAGTAAAGTCTCAAAATAAGTCCACAGGTTGGGGTCTAATCTTACAAATTTTCACGCGAAGAACTTTCATTCATGTTGCTAGTCCCATCCAAAGCAGTGTCCCAAGATGTTTGATTTTTATCTTCTAGCATTTTAAAATTGCTTTCTCAAAGCGATTGGTTTGCAGCACCAATTCCTCGGTCATCATTTATTGCAAAGAATTTTTAGTTCGTATTCCTGTATGGCTCTTGCTGATGTAATTCATTTGCTACCGGCATCACCATCGTTACTTTCCATTTTACTCTCCAGCTTTTCAAATGCAGCCCTAGGGATGAAAGTTAATTTAGCAAGAATATCTATTATATTTGCCAGTGTTTTTTTTATTTGCAGCGGCTTCTTTGCTGGGTGTGCCTGTCTCTGGAGCTGTGGCATCTGGACGGTTTAGTGCAAGGACTAAGGCAGGTTCCAATCTGGAAACCAGATCCAAATAGGCACTTTTGGTTAACAGTCAAATGGGGCTGGAAACAGGGACACAGATGCCTTCCTCCAAAGACAGTGATACCTTATAATGAGCAGCTCTTGTATGTTCCTGTCAAAATTTCTGAATTAATTCATAGTGATTGCAAGAACGTCATGCTGAGACACATTAACCCCCCACCCCCCCTTTTTTTTTTCTTTTCCGTAGCCATCAGCTTGCCATGGACGAAGAAAACAATATTGAAAAATATCATATCAACTTACAGCCCTTGGAATCAAAAGTGAAAATGTAAGTAACAAAGAATGTCTTTTCTGCCTTTAAATGCGCCTGAGTTTGTCCAATTCCTGAACCACAGAACCCAGACTGTATCCATCGTGGATTTCTGCGTAACTTTAAGTATAAAACCCCCTCCATTTCACAAGGCAGCTAAGCTCTTCTCTACCTTTAAGGACAGGAACATTCTCATTTAATTGAGTTTCAAATGTTAAACTTCAGTGCAACACTGAATTTTCACAGAGGAAATGACAAACTATAGAATGTTTGAAAATCTGTTAGATTTTTCATATATACAGAGTACATCCTGGTGGGGGGACGTGTAGTGCAGAGCAAGCAGAAGTTCTCTTCAGAGGTATTTTTCACATTTAATGTGAAGCTTAGTTAAAGCTCCTCAGGAGGCTCACGGGACGCCTCTGCAAGGAGCAGTCCTTGGGTTTGCAGGGGGATGGAGATCTAAGTCTGAAGGGACCAGGGTTCCTGGGGTGGGGGATGCAGCACAGCTACACGGCTCTAAAAAAGCTGGGGTTTAGTGGCAAGTGAGGCAGTTGCTAGCACTCAGCCAAGGCACATAGATGACACCTAGCTGCACCACCTGGAAGGAAGGGATAAGCATCACTGTGTTCTGGCAATGAACTCCCCAACTTCCAAACGCAATAATTTTAGCCTTTGTAATATAATTCTCACGTGTTGCATAGTTATTCTAAAAGGCTTGATGTGCTGTATTGGGATGCGTGGTAACATGGGGATATAACAGAAATCTTAACCCCCTGTCTATCAGAGCAGAGGGCTCCTCTTTGTGCCTGTTCCAGCGTTGTTCCCCCAGCCCTGGTGCAGGCATTACCTCCGTCCAGCTGGCACCAAATCTGCACTAACATGATGCCACCAGACTTCCCAGCAGGCAGCAAAAGTTTAACACGGCTCCACTTGTATCATCTTTATGCTGAAGCCCCCAACTACTTCATGGCAAAATTTTGCAATGTCAGGCACAGCTTTACACAGACTTCTATGCGTTGCTACATTACATACTGAATTTCACATTCAGTTGAAAAGCTACAGCTGACTTGCTATACAGGACATTAAAATATTAATGCTATATTAAAATATTAAAAGGACATGAAGTTTCAAATTAAAATCCAGCCAGAGTCTTTTAGTCATGCAAATATAAGACAGATGAAAGAATAAATTTTCAGAGAGCTTTCTAGAAGGGTAGTTGTGACTTCACCTTGGTACATTCTCGAGCTTTAAATTAGAAAGTACATGTAAATATAAATATGTAAATACTACTTGTATATATTATGCAGTACAGCTTGAAACTGAAACAATGTGAAGTGTAAATGCTTGAGGAGTGAAAATGTGGGGATTTTTTTAAAGCTAAATGCATTTACTGAAAGCTCCTCCATTGGCACTCACATTTGGGAGCTTTGCTGTCCATTTTAAAGCTCCTGTATGAAAACAACACAGGACTTAACCTACCCGACTAGCCCTAAAGTGCACCCATCCTTGGTGAGGCTGTAATGAATGCTGTTTTGTTTCTGATCTGGTATTCTTCTAAAAAAAAAAAAAAAAGAACAAAATATGTATATTTGATTTCCTCAACCCTGAGATGTTCAAAATGCCGTGTGCGTTGGGACCATTGCTCCTCATCAGGAAAAATTACATGTCAAGAGGTGCTTTCCACTGTCTGGAGTTCCCAGCAGTGTGGGCGGTCAATGAGAAGTTGTAAGTGTCCTGGTGTTGAGCTGCTTCCTCCTCCTGCAGAGCCAAGAAGTTGGACGTGCCAGTCTGTAATCAAACATCTTTTCAGCACTGTCTAGGTGCTAAATGTTTTTCTGGCTTATGGAGGTGGGACCAGAAATGACATCTTAACTCTAAAAAAGGCAATGTAAAAAAAAGTATTCCTAGGACAAAGTAAATCCACACCAAAGTCTTTGGACCCTTTGGTGTTTGAACCATAAGGCACAGGGCAAGGTCCCTTCAGGGGGGACCTTCAAGGGTGCAGGCACTGCTGGTGGGAGCAGGGCCAGGCAGGGTTTGGGTGTGGGACCCCTCCTGGGGAGCACCCCAGCGGCAAGGCTGGGTGCTGAGCGTGCCAAGCCCTTTGGGTGCAGGCAGGGTGGAGGAGCGCTGGCTCTTGCCTGCTCCATGCGCAGCTGCCTGGGGAGAGCAGCACAAGAGCTCTGCACCACTGGGAACAGCTTAAGCAAAGGTCAGGGTACTCTACCTGATTAACAGACACACCGAAGGTTTTACTGACTCGATATCCTTGTGAATAAACTCTCAAGTGCTTAAAAATCCTAAAATGAGTTCTTTCTGTCTCATTGCACTGCAGCAACACTGCTGAGTCTCAGGGCAGAATTTAGTTCTGCTTTTCTGCAGAGTTCACAGATCATCCTGTATGCAACTCCCCACGTACTTTGTGTTAATGCCATTACTATTGTAAACACAGTTTTAATTCTCAGCATCTCTCACTGGTCTCCCTGGCACCTTCAGAAAGGCACAGGCGGTCCGGCACTGCCACCTGGTGAGAGCCGCCCTGGCCTCCAGCTCTCTGGCCACTGGCCAGCACAGAAAATGGAATTTCTTTACAGAATTTCACATTGTATTTTAGAAACTTGGTCAAAGTTTAGATTTTTGAAAGCAGATCTCCTACTGTAATCCCCAGGCATTGCTTTGGAGGAGGATTTAAGTCCCCAGCTACCCAGGATGGAGGAGATTTTAAAGGATACTGGTCTGGCTCTGAACTTCCAACCATATCTACATTATAATCTGAAAGCAGATATAAGTTTTTGAAGGCTGTTTATTCTTTTAAACAGATAATTGCATTTTTTTCTTTATTTGCGAAATCACAATCATACAATCATACAATCACAGAATCATTTGGTTGGAAAAGACCTTTAAGATCATCGAGGCCAACCATAACCTGTCGTAAGAGAATCACTGAGTTCTGTACCATCTCAAACTTAAATCACTGTAAGTTTAAGGATTTGAAGTAGAGAATTGCTTCTACCTAACAGATATCTCAAGTTATACTAGTAGTGGCTAATATAAGGTCTACAGCGGGTAGTTATGTGTGATCATTATCCAAATCAGAAAACAGAGTGCACCAAAAAAGAGAAAACCACCAAACCCTACCTCTTCAGTCAAGAATAAATATATCTTTTTTTGCTGCTGCATTTCCCCCCCCCAATCCTGTGCCTTGGTCTTTGCCGTAGTATCCAGCGAGCATGGCGTGAGTACCTGCAGCGCCAGGACCTGCCACACCACGAGCCACTGGACAAGCGCAGTCCCTCCCCACCGTCCCTCTCCTCGGACAAGATGAGCAGGTCCATCAGCATGAACACCTTTTCTGACAGCAGCACACCGGTGAGTACAGCTTACCAGTTAGGGCCCATTTTCCTATTTGTTGCTTTCTATTGGGTTCCTTTCTAGGATTTTGGATAAATGAAAGCTGAATTCTGGGCTAATCATGAAAGAGGGACTTCTAGGGGAGTAGCAGTGTCTCAAATGAACCTGCAAGCAGATGAGTCTCTTGTAGGTACCGTTGAATGAGTGACTGTGCATGTTAGAGGTGGAACTCAGCTATATTGTGTATTGGACACAGCAGATATTAGCAGTGCTCTTGATGGGAAAAGGTATTTCCAAATGGTGTTTGTGTCCTTCTGCAGAAAGCAGCGATCCTCATGTGTATTTAGCACTTTGTTTTCTCCAGAAGAACAAATTGTGGTGCTTTTCCTACAAATAAATGTGATCTGTAGGGTTGGGAGGGTTTCTCTAAAAGAGACTTAGAGAAATTGATCTAAGGATTAAAAATTAAACTTAATTTTGGAAGAAATATTCATGCCACCTTGCAGACTGGATGACTAGCAGCTGGAGGCTGTGCTTGTCTTTTTAAGGTGACTCTAAACTAGTAACCCCTTTTTTGAAAGCAAGTGGTTTTGTGGCTGTCTCTGGAGTGGGCTCTTTTAAGTCAACAAATCAGCAGATGGATACAGTGCCTATACATATTTTTTTCAGCGTTGTGACAGAATATATCCATTTTGAAGAAACTGTAGACTAGAGTGCTTGAAATAATTCAATAGTTTTAAAAAAAGACAGGAGACAGAAATCGCCACAGTGTGTGTTAGACCAGCTAAATAAAAGCAGGATGTGTCCCACTGTTTGACGGAGGTGTGCAGGAGAGGTGTGAACAGGTTGTTGGATCCTTGCTAGTTGTGCATATTGGCCAGCTATCTGAAGGGTTGTTGGCAGTCACAGGGCAGCATTTGGTGGCTTCTGAGTCCACTTCAGAAATCTAGAAATCATTGCTAGCGGGGTTCTTAAAGTAGGTGGAGCCACTGTGTAAGGAAGAGATGTTTGTTAGTTTAACTCTGCCTTCAGTTGCAAAATTGGAGCAATGCCACCTAACGTAAAGCGCAAGGCAGGCTCACAGATCCAACAGAGCTTTCCATGCTAAGAACCCTGGTCTTGGGCTTATGGGGACAATGTGACTCTTTATTGGACCAGGTTCAAACTGAAGCTAGGTGAGCTGTTTCCAGCAGCTATTATTTTTGTGACACCGTGGTTAGGCAGGCTGCATTAGATTTGACAGCATTTAATAAAATATTACTGAGAGTTCACTGTGTTATTTTTAGATGCCTTGTGTTCATAGCTGGAGACCAGGATGATAAACTAGGTTGCAATATTGGGTTATACACTAATGCCTCATGTATTAAACGAGTTAGGTTCCTCTAATGAGAGAGATAAATTTGGATCTCGTTTTCATTGCCGCTGGCATTTGTGGGAGCCTGGCTGCCATCTGGGCCAGCCACTCGGCTGCCACCAGAGGTCTCTCGTCCCCCGTGCAGGGAGGTTCCCCATCAGTACCCTCATTTGGAAAACGATGCATTTCCAATGCTTTTGGGTCTTTCGGGGTAAAAAGAGTACATCTGGGAGTTAGAGATTTGTGAGAGAATGAAGCTTGGACGTTAGGATTGCTACTTAGTTTGTATTAATGCAATACCCGCTTGTCTTGCTTCTGCATCCTACTTGTTTAATGCAAAGGAAAATGAGAACGTTTTCTTACACTTTTCTAGTGCCAAATCTGTCAATAACCTTTGAAAAAACAGGGGACGTTTCTGAAGGCAAAGGAACACCTACTTAGTGTGTCCTTGATCATTGCAATAGCTGAGGCTGTGAGGGACCCACACTTCTATGAGCAGGATGGTCCTCAGTTCTGGGATGAGGCACTGTGACTCTAGGCAAATGCTATTGTACTTTTCAGGGTCCTCAAAAACCATTTAAACCCAAACCTACTGACTTAAGATGTTTTTCTGTCTTCATTGGAGAGTACTGTGGGCATCTTGAAAGTAGGGAGCAGATGAAGGAGGTGAGAAGCTCAGCAAGTGCCCTAAGAGGGAGGTGGTCAAAGGTGTGAGATCGGGCAGGGAGGTTTTACATGGGTACTGTCTGAGAACAGCTACTGCCACAAAGCAAAATGGCAGCAACACCATCCAGGGTAGTTTTGTTTCCTGATTGCTTCTGATGAAGTAAAGCCATGCTGGCCCTGTGTGGATCATGGTCTGCAGCGCATGGTTAAGTGCGTAGGTGTGCACACAGAAATGCCACCAGTGCGTGTGTGTCTCAGAGCTGGGCTGGGTCATCCTTGCTAGACCTTGGACACATATGTTAAGGATAGACTCTGATCTAATGCTGTAGTTAGTATGTTTCTGTCTGATACACATGCACTTTCCTGATGGCAAATGTCACATATTTTTGGTTTGGAATTGATACTGTCAGGTTCAAGGCAGGGCAGGGACAGGGCCAGAACAAAACAGGGACAATTAACTTTGAACTGTTGACATGTGAGTGGGAGAGTAATTTGTTGTCTTAGCCAAATAAAGACTTGGGCAGAAATAAATGCACCATTTCGACTGTGAGCCATGTTTTCTGCTCTAGCATAAGGTAAACTTAAAATAGGAGAAAAAACCTCTGAGAGCAGAGAAACCACTGCTGGACCCATCTGTAATTTTACACTCTCTTGAAGTTTTGTGTTTATAAGACCCAAGATGGAAGCAGGGGAGTGGAGTTGGGGAATAACCAAGCAGTCAAACGCATCCATTTGCCAGGTTCTCAATTTGGCCTACATTCCAGAACAAGACCTTTGAAAAATGGGGCACGTTCATTACAATGCCATTTCTTTTGCATTAGCAGAGTTGCTGGTGCTCTAAGAAATAAGCCTGTGCCTAGTTTTTGTGTAAAAGTATGCTGTGCTGAGCAGTATGGAGTCTCCCAAATTTCTCTTGCTGTCTGGCAATCTTCCTCTGAAAAATTTGGAGGAGGGAGAAAGTCAGACTGAAATTTGGACTCTTTGGATGTTTTCCCATTTCTTTTTTTCAAAGAGGTAGAAAGCAACTAGCATGTCAAAATATGCTAACAATAAGCCATGGTGCGGATGGGAGAGAGAAATTTAGGAAGTATTTTGAGAAACCACTGTCACAACACAGCCACTTGATTCAGCTGAAATCTAATCCTGGTTTTCAATTTCCTTTCTCAGCACAACCCTCTCAGTGTTCAGCTTTGCTGGATCCTCAGCTGCATGTTACACACCCTGGGGGCAAAAAAGTAGTTGGCTGCTTGAGTAATGAAAGACAAAGAGTCTCGTGCCCCCCAAAATGAATGAGAGCCTGTGGGCTAACAAATGCATGCCACAGCAGCAGAATTGAAACTGTGCACACCCAATATCTATTTGTACTGGTATGTGGGACCAGCAGTTGTGGTGAGGTAGAATTATGAAACTCTTAATTGGCTGAATAATATCTAAACCCAAGGTTTATTCAGACCATTGGGGATCACAAAGAGTGTCAGTGTGTGCAGTCTGCAGCTGGAGAGTTAAGAATGATGGTTGGTCATTTGTGGTTGAAAGAGAAGGTCTTTGAGCTCATTTCCGCTATTGCTACAAATCTCCAGAGGCATTTGTAAGGGAAAGCAGGGAATTACTAGGACTGAGAGCAGTCAGAGTTTCAAAAGCATTTTTCCTCTCTTGCCCTTGAAACTTTTGCATTCTTAAAAAATAAGACAAAACGTGCAAACAGGAAGTAGGAAAAGTAATTAAACCCAGAGGAAACTTAAATCCAGTGCTGTACACTCAAAAAAAAAAAAAAAATGCCCAGAATCAAAGGTGGGGGGCCTTTTGTCAGCATGTGTACAGTTTGTATGCAGGGTGGGTGGGCAAGGCACCAGCATGAGCACCAGCCCTGGGAGGAGTTAGCAGTGATGGCCTGAGCCTTGCTAGATGTAGTGCAGGGGAGCTGTGCATTCCCAGTATGCAGACACTTATTGATTTGTAATCATTAAAACTTCATTAATTCATCAAATATGACATTTTCTTGTTGTCCCAGCCAAGAAGACAAATACAGAAACACAAAACAGCAGCCTCTGAGTAAGTTCAGAGAAGTGAGGGGAAGGGGAGGTACCAGGAACAGTTCTTGCTCTGCTTGGCAGCAGTAGGGATGCTTTCCAGTCAGCTGTACCACAACTTCCATGGTTAGAAGTTTTCGTATGACTTTGTTTAAAGCCAGTTGGTTCCCATGAGATGGGGTTAGCTAGGCAAATAGGCTTTGCCTCTGGCCAGTGTGAGATGCCGGCCACGTAATCAATCAGTTCATCACTGATTCATTGACAGTGGGTGGATATGAGCTCTCCTGGACTTGCTGAAAATCACGTATGTCTTTTATGTATTTGGCTTCCAAAAGCTGTAGCTTAGCCCCGCTGGCTATGGTTATCATATTTCAGTTCAGAGAGACAATCTAACTGTGTGCTTTGAAGACTCAGAAGCTTGATAAATCATTAATTATGATACCTTTAAATCCAGTGTTTGAACTTGTTTTGGATCAGCTAGCTGCCTTCATGACTGCAGAACACTGTTGCTCTTAAAATGAAATACTGATGAGAAACTTATGAAATAGAAAAGGAACAATTAGATTAAGGATAGTCCCTCACCCCCATTCAAAATAATTCCTTATTTTTGCTGCTACCTCCAGTTCTTGATAATTCCCAGAAACTCTCCTGTGTGAAATTTTGTCTGAATTTTATGGTAGAGGAATGGTGTCTTCTGGACTGTGGGACACTGAATCCTTGCAGGTACTAAAGGGAAAAGACTCTTCCTTCAGGCTTTCTTTATATGCCTCTTGCCCCTGAAGTCTGAGCATCTCATCTCAATAGCATTTCACTACAGTTGTGCATGTCCTTTTGTTAGCTGTCTCAAAGGTACCAGGTGGTAAACAAGGCCACAATTAATTTTTTTTTGACTGGCACCACCTTTGTCTTCCTCCTTCTGGCTTAAAGGTTGGTCAGAATGGCAACTGAGGAAAACAGATAATTTAATTAAACTCATAATGATTGATCACAAGTATCTTGAACAGTTCTATGTAGTTGGAATCCAGTTGCTCTGTTACAAAACTTTTAAAATAAACATCTTTGCAGATAACATCTTTTAAGAAAATCTGAGAGATTGGTAAGCCTTTTCTGGGATGCAGTGACTGAGATAGCAAGATGAATGATTACTGGTCTGGAAAATTACTTGGAGAGTAACATATGCACCTCTTGGAAAAGTTTGCAGGTCTTAAGGCATACTTTTATGCTTAATGAAATACACTCAGTTTGATCTGAATATTTGTCACTGAAAATATCCTTCTTTGAGATTCGCATCCAATCAACATGTATTTCTACTAAAACTGCATAAATTCATCTGCCAGGACTCTGAGACATAACACAAGGCACAAAATAAAATAGGGCACAATGAAAAGCAATACAAATCCCCCATCAGAGATGTAGAAGGAAGAAATAAAGCAGTGCACTTAGCAATCAGAAACTCACAACCACAAAAAAATATACTAAGCCCAAAGTATTATATACACTGTAGAATTGATGAAGTCCAGAATTTAACTTTTTAGTATTTTGAAGGTAAACTTAAGAGGTTAATGATCTGTGAACATTCACAATGAGATTTCATCTCAAGTTTTAAACAAATTGGTTTTCTTTTAAAATGTCAGGCCAAACTGCCTGCTCTACTGTACTGGTTTTATGTGGATTTAACTCTGGCCCATTCACCTGAAACAGGAACAGATCCTCTTTTATTTTCATTTGGCTTTCTTCTTTGTCATAAACTACACTGGTTGGTCCTAGAAGGACTCTCACAAAAGCTGCCCCTGTCCAGGTCTTAAGATGTGGATATGTGCTCAGTGAAAGTGGTGTTAGTTCCCTAGACTCCTGCCAGAGTGCTTACTACCCTCTTAATCCAAGAACCTTGCAGGTAGATCAAATTATCACATAATGGGTCATGCTTTCTGTTTACAAATAGATAAATCATTCTTGGCATTGGGGGGAAAAAAGTGATGAGGCTATCTCAAAGTGTTTGTGCTAATAGTATACAATGTTCCCTTGGGCTTGCCTCCCAGTAGAAAACTGATACAATGGGCAGAATGACAGAGGAAGGACACAGCTTGAGTGATGAGATGGGAAACAAACTTTTCTTGTTAGGCTACTGCTTTGCAGGCTAGCAAAGAAAGGGTTTGCCAACCATGTGTGTGTAGTACAGGCAGTTTCCTAACTGTTGGAAAAGACCTGCTGTCCAATCACTTATCAGATTATTTTATTAGGACCACAGAAGTAGTATCTGTACCATCTTTAGTTGCTTTTGTTTCCCTTTTGCATGCTTATTTTTAATCAACAAATCAGGAGCAAGAGAAATAAGAGATTTGAAAACACTGTTCTTCCTTATAAATACCTTATTTCTTTTTATTGTGTAGAAAGGTGGCAAAACTTACCTTCCCATGTGGCATGTGACTGGGTTTCTGTTTTTTTTCCCCAGAAATAAAAAACTGTATCTATTGTTACTAAGAAAAAAAGATGATGCCAGGTATGTCTCACTAGCGTGTGGTTGTGGTTATGACCTGTTTTCATGATGATATCATTGTGTCTCTTTAAATGGTTCAGTTGCAAAGACATATTCTGTGAAACCCACAGAAAACATGATAATCCTCAAAGAGCAAAAAGCTGGTGTGAGACATACCTGCATCCAGAGTTCTTATAGAATTGCTGTGGAATCTTGATTTTTTTTTTTTTTTTTTTTTTTACTTTTTACTTTAATCTCAAACACTGGCATGGAAACACAAATAATTTGTTCTGTGCTGGGCAGAAGTGGCTTCTGCTGTGTGTGTGATTTGAAATTGTATGTCCAGGAGGAGGTGTTTCCCCCAGCAAGCCAGCTCCCACCCTGCCATA